>NC_143399.1:53951204-54254234 GCF_052110815.1 Crocodylus siamensis
GTCTGACCACTCACGTAGGTTCTTAGACAGAGTGCAGGACCTCCATCTAACCCAGGAGGTGCACAGCCCCACCAGGGGGGACACCTTGTTGGACCTAGTGCTGGCCATGGGTGATGACCTAGTGAGGGGGCTGCGGGTGCTCGACCACCTGTGTGACAGTGATCATCGCCTGCTAGAATTTACCATCCAGCACAAGGTGGCAAAGGCATGCAGTAAGGCAGCAGCCCTAGACTTTAGAAGGGCAAACTTCAATGAACTAAGGAGGATAGTTGGTGATGCGCTGAGGTCCCAGAGGGGAGGGGAGCCAGATGTCCAAGGAGAGTGGTCGCTCCAAGCCCAAAGGAAGGTAATCCCAACGAGGATCAAAGGGAGCAGGAGAGCACACAAGCCTCCGTGGCGCACCAAAAATATCCAGGAATGTCTCCTTGCTAAAAAGGAGGCATATACCCAATGGAAAGAAGGGGTCATCACCAGGGATGACTAGTCTGCAGTCGCTTGGAGTTGTAGGGGGGCAGTTAGGAAGGCCAAGGCAAAGATGGAATTAGGACTAGCTTCTCAGATTAAGGACAATAAGAAGTCCTTTTTTAAATACATAGGGGGCAAAAAGAAGGTCCCGGGTAACATGGGGCCCTTGCAGGACACGTTGGGAAATTTGGTCATCACACCAGCGGACAAAGCTAACATGTTTAACGATTCGCCTTTGTCTTCCTAAGTAGGGACCAGAACCACCACCTCCCTGCTGGGCCCTCCTCGGGCCCCAGGGGAGGCACACCTGGGCCAAAGGTTAGTATGGAACTAGTTAGGGAGCTTCTGGAGGGGCTGGACGTGTTTAAGTCAGCCGGCCCAGACGATCTCCACCCTAGAGTCCTAAAGGAACTGGCCAAGGTCATTGTAGGACCCCTGACATGGCTCTATGAGCACTCATGGTGCTCTGGTGTGGTCCCAGAGGACTGGAAGAGGGCCAATGTGGTTCCCATCTTCAAAAAGGGGAGGAAGGAGGACCCGGGAAACTATAGGCCAGTTAGTCTTACCTTGATCCTAGGCAAGCTGTTAGAGGAAATTATGCTGGCACAGATCCATGAGGGGCCAGCTGGGGACTGCATGCTTAGGGGCAACCAACACAGGTTCATCAGTGGCAGGTCCTGTCAGACCAACCTGGTGGCCTTCTATGATCAGATTACCAGATCATTAGATGCAGGGGTAGCAGTGGACATAGTCTTTCTGGACTTCTGGAAGGCATTCAACACTGTCTCTCACCCCATTCTCATTAAGAACCTGGGGTGCTGTGATGTCGACACCCACACAGTCAATTGGGTCACCAACTGGCTGGAGGGCTGCACCCAGAGGGTGGTAGTGGATGGGTCCTTCTCAACCTGGAAGGACGTGGGCAGTGGGGTTCCGCAGGGCTCGGTCCTTGAGCCCGCACTGTTCATCGTCTTCATCAGTGATTTGGATGAGGGGGTAAAAAACACCCTGTTCAAATTTCCTGATGACACTAAGATGTGGGGGGGGATGTTGGCACACTAGAAGGAAGCATCAGGCTTCAATCAGACCTAGACAGGCTACAAGGGTGGGCAGATGTGAATAGGATGGGATTCAACACTGACAAGTACAAGGTGATGCACCTGGGGAGGAACAACCGGCACCATACCTACAGGTTGGGGAACTCCCCTCTTGCCAGCACGGAGGTGGAAAAGGACTTGGGAGTCATAATTGACTCCACGATGAACATGGGCCAGCAGTGTGGGGAGGCAGTCAGGAAGGCCAACCATACCTTGTCATGTATCCACAGATGCATCTCAAGCAGGTCCAAAGAGGTGATCCTCCCCCTCTATGCAGCACTGGTCAGGCCGCAGCTGGAGTACTGCATCCAGTTCCGGGCACCGCACTTCAAGAAGGATGTGGACAGCATCGAGAAGGTCCAGAGGAGGGCCACTCGCATGATCAGGGGGCAGCAGGGCAGGCCCTATGAGGAGAGGCTACAGGACCTGAACCTGTTCAGCCTCCAAACGAGAAGGCTGAGGGGTGATCTAGTGGCCTGTTATAAATTAGTCAGGGGGGGATCAGCAGGCATTGGGGGAGTCCCTGTTCCCCCGTGCACTGCCAGGAGTGACCAGGAATAACAGTCACAAGCTGGCAGAGGGTAGGTTTAGGTTAGTTATCAGGAGGCGCTACTTCACTGTCAGGGCAGCTAGGGTCTGGAACCAACTTCCAAGAGAGGTGGTGCTGGCTCCTACTCTGGGGGTTTTTAAGAGGAGGTTGGATGAACATCTTGCTGGGGTCATTTGACCCCAGTATTATTTCCTGCCATGGCAGGGGGTCGGACTAGATCTACTCAGGTCCCTTCTGACCCTAGAAACTATGAAGTGACAGGATCAGGGCAGGGGGAGGCAGAGGGAAAGGGGATTTAGGAGCTCAATCTAGCTGGGAGAGGAGATCCATAGGCTGGATTGAGCCCACTGACTGGCCCCATGCCACAGGCATGCACCAAATCTGATCAGACCCAGGGGCAGCATTGGGGGCCTTACGTTTGACACCCCTGGTTTAAGCATTCAGTGGAGCAGGCACATCCTCCTCATGAGGGTCCCAACTACTAAGATTCAGAGTCACTCTCTGTTTATGAGCATATGAATATTTACATTTCTTCATTCAAAGTAAAAGGCATGAAAGAGAAAACTCATCCAGACTGCACTGCAGTAAGGTGTAGATGTGTCCATAATCTATAAAAACAGGCCTCGAGGCAAAAAAGTTTCTTGCAATAAAGCTGTGAACTATACAGGCAGCTCTTACAAACAACTGAATACCCCTGGCTTCACACATCATTTGATTTCGTAATTTTGAGCCATTTGACCAGAATATTTACATTTTTATTAAATCTTTACAATTGGCAATTATAATCAAGTACACAATTATATTACAAGGATTATGTACATTTTTATAGCCCAGACTCTTACATCACAGTACGTAATTGCCCTTAGAAATATTGTATACACTGCTATCACCAGACAGTAAAACCCAACAACAGTAGTATTACAGCACCTGTTAGACATCTTTCATAAATTACATCATAAGAAAATATACGGCTGTAAATTGGGCTGGTAAAAAATTTTTATAAAATCTGAACATACAATATTTCATTCACAGAATGTTTTTTATTCTATGTTCTGACTGGAGCCTTTTGCATAAGATGTCCTGTTCTAACATTTACCACCATCTCAGCAAAGATTATTTCACAACTAAAGCCAAGCTTTCTTATGTAACCTTGGCAAGAGGAGCAATGCTGGGCTTATTTTTAAACTTCATTAAGAAACAGTAAATGTAAACAATAGAGACTCTCTCTCTAGCATCAGGGAGATATTAATTGGCTACTAGGAATCACATGAGATGGAATAAGTGCTAGTTCTAGATTATAATCCGGTACTTTTTCAATTCACCGAATACCATAAATTGTAGCAGGGAAATATCCAGGTGACCACACTTTAGAATGAGGCAAGAGCAATATTCTTCAAGGACAATAAAGGTTTTTAAAATCTTGCAAAGGACCACCTCCTTTTTCCTCACTAAAAACATTTTCTGTTCAATCTTACATTCCTTTTTCTTTTAAAATAACATATTATAGAAAACTATTTTCAGAACAATATGAAAAAGTGAACTAAAGTCAATTTCCTTATTAGGAAACGAAGTGGAAAAAAAAAAAACCAACCTGAATAAGACTGTCACCCTAATTTATCCTTCTTTCCCAAAAGGTCAACTTTACCTGATTCAGTTCTGTAAACAGCATGTAAACCTCTCTCATCAAACATGGCTATCTATGGCTGTCATGATCACTTCAGATGGTAAAGTTAAATTACCTTAAAAATATATATATATAAGGAGGCAACACTTCTCTGAGGTAGACCACCACCGAAGAGATACTTCAAACCCATACTGAGAGATTCTTAGCAATCCCTAAATCCACAGGAAGAAAAACAGTCTGCATTTATGTCATAAGTGTGCAGGTGTTTATGCTTAGTGTGAAGCAGACAGTTAGGAGAGATGACTCTGTGGTGGCTGGGAGAGTTAGAACATCCACTTGAATATTCATAAAGACAAAATTCTCAGCTAAAAAATAAATCATTCTGCAAGAAAAAATAAAATTTGAGCCAGCATGTCAAGCTTAAGATTTGACAAACAAAATGCTAACAATGATAAGAGAACCACTTTACCTACCATCTTTAAAATACCGAAATAATTCTACCCACCAAGACTAGCAAATAAGCACGTAATTGCTGCAGCTTTGACTAAAGTAACCTAATCAAAAGCACTAAAATGAAGAGGCTCAATAGTGGCACTTGGCTCTGACATTTGGAATTATCTAATTTACTTTCAGAGTTAAGGTTTCTGACCTACACCAACCCACAGCCGTGCTCCTCAAAATTGGCATCTATAGCCACATCCATTGAAGTCAATGGATTCTATGAGGAAGCAGGACGCAAAAGTTACAAAGGACACTTAAAAGGCTCCCGTGATTAAAATTTCTTGGATAAATAATCCTCCTTTTTGAAAATCAACCCCTCAGTCTAAGTGACAAACTATTAAAACTCAGCTGCTTCATGCTTTCTAAAGTACCAATGTTAAACCCAAACCTCTATACAGTAATTTGTGCAAAGAAATTAAAACTACATTTTAAAAGTTAATTTAAAAAGGACACTTACTCACCATCTCCTTGTTGCTCCATCTCCCCATCAAAATTAAATTCCTACTCTAGGTCACTCAGATTCACTACATTTGTGTATGATGTTTGACAGACTATAATGCTCTCAAAAGGTGCTTGTGCATTTTGAAACTCTTGAAAGCAAGTGACATTGTAAGATTACACGTATATAACATTTGTTTGGGATTTCTCAATTCACATTTTACATGAAAATACATGAGTAAATACAGTATGGCTGTACTACTTAACATTTGCTTATTCTGTGTGTTTAAAACTCACCAGAAGGATGCCTGGTGCACTTCAGACTGGGACATATGTATTCCACTGCAAAAAACTACATATTCAATTTTCATTTTTAGTCTGGTGCAGAATATAGGCAGTGTTAAGAATATGGAGCCAAACTATAATCAACTAAAAACTACATATATCAAAGTTTTTGGCAGTATCTTTGGACAATTATACCATTTATAATTTGTTTATATATTTTGCTATATTTAGGTTTGTTTAAACACATCCTCATTTTAAATAGACAAATTACAAAAACATGATTTAACATAACTTAGGAACCACACTTACCTGCAAGTTAAACACACAAGTCCTAAAAGTATTATATCAATCATTCTTCAAAATTCATACTGCCACATTTTAAACTATGGACCCAACAGTGGAGTTGCACTTCGCTATTGATACTGGCATTCTTGCCCAAAGTGCCACATATAAGAAGTGATTATGTCAGGCTGATTGTTGGCAATAAAAACTTGGAGAGAAAGAAATAGTATTTTTTTTTGTAAAAATTCTGCTCTAATTCTATTATATTCAGAGAGCAACAACAATGCTAAGTTCTGCATCTTAGGATAGAGTAAACTTAATAGATTTCAACATGGGAAGTCAAAGAGGAAAAATGTATCTTGCCCAATTTACCTAAATTCAAGTATAAAATCTTAACAATATACTGAGTCTATCTAGTTGTCCTCCAGTTAGCAGTTTTGCTAAAGGAACTCACTAACAGAGCAGACATTACCTTTGGTTTATGCAGCTTCTCCAGTTGAAATAAGAGCAGAAAAGGAAAAATCCAAGTCATCTCAGTCATTTTTCAAAGCAATAGCTGGAAGGAGTGATGAGCAACGTTGCTATATTGTGATGATGTCAGAGGACAAATCAAGCTGCCTCTAGCTACATCTTACACTATAAAAGGAAATGTCTAACAATTTCACCTGTTTCTATCCATGAAGGCCTTTATATTCAGTCCAGCATAGATCGGTGAAACTGTACCCTCATTTTCACTAGAATAGCAGCTGACCGACTGCTTTTAAGTGTTATCACCATACCATAACCAGCCAACCAACCAGTGGTACATTAACCCCACCGCATTCAATGTTTGCCTTTCCAGAGGCCAAGGCAACCTGATCTCTTGAAGCCTGGAATGCAGAAGTCAGATTCATTCCCTGAATAAGCCTCCTGTGTTACAGCACCATGCAATGGAGCCATACAACATGGTTCGATTGCACATTCCCATTTCGAAACAGGAAAAATTAAAACAATAACACCACGTGCTGGGTTTCTATGATATTATCCAGGTGAAACCTGGTTGCTCATCACAATACTGAACAAGTTTTTTTAGTTCTCAGATATTAGGGCCTCACTTTTACCCAATAAGTTCTCCATTTTGTTTACCCAGAAATAAGTTATTATTGTAAGTCATAGTTCATCCTTTTCCATCATTTCAAATGCTTCTATATCTTCATTCCAGTCTGCTAATATGGATTCCATAGGCTGGACCTTATCATCATCCCAATTTACACTGGAGTCTGAATCTGTCTCCATCTCTGTTTGTTCCTGAGGCTGGTTATTTAATTTTGTGCATTCTGTCTCCTGGATACTAGCCTCATGGTCTTCCAGGATATAGGAATCCTGGTTTGAAATAGAAACACTATCGGTGTCTGCATCAACAGACAATGAATCCAAGTGAACAGTATCAGAATTTTCATCTTCAGCAGGCTGCTGACTGACCAAGCTGGGGTCCTGAGACCTCAAAGTCTCATCGGAGCTCTGCTTATGCGAATCATTTTCTAAAAACTTCTGTTCCATGTTTTCCATTTCCAAATCTTAGTTAAAAACAAGAAACACTCTGTGAGTATTTTGAAATAGCATCTGAAAACACATCAGAAAACTAACATTTTATTTTCAACTGCTTCCCTTGATCTTATTCCAGCTTTCAAGAAAGTACAGATTTTACTGGTGTGGAGATTAAGGGCCACACAGCCTATTCCACCTTGCTTGAGTCCTTGGAAAAACCATTAAGCGCATCACAAAAGCCAATCTTTTATCTTTGCCCTAACATTAAGGCATAAAAAAGCACGACAAAGAAGGATCCACAAACCTTTTGTATTCATAGTTTTTTAGATACCTGTATATGTCGCTCTTAGACACCTGGCTGCCCAATAGGTGGAATAGGACCTGAACTTTAGTCTTATAATGTGCAGTATATCAAATGACAGCAGAGTGAAAAGTTTGATTATAAAATTATTAATCATTTCATTGTTATTAAAAAGCACAGCCAGTTCACTGGCACAGCATCAGGTCTGGATCCTCTTGATTACGATAATACTACTACAGGAGGCTGAGTTTTGGGCCACTGCTATCCCAACCCCCTCCGGATCTCAAACTACCTGACAGCTCAGCCTTGGATTATGAGAGTGAAGTATAGAACATCCCAAGATTTTTAGGTTAGAATATGGATAACTGGAGTGGGGTCCTAATTCAATTAATTGGCATGGTTGCCTGAAAAAAATAAGTACTAAAATGTTAAGACCTACTACTTAAAAAAGATGGCTTACATTAGCTGTTAACATTAATAAATGTTACAAGATTTTTCTAAATTAGTCAGTGTTGATAATATGACCTTTTAGGAAAGAAAATCCGGCATCATAGTATTATTTTTTAAAATAACTGTTTAAAATGAAATCTGAATTGCAAGCAAAATCTGTTAAGGCCTAAAATAATTATAATTCCTTAAAACATTTTTTAAACAGGTTGTATCTATGTTTGTGCAAACAGTCACAGGCTGCGCACTTTTTTTATCATAAGAATCAGAGGGAAAACGCATCAAATTTTGGGGTCCAAACTTCATAAATATGACAAATGAGGTCAGGCGTTATATCAAAGGTTCACACAAACATTATATGATTAACCATTTTCTAACTTTCTAAAATAAAATTAATAAGAATTTGAAATTAAAGTATATAATTGCTTAAATGAAATGTAAGTAATTGTACTGTAGCATCCTGGATAGCAAGAAAATTCTAAGTATAGCATAAAGGCTTTGTTTAGTCTGTGAACATACATATTTTAATTGGGTTAACCACGAGAATGCACCTTTCTTTAGAAAACAGGTACAGTTGAAAAAGGATTAAAATGGGCAATCATGACTTCATCTGGTTAACTAGAAAAAACAACCAGTCTCCACTGGGTTTAATTATATAAAACATTGAACCTGAATGCCCTCAAACAAAGGAAATGTACTTCAAAATTCTAGTTAGGCCAACTGTATATAAGTTTATTATTAATATAAAAATACTTACTGCTATCAATAATGTAGTTTGGAATCATTTTACCTTTAAAGATTGTTGCTGAAATTCCAATGACAGCACAAAGGAGGAGACAAAGGACACACATTAAACCTCCACAAGTACATATGTCTTGTGTTTTTTTGAAAAAAGACAACTGGTGTCTTCAGAGCACTTTCCCCAGAAAGGATTTAATAAATTCACTCCTTTTGACCTATGTTACAGTTTACCCATTGTTATTAATAAAGGGACTCTTGAAGGACTCCCTAGGAGGAAGCTGAAAATATGATAACTTTCAATGCGTCAGCTTTGTATATGCAAGAAAAAAAATAAAATAAAAATTTACTGACTTGCTAAAGGAGGCCAAGTTTATTTCTCATCCTGTTCTCCAAATACCCTGTTTAAACAAAGCAGGATTACAGGAGTTTAAGCAGTAGTGAGGGGAAGGTTTGCTAAAGGAAAGCCTAGAAATAATCTCTTAGCTGTGCAAACATTTTCATTTATGGTTTAATTCATCATTTATGCTGATGAAATTGCTACAGCCATACAGGAAAGAAAATTATATAAAGCTATATGTGTTGGCAGCCTTACTCTCTTAAAGAGAACAGCTTCTGCCTACTTTTGGCAAGGAAAAAAAATCATGTCTAGCTTGGAGGAAAAAAAAAGAACCTATCAGTAAGAAATGTCTACAGATTAAAGTACTAAACACACTCAAACTATCCCAGCTGTGGGAAAGCCAAAAGTCTTTCAAACATTGTTTAAGAGGCCTAAAAATTAAAGATTGCACTGCCCTGTTACTCAAAATCTAACTCTTAACACCAACAGTATTAAACCATATGTTATATCTTTCATTCCGGGAATACCTTGTGCAAAAAAATTCAAGTAAAAACAGGCAGATATTTCCCAGGGTACATCTCTAACAGGGGAAAACTGGGTTGGTGCCCTTGGGACCTGAGGGGCTCAATACTGCATGGGAATTTCTGTGGTACACAGGACTGGTCCCCTCAAACCTCCAAGCACCCGCCTGGGGCAGCTGCAGAGAGCTGACAGCTCCAGGTTGCCTAGGCTTTCCACCACAAAGCAACTAAAAATCCACAGTAAATAGTGGCACAATTACTCTCACCTTTTTGCAGCCATAAATTTTGGGCATTTATGGCATGACAAGGGGAGTGGACATCTGGTTTGCTTGGCCTTTGTGCCATCATATAGGCAATGAAAGGTGACATCTGTTTCCACCCCCAGCTTGAAAGAAATTAGTGCTAACATTCAAGAGTAAAAATGGATTTAAGAGAAGTCGTACAATAGTTTTACATCAGTCCCAGCTCATCTATTTCTTCAGGTAGCAGTAAGAACTACTGTTATGGTATACTTCACATCACAAAAACCAATAAAGATTACTGCTGATCTGTATATAGCACATAACTTTGTCCATACCTCTGTCTTTTGCTTTATCGGAGAGAAGCACCTCTACAGCCTCATATTCCTGGATTGCATCCAGTATAATATTTCCTTCTTTGTTGAATAGAAAGAGCATAGGAATTGTGATATCATCTGTATTCTTTCCATCACCAGCCATTTGGAACAGGGGTGCAGTGTCACTACTGCTTCCCTCATTGTCATCTAGCCAACAAAAAGTCAGAGTAAGCAAACTTTTCTGTCACACAGCTAATATTTCATTGTTTTGAAGATGATGGTAATGTCTTAAAAATTATCCTGCAATAGTAGCTTTCTATATTAAATAGATGGTTTTGAATTTCCAGAAGGAGGGCTGTAAATTGTCAGAATTAATTTCAATAATTCCAACCTCGTTTCCTGCTGACCAATCAGCTAAGAGATTTCTGGGTGAAAAGAAACAAATTGAGATTTAAGGAGATGTAGAAGTATACTACTTAGCTGATTTCATTTGGACAAGACAATCATAAGAAGTTGCAGGTGTAGGAATCTTTCTGGCATCTTCCACATTAAGTTTATCTTTTATTTTCAGTTTGCCTAAATGGTTGATAGATGCTTATTGTTCTGTGAGAATGAGGCTGAACTGGATAGATGTTCCAGCAGTTTCTTCCTGCACTAGCACTAAATTTGGAGGTCGGGGTTCTAACTAATAAGTTCTCAGGACAGACCTTATTTGGTATTTCCTATACAGGAATACTTCTAAGTTACTCAATTTTAAGAAAATTGAATGTATACAGGTTTAGGGCACATATTATAAGCATCTAACATTTACAATTACAAACAGCAGAACCTGGCATAACGGGGAGAAGAAAATTGTATAAGTACATTCCTAATTTGTAAGACTTAGCTGGATGATGGAAAGAGTAATGCTGAGCTCTCTTCCTAAGAACTTCCCTGGAAATGCAATATTGGTGAAAAAGATGCAAAAGGCTAAAGTATATATAAAAAACAAACCACACATAAGGAACACACATCACCATACAGTGATGTTGCTATGGCACCATGCTTTAGTACTTCCTCTTGGATGTACTAAAACGTGGCACAGTACAGGTGGTTACTGAGCTGCGCATTCAGCACATGGTGAATTTTGCCACTACATCAGTGGTGCGCTATACCTGGGGAACATGTAACTAGTGATCATGTGTAGACGCACAGCTACATGTAGATGTCTAGTGGTGATCACTACGTCGCCGTAGTGCACTATACAGTGACGTAGCACATCCCTACATCACTGCAGGGCAAAGCGTAGACACGCCCATGCACAACTACTTCTCAAACATTTATCTGCATCTCGAAATGAAAATCAGAATAGCAATTTAGAAAGTTAGAATAGTTAACTTCTACTAGTGACTGAGATTTGTTCTTGCTGATTAGATATGCCTTGCTCCATTCTTGTGTGAAAAGGGATATTAGAACAATATTGTTTGTGTACATATTTGAACATGTTTTGATAACAAGATGTCTTCTAGTACAGACTGCTAACAAGAATGTAACAGATGCCTGCCAGCCTTGAAAATGTTTATGTAGTATCAGAACAACCACCTTGAACATTACACATTCATACAACAGACTTAGTTTTATTTACCAATAACAATGCCGCCTATTGCACCAGCTTTTTGGATGTTTCGTGCCTTTTCAGCAAACATGCACTGGCCTCTCTGCATCAAAGCAATTTTCTCCTTCACTGCTTCAGGATTAGTGATCTCCGAACATCCATTATATGGTTTAATGGTTGCAACAAATCCTCTTGTCTGTTTGAGAGATGCAATGATTTAAAATACTAGATTCAAGTCTATCAGAATGCCTTAGGTTTTTTACATTGTTCCATCCCAAAATTAAAGAGGAGTGTTTCCTAGCATTCTAAAAGGGCCCTCACTACGAAGAAAAGCTCCTTCACTTTAGCTAGGAGCAAAAAGGAGCAAAAGATAAAAAAACCAGGAGGACTAAAACTAGATTGGACAATTTTTTGCAAGATTGACTGATTTAAACTTGTTTCTTGAAACATTTTAAATCAATTTTGTTTTCATACTTTGCAAACTAGGGAAGAGTTACAAATACTGGCCCCACATCTTAATAGCCTTTAATTAAACAAAACACAGAATATTCTTAATTAAGACCAGTCCAACAGTGATGACAGAACATAGCTATTGCTCTTGGAAACCTTTTCTATGCAGACAACACACCTTTGAACTTGCATCCTATCCCACAAAGTCAGTGGGCATTTTGCCATTCATTTCAGTAGGAAGTTACCCGTGCAATAATTTCTTCCTGTTTTTTCTCCCTAGCCAGCAACATAGATGCAAATAGTTCCTTTCACCTTCCCTGGTAAGCTAAAGAGAGTTCTTTAAACATTTAAAATATTTTGGATGCTCACTGTAGTCCAAATACTAAGACTTTACATATGAATGTCTTCATAACAGTGACTTTGGGCACATGTATCTGGAACTTGAGTCCTACATTGTTTGGTGCTTAAGGAGTGCAGAAGAACATGTACAGACAGGATTAAAACTATTCACCTAAAATCCCACCTTCTAACTCTAACAATAAATTTCTAATACTGGGGAAAACATCTGAAATGACAGGACAATGGACCAAGCCACCTAGGGAAGCTGCAGTCTCCTTCATCAGAGGTCTTTTTAAAGGAGAGGCTAGATAAGCATCTGTTTCAGGTAAGTTAAGAATAGTGAACCCTGCGTCTTGTGTAAGGGTTTGGATTGGATGTCCCTCAAACTCCTTGAGCCCTGTGATTCTAATCATAAGTCTTTATTGTAATTGAATCTAGCCACATACTTTCAATTAAAAATACTACAAAATTAAAACTGATGCAATTGTCTGAGAAAGCAAACAATTACAGAAAAAAACTGAAGAGAACATCACGTGCTAAGGGTCTGCATGCTGTACATACCCCTGCTTTGTGTTTGGACAGGTCTGTTCCAAACTGTGCTGGCCCAGCAGTCAAGACCACCCTACCAAAGAATGGGTGAGAAACAATTTGAACAGCACGAGGGGGCAGCTGCTGCTCTTTTTGTTGCTGACTGGATAGTTCAATCATTTCCTGCATGAATCGCAGACCATCTTCAGCATCAAGTGAACTTGCTGCCTAGGTAGTAAAGAAATGAGGGTAAGCAACTTGGAACATCAAGAGTTTTCCTGCTGCTGTTGAACTCCCCCAAGGGAGGCTGGTGTAGCAACCCTGGGAAAAGTGGGCTGGGACCTTGCTCTGCCAGCCTGTGAAGCTGAAGAGCTGCTGGCAGTGGTTCTCATACCCCACCCCACCTCCAGCTGTACAGCTAATGAGAAGTGAGCTCTGAACTCAATCAGCTGCCTCCTCCTGAGTGAAGGAACTGCTCCAGGTCTTGCACAGAGGTGACCCATGCAAAGAGCAGGGGTGGAAGGGGGTGAGGAATAGCAGTGCATAAATTCTTCCAGGGCACTTTATAAAGGTGCTTTTGTGTAGGCTTTTTTCCTCTTTCTCCATCTTGTCCTTGACTACAGTTTTTTGAACAAAATTTCCCCTCCACTCTAATTTTTACAGCATGCAAATAAAGCATATCAATACTGAGTGTCTGATTACACTAGGGCTCTCACAGGGACAGGATGCTAACTGGCTCCTTAAAGAAGTAGCCTTCAAGACTGGTTTGGGAAAGGGAGGATGGGACATGAATCCCACAATCTGCTGCCTCAGTATGAGTGAGCCATACCCAGTCCTCTTGGAAAAGGGGAGTGGGGCAGCCCACATTAGGATGCTGGCGGACCTAGCCAAACACTATCATCCTATTTGTAACATGCCACACATTCAAACTAAACCACAATACAAATGAGCAACAAAGATATTCTACACTGTTACAAGTAACATCTTTGTGTCTGGACCACTGTTTCTGGCAGTTCATTATGAGGTAATAAATCGTTTGAATACATGGCCTGTTACAACTTATTGCTCCATTCATACTTTCAATGTAATGCTTTCCAGGAATCTTAATGTTTAGCATTTCCAAGTATATTCAAGACTATCAATCTTAATGTATCACAATAGCCTACGGACCCATTCAGATGTATTATTTTTTAGGTGCAGCTTTTAAAAAAAAGGGGGGGAGAGAGAGATGCTAGATTAAAATTTTGCCACAAATGAATGTAAACTTAGTGTCTACTTAATACCAGTATCATCTACATCACTACAGAAGCTTCATGTTAGTCCAAATTTGAACTGAAACCTAATAAAAGCTGTGAAGGACCAGACTTAATACATACCTCAAGCTAATATTTGTCTCAGCTTCCTGTTCATTAAGTCTTTTTGAATGAAAGTCATTTATGTTCGAAAGAGATATAGATATTCTCTTCTATTAAAAATCAGACAACTAGTTGCTCATGTAAAAAACACACTAGCTTTACAAACAATTTAGTATATGCCTTATTGCAGGGGAAGGCAGCTCCTGGCATGTGTGCCAGAGAGTGGCACACAAAGGCATTTTGTTTGGCACTTGCACCTCAGGGAAGAGGCCAGGGCTGCACTGCTACAACATGGATAGGGCCCCTTGCGCTCCCCCACTGTCTGCCCCTAGTACGCCAATTTTTTTACAAAGAGAGGTCGCAGGTGTTTTTGGCACTCTGTCCAAAAACATCGCTGACCCCTACTTTATAGTCTTGTAACTAAATGCATACCCTGTTTGAAGAATACATTTAAACTTCAAGCAAGCCTGAATAAATATTTGTAATAAAACAAATTCAAATTCCTCAGTTTTTCTCCTTTTCCTTGCTTCCTTAGTTTCATAGTTTCATAGTAGCTAGAGTCGGAAGGGACCTAGGAAGATCATCTAGTCCGACCCCCTGCCTTGGCAGGAAAGAGCACCGGGGTCAGATGACCCCGGCAAGGTGCTCATCTAACTTCCTTTTAAAAATCCCTAGGCTAGGAGCCTGCACCACTTCCCCTGGAAGCCGGTTCCAGGTCCTAGCCGCCCTGACTGTGAAGTAGCGCCTCCTAATATCTAATCTAAACCTACCCTCCGCCAGCTTGTGACCGTTATTCCTGGTCACTCCTGGCAGCGCACGGGGGAACAGGGACTCCCCCAATACCTGCTGATCCCCCCTGACCAGTTTGTAGCAGGCCACAAGGTCCCCCCTTAACCTTCTCTTGTGGAGGCTAAACAGGTTCAGGTCCCGTAGCCTCTCCTCATAAGGCTTGCCCTGCTGACCCCTGATCATACGAGTGGCCCTCCTCTGGACTCTTCCCATATCGTCCACGTCCCTCTTGAAGTGTGGCGCCCAGAACTGGACGCAGTACTCCAGCTGCAGCCTGACCAGTGCCGCATAGAGGGGGAGGATCACCTCCCTGGACCTGCTCGAGATGCATCTGTGGATGCATGACGGTACGGTTGGCCTTCTTGACTGCCTCCCCACACTGCCGGCCCATGTTCATCATGGAGTCAATGACGACTCCAAGATCCTTTTCCGTCTCCGTGCTGGCAAGAGGGGAGTTCCCCAACCTGTAAGTGTGGTGCCGGTTCTTCCTCCCCATGTGCAACACCTTGCACTTATCAGTGTTAAACCCCATCCTATTCTCATCCGCCCACCGTTGCAACCTGTCAAGGTCAGCTTGTAGCCTATTGCACCCTTCTAGTGCACCCACATCCCCCCACATCTTAGTGTCATCAGCAAACTTGAACAGGGTGCTTTCTACCCCCTCATCCAAGTCACTGATGAAGATGTTGAACAGCGCGGGCCCGAGGACCGAGCCCTGCGGAACCCCACTGCCTACGTCCTTCCAGGTCGAGAAGAACCCATCCACTACCACCCTCTGGGTGCGGCCCTCTAATCAGTTGGCTACCCATTTGACCGTGTGGGCATCGACACCACAGTCTCCCAGCTTTTTGATGAGGACAGGGTGAGAGACAGTGTCGAAAGCCTTCCGGAAGTCCAGAAAGACTACATCCACAGCAACCCCTGCGTCTAATGATTTGGTGACCTGATCGTAAAAGGCCACCAGGTTGGTCTGACAAGACCTGCCACTGATGAACCCATGTTGGTTGCCCCTGAGCATGCATTCCCCCGCAGGGCCCTCCTGGATGTGTGCCAGGATGATTTTTTCAAAGAGCTTACCCGGGATTGAGGTAAGACTAACTGGCCTGTAATTTCCCGGGTCCTCTTTTTTTCCCTTTTTGAAGATAGGGACTACATTGGCCCTCTTCCAGTCCTCCGGCACCTCACCAGAGCACCACGAGTGCTCATAGAGCCGCGCCAGGGGTCCCGCAATGACCTCGGCCAGTTCCTGTAGAACCCTAGGGTGAAGATCGTCCGGACCAGCGGACTTGAACACGTCCAGCCTCTCCAGAAGTATCCTAACTAACTCCTCGCTAACCCCTGGCCCAGGCGTGTCTCTCCCGGGGCCCGAGGGGGGCCCAGCAGGGAGGTGGCTGAACTGGTCCCTACTTAGGAAGACAGAGGCAAAGAAATCGTTAAATATGTTAGCTTTGTCATCTGGCATGATGACTAAGTTGCCCATCGTGTCCTGCAGGGGCCCCACATTACCCGGGACCCTCTTTTTACCCCCTATGTATTTGAAGAAGGACTTCTTATTGTCCTTAATCCGGGAAGCTAGTCCTATCTCCATCTCTGCCTTGGCCTTCCTGACTGCCCCCCTACATCCTCGGGCGACTGTAACATAGTCCTTCTTGGTGATGACCCCATCCCTCCATTGGGTGTATGCCTCCCTTTTAGCAAGGAGACATTCCCGGATGCTCCTAGTGAGCCATGGGGGTTTATGTGCCCTCCTGCTCCCTTTGACCCTTGTTGGGATTACCTCCCTTTGGGCATGAAAGTCTTAATTATGGCACAAAGTCCCTAAACATTCTGGGGGTTACCGAGTCTGCTGAAGCTCTAAAATCTATTATTTCATTTAAAAAGGAAAGCTTTTATCCTTAGTGGCAGCAAATAAAAACTTTACAAATGTGAACTGACTACCAATTGGATGGTTTGAAGACAACTGAAAAGACAACTTAAACTTGCAGACACTTCCATACATCTTAATGGTGGGTTGGTTGCAAGTGGGAGGAGGATCTAAAGTCAGTGGAAAACTATTTCACTTCTAATCAAGTTAGCAACAATGTATACCTAATGTACTTCCACACTGTTCAACTGCTGCCCATGCCTCACAAGTTGCCAAAAGTCCAAGTTGCCAGACAGTCCATTCTCCAGCTACTAAAATTTCCATCTCTCTCCCCAAAAAAACACCCTTTCAGAGCAGGTTAGGGTTTCAATATAAAACTCCACAGCACACTGGAAGTAAGTTTAAAGATCATATAAAATTGAATATCCAATTAAAGACATACAAGGAGCGCTAATTTTTTTTCTCCACATTTGGCTCTATTAAAAAAAGAAAAATCACAGTTTTTAATCTGAAGCTGCTACAGCTTTTACTGGGCACCACAGAATCTAGGCCCTCTGCTATACTGTAAATGCAACCTGTTAGTTACCAAGTGAGTATTACAGCTTAAGTGCAGGATGGGGTTGAGAAAAGAGGAAAACAACTGCTTAATACGTATTATGAAGAAGTAAAAGCTCTCTCTCGTTAACACATAAAAGACACAGAAAAATAAATTTTAGCAGTGGATGAGAGAATGAAATTCTGACTCAAAATACTTTCCCACCAATTTCAGTTGATCTAGATTTAACCATCATTTTCTAAAAAAACTACTTATGGATCTTACTTGAATTGCATGCTGCACTAACTGGACTCTTCCATCTTTAAGATGAATCAAACTGACTCCCATCTTTTTCAGTATCTCCAAATGCTCAGGGTTACTGGCCATGAAATCCCGTGCTCTCAGTGGTGGCTTTGGTCCAGTCCCCAAACTCTCTTCTCTGCCAAATAAGAGTAAAGACCGAAGTTTTTATACTGCACATCAAAAGCATTTTTTTTACATGAAATGTGCAAGAATTCCAGAGAGGTGTAACACATGCACAGCCACCCAGAGCTGCATTCCCCTATGCATCTTAGACTGAAGTTATAGTCATGCGATCTGGATAGCATGAACATTTTTATTCCAAATAATATTAAAAAGGTATATTTTCAAAACAGCTTAACAGCACAAATGTGTCGCCAGGCATACACAATGTTGATCATTTCAATGATTAGGTCAGTAGGATGCCTTAGGGCAGAGGTGGGCAAAATGAGGCCTGGGGGCCAGGTGTGGACAGCCAGGCCATTCTATCCGGCCCCAGGGCCCCTAAAAAATCTAGAAATTTAATATTTAATCTGCCCTGGGCTGCCTGCCATGCGGCCCTCGATGGCTTCCCAAAACTCAGTAAAC
This sequence comes from Crocodylus siamensis, assembly GCF_052110815.1. NCBI lineage: Eukaryota > Metazoa > Chordata > Crocodylia > Crocodylidae > Crocodylus > Crocodylus siamensis. The sequence continues at coordinate 53,969,219 of NC_143399.1, forward strand.
AGCCCTCTGCCCAAAATAACTGCCCACCCCTGCCTTACAGCAATGATGGCACAGGTAGCTCCTATGTGGCACACAGGAGACTGAGGAGGGGACAGGCAGCACAGTGGCAGACAGGGCAGGAAGCAGAAGGCAGAGTATTAAATCAGACAGGGAGCCCAGGGCAGAAAGCAGAGTAGCAGCTTGGTCAGGAAGCACAGAAAACCAAGCAGTAAGTTGAGTGGTAACTCAGGGAGGCTACGAAGCTAATTCGTGACAAACCTGCAAAAAAGGTTGGCCCCCCCCCCGGCTTGGAATGTTAACCAGTACTGTTTGCTCTTCTATAATTGTTCTCATTTTGGTTACTAATAAAAATAAGTTTAATAAAAACAGCCAATTTTCCCTAACACAAAGGGTAACAAATCATATAAAATGTTTATATATACATTTTAAAAAAGCAAATATTACTCAGCCTGAGGCTGTTCTCATCTGCATAAATATTATTGGCCAGAAAGGGGTGCATTTTTCAAATGTAATAGAAGATGCTGAAAGATGTTGAATACTTAAAGTATTTGGCAGTAGTAATACTCCATGTGAGGCAAGTGCATTCTGGAGGAAGTTATTTTTTCTGTACGCTCTGATTTCAGATCCATTTTGCCTAGTTTATACGCACTATATTTTTCTCTTGTCAGTGCTGAAAACTAATTTATGCTAAGCAATTTTTGCTCTAACTGAGGTGCCAAACACAGCTAAAAATTAGCTGCAAGTTTGCTGCCAATGCAAAATAAAAGTGCAGCTAGATTTCTGATAGCTGTACTGTCTATGTGGAGGGCCCAAAGGAATACAACCTTATAAATAGAGTATATATGGTTCCAATATACCTAGGCGCAGCAGACAGATAAAGAAATTTTAAGTACTTAGCCACAGATGTTTTTCTGGACATTCTTACAGTGACAAAAAAAATAAAGCATACATCTTACACTCTAGCAATGCCCCTAGGACAGCTCTTATCCACCACATTTTTCAAAGGTTCACGGATACTCTGAGCATACATAGGGTCATTTGGGAAGAGAATCTGTGTATTCGGACATGTCCAGTCAAAATTACTGTCGTCCAACTCCGTGTATTCTGTAGTCTATAATGTAGAAAAGCAGAGCAAAAAGTTTCATAAAAGACATTTTTAGTTTATTTTTACACCTCTCAACAGTAAAATATAACATCAAAAATCATTTGCACACAGGGAGCATCTAACAGGCGAAATCAGGAAGGTACTACGTGCAATTGCAGTTACTCAGACATAAGTATCAGGGATTTCATTTGCCTACTTGCTTGTTGGCACGTAAACAAAATAATTTAAATATTTGAAGACCTGAGCAGTTCAAGCCTCTCAACTTCAGGTGCAATACTTGTTTTATTCCCCCCCACCCCAATAACTCCAATGAAACCCGCCTTGCATCCTAGCATTCCAAAGCCAGAGTGAAACTAAAACAATTCTACTCTGCTGCAACTTGGCAAAGGTGTAAACAAAGATTGTATCTGAAGACTTAAAAATCAAATAATAATAACAAAGTCAATATCAGCTTGATATAGTTAATTTTCTGTTGATTTTCTGAGTTGTCTACGATGACTTGAGAAATGAAAACCAAAAAATAATTTCTTGTTCCTAGATTTCCATGTGAACAATCACAGGATCCTCCTCTTTCAATACTTAAGCAGAATTGAAATATTCATGTAAACTTGTGGACGCTACTAGGAAAGTCAACTAATTTTGAAGCAAATCGTAAGTACATTCCTAACAGCATTCTTTTGGAAGAAAGCAAGTATTTAAAATCATCAAATCCACTATTATACTATAAAGGTGTGCAGAACAGTTCAGAGCTCAGAACTAGAGGGTATAATAGATTGGATCTGCTCCAGACTCCAAAAATATAGTGTTACTTAATCCTAGTCAAGCCAATTAATGTCAACACGGCCCAATATTGCGATCTGCAACATGATACTTACTCACTTATCTTACAGGTCACTTGCATACATTACTAAACTTTAAAAAAAAAAAAAAAAATCAAAATCAGATATTTAAAATGATTCAGCATAGTGAAGACTCCCTAAAAAAATCAAATCGATTTACGATCCAAAGTGGTTTCATACTTTATTGGAATAAGTAGGATTAGATACAAAAGAATTAAGGAATATTAGCCTCTTAGTGTGAAGAATAAGAAATAAGAACCAAAGCACTTTAAAATGGGGGGAGGGGGAAGTCTGTAATGCTCCAGACCGAGGCACAGTTAAAAGTGTCCCCCACTATCTCTGGTAAGAACAAATAGTGAAGCAGAAGGCTGCCTGTCTTGCTACCAAAATTTCAAATGGCTGACACTGTATTTAAATGTATTTTAAGTAGTTCAGCCCCTTGAGACGTTTCTCTTTTGTAATCTAATGCAATCAATCAGACTGATTCCAAAACGACTAATATTTTGGTTTCAATAACGTTATAGCTATTTAACACATTTTTCCTTAACTGAGAAGATGTTGACATCTGTTTTAAAACTGGATCACTTCCCACCTTTCCATTAGTCAGATCTATTAGTAGCTTTGACGGATATGCTAAAGTGATTCTATTTAGTTTGCTTTCATCTTTATCTTGTAAAAGTTAATATGGCCACAGAGGGGAAAAAATAATAATGACGTGCTTCTTCATGCTTCATAGCTGGATTCACCTTCAAGATTACGAAAATGTATTGCTTTCTATACCCATAGCGTAAGCCAAATCCAAAAACCTAATTTCAAAGGCTTCCTAAAAATACCACCATTACTTTAAATGGTTGCTTAAAGCTTGCTTAAATATTGTTCTCCAACTATTTAGTTGGTCTAATAAAAGATATCAGATTCACCCAAAGAACCTTGTCTGACCATTACTTTAAGAAATTAATTAGGCAAAGTCTGTCCCTTTTAAATGCATATTATTTCTTATTTGTACTCACCCGTCTGTATTTCTGAAAAGTTGATACAAACAAACCTTTTTGGGGAACTAAGGAGCAATAAACAATGTATACTGCCTAAGAGGAACTTTAACACTGTTAGACAAGATTAACAAGTGATTAGGTTAATGTGTACAAGAGTATTATTTCTTGGAATCCCATCTCCATATCACGGTCTTTGAGTCTCAAGAGCAGTATTTCCTTTAATTTTCAGTGTTGGAAGCTCCCCAACACAGCTGTGAAGCCTCTCTTGAATTTACAGCCAACAAAAGTCTCTTTGGACTCAGCTCTGCACAAATAGTTTGAGAGTGTCCTATTTAACATTTTTCTTACTGAGCCTGGAATTATTCAATAGCACACACAGAAAAATAATGGCACATTAACCCAGCACTCCTGTGTTCACTCTCTCATGTGCCTATTTAGCCTGTCAGCTGAATTACTGGTAAGCTAGCATAATAGAAAAAGCAAACGGAGAGCACTGTTTAAAAATAAAAATCACCCTGACAGTTGTTTCACAAGGTCCATACCTACTTTCCCCTCTGGAAATTGATTAAATGTTCAGTAATCTGTATGTCCACTGGTATGCTCACATAGTTATTTAGTGGAAAAATGGTACAATATTTCCCAAACCAGCATAACAATAATTTTCCTTGTATAGTAGACAAGCAATTCAACAGGTCTAGTTCTAGGTAGCCACATAGAATTCCTGTGCAAAGGCTTTGGTTTGCGTTCATAAGGAAAAAATAAAAGAGGAAGCTTCCCAAACAGTATAATTGCTAAAGAGTCCTCCAGAATGGTGACAACTGCTGAATACAAACTATGAGGCCTGTCCAAAGTACTTTTTGGAGATGAGGCTTATCATGAAGACATTGTTAATACAATAAACTAGTAAGCAGAGTTCCTTCGGCTACTGCTGTCTAAATTAGCAGTCAATACTTCTCAGATTAAACGGATGAAAATACGATTAGTCTTCCTCACTACGAGGAGTCCCTTAATATGTACACACCCTCTGCAAAGCCAAATATATTTGCTTTGCTGGGACGGCAGCAGTTTGAGCTGGGGCGGAGCAGCCCCTGGATGGCAGGGGGCACAGGGGTCAGCCCCAGGCTCCAGGTAGCAGTGGGGCTGGCTGGGGCATGAAGGTGCTAAAGTGTGGGGGCTGCCTGCTAGCCATATGGTTTTGCATGTTAGCACCCTCATGCCCTAGACAGCCTGTCACCATCTACACATGAGTTTCAACAAAAATGATCTTCTATAATGCAGGTTAAAATCTGCCAGAAGTAATAAGAAAAGAAAATAAATGTGAACTATGCAAAAGTATTCTTTAATATTATTTTTGAAGTGCTTATAGAAATTTTAAAAATACTTGCCTGACTTTTTTAAACACACAAACAAAAGCAAACAAATAAACAAACATATTCTGCAGCCGTTTTGTAGAGATACAGGCTGAAACATTATAAATCCTGAAGAAAAGTTTAACCATTGAAAAGCTGATGTCCAGGGTTCACTGCAATTACTGCTGTGATAAAACAATTTGTATAAAACAGTTAGCACTACTTGAACACCCTCCATGAATCTCATCTCCTTACACCCACTTTAAAGATATATTAAAATTGATACAAACACGTAAGAAAGACCACTTACTAAATTTTTCTTTGAGATTGTTTGATTTGTAGTAGAGAGCCAAAGAGGTAAGAGATGAGCCTCTGTAGTGAAGATGTAATCTTCTATATCAAATACCATATCTTCCTTATCAGCAAAGAGCAGATAAAGATATTTAAACATCTCAGCCAGGAAGAAAGAGTCCATTCTATGGAGAGACAGAAAGAAAGAGAAGATATCCTTAACATACAAATATTTTCCAAACAAAAAAAGTTTCTCCAAAACAACTGTCCAGGATTTTCAGTCGCTGAAGAGAGTAAAGAAGTGCTTTTCAAATAGCTGGTGGTACTAGAGTGTTACAACTGCAGAATTTTTGTAAGAGGAAATTGGGTTTGAGATGGAGGGCAGGGAGAGGAGTTCAAAATGTTCAGTGGAAAAGCAGTACTAAAATAAGAGTTAACACACAAAAAACAAAACAATTGCTCAAGAAACCTCAGGTCACTTTTAAAACAAATGAGTCTTCACATTTAAATCTGCCAGACCATTAACAAGTTAGTGAGAGAAAAATCAGGATTATCAGAAAATGCATTTCATTTTAGTAAAGCAATTTAACTCTATGAACTCTGGAAATGTTTAAGACCAGTTAGACTGCATGCATTCCATTAGTATTTACCATGATCTTTGGTTTAGCAATCTGAAGGGACACAGGACTGAACAAGGCCTTTAGAGTTTTGAAAAATTTTTCCCCTCTATTACTTCAAATAAGCATAACACATGCAGATTCTCCTTCATATTTTATAAATTAAGTTAAATATAATTGCACACATTTTTACCTGTCCTCATGGCTTCCAGTACGAACATCTTTCATTGCAGCAAATCCACAAGGTACTCTAGCATATTTGTTTAAGTTTTCAATAAGTGTTTTTCCTACTTCTAGGTAGTAAGGGTCCCCAGTAGCCTATTTTAAAATAAAAATTGCATTTGGTGTTATGTAAAATTTATTGCTGTTACTTTCAGAACTGTTAACCATGTTCTTGTACTTTGCTGTATAATGCACTAAAAATAAATCTGGCAACATACCGCAAAAAACTCTTATTTAGCAAAATGAAACAATTTAGGTTGACTATTCAGGTGTGAACATAACTCTACTTTTATACTCTACTCAGCACTAAGAGACTTATGTGACTTAAGCGCTCCATGTTTTGGGGGTGTTGGTAAGACCATGTTGGTCTAAAGACATACACAGAGATCTTCCCAGAACCACCCATCCTAGCCTTTAAACAAGCACTGAGCTTAACCAATCTCATCACTCGAAGCAAACTTCCTATGGCCCAAAGCACACCAGATGGATCCAGACCACGCCAGAACAAGAAATATAAAACCTTCTAACGCATCGCCATCACTCCCACAATAACTACAATCCCACAACAGAACCATCACCATTCCCGGATCTTACACCTGCACCTCCAGAAATGTAATACATCTCATCTAGTGCACTAAATGCCCCAATGCATTGGCAACACGTAGGGGGTACACATGCACCCCCTGAACATGGCAGTGCACACTGTGAGAAGGTGCCACTGATACTGCTGCTGCCTACAGGAGCTCCACACTTGCCGCCGCCTCACTCCTGCCACCGACAGTGATACTGCCACCTGCAGGAACTCACCGTGCCACCCCAGCCTCCAGGGGCACAAGGCATTCATGCCCTGATGGAAAATATGTAGGAGAACCCAAACAACAACTGTGTACCATAATGAATGCCCACTGACCAAAGACAAAAATTTCCAATTACCTGTGGATACACAGTTCTCACAAGACAACCACTCTCTCTCCCTCTCTCTCTCCAATCTCTCAGCTGAAATCCTCAAAGGAAATCTACAAAACACCTTTATCACACAAGCCTATTAACTTAGACTAAATCATGGGCTAAATATAGACACTGGATTTATGGCACATAATATGGTCTGCCATCAGATAACCCCAGGTAACCCATCTACATTTTACTAGCTACATTCTACCACAAGGTCAACAACCCCCTCTTTTCCCTCCCCACCTACTGTCTCTCATTGCCTTTTGTTCTTGCTATCCACATATGCAAAAAGCAGGTCTGTGAAAATGCAGATTGGCTTCTATTCAATCCAGAAGAACACAAAACAACAGCAGACTCTTCCTATGCCTGAAGGAGGGGATTTGTGCCCAAAAGCTTGCAAAAAACAGTTTTGCCAGCTATTTAACTGGTCTAATAAAAGATATCACATTTACCCAAAGAACCTTTTCTGCCTTCAGTTCTTCAGTCATCTATGTTAAGCTGATCAATGCCTTCAAAAATCTGGCCCTTGGGCCCCCAAACACTGTTCATTCTAGCCTTGAGGTAAAAATATTCAAACCATTTCTAGTAATCAAATGTGCCTGCAGCTTGCTTCCTGGCATATTTAATTTTTTGATAACAATGGATGAAGTGAAACCAAGTTCCACTCTTTCAGCATTAGATTATGGCACCAATTAAATCTGAATCTAACTGTCTAGCACAGAGATGGGCAAAATGCAGCCCATGGGCTGGATCCGGCACACCAGGCCATTCTATCCAGCCCACAGGGCCCCTAAAAAATTTAGAAAATTAATATGCATCTGCCCCTGGCTGCCTGTCATGTGGTCCTTGATGGCTTGCCAAAACTCAGTAAGTGGCCCTCCACTCAAAATAATTGCCCATCCCTGGTCTAGCAGCTAAAAACAAAAATAAAGAAAAGTGATCTCACCTTATATAAGAAATAGGTGCTTTCTGCAAACTCTGGCCTTAAAGGATGCTGAGCCCAGTGAACCCTGAAATCTGTTGTGAAAGCCTGAGTGGGGGGAAAAAAATAGATGCAAGCATAAAAATTCACAGGGTGATTTAGAATGTAGACAAATAGTTTGGCACTAAGTAGCAGTAGCGCATACTTCTGATCAGAAATACTTCTGTGCTGTGACACAATCACACCACTCTTTCTGACCATGCAGCAGGAGTAGTGGCTCAAAATAAGTCCTGCAGAAGGTAAGCACTCTCTATCTCCCTTCAACTCTGTGCTCAGAGGTGCATTCCTTCCCCTCCCATTCCCCCTCAGCCCCACCTTGCCTGCCATTGCTTGTGTCCCTGCTGTCCTGGAGAGGAGGGGAGCTCCTTACCCAGTCCAGCCAGGCTGCATAGGGACACAGCCACTGGCAGTGGCGGAAGGTGAGTGGGTTTCCACTCCCTGCCTGCTCCTGCCAGGTGTTCCCCACTAGCCTGGGAGCAGGCATGGGGAAGGAAACCTACCTACCAACCACTGCTGCTGCCGCCCTAGGCTGACCCCAGTCCCCACAGCTTGGCTGGAGTGGGATAGGATGCCCCAAAGAGGATGCAGACAAGTAGGGATACCAACTGCAGCAGGCAGGGGAAGGGACATGCTTCTAAGCATGGAGAAGTGAGGGGCAGGGAATGTTTACCTTCTTTGGGACTTCAAATTAATCTCAACACAAGAGCAAGATGAACCAAAGCAGCTTAAAAAAAATAAAATAAAATGATATAAAATGTAAGCAATAATTAATAGCAATAGTTTCACAGTACTGAGCTAGTTAAATTGTGTTTAACAGGAATACTTTATGCTTCCACAACACTGCCATTACATATAAAGGGACTGTAGGCTGCAGAATAATCTTGGAAAAGAAAAAAAATCAGCCTTTGTTTTTAAATTAGAAATATGTCCAAGATTTTTCCAAATGAACAGCTGATATTACTCAGATCAAAACAGTTTACATGATCTAAACAAACCTACTGCCTTACCTCAGGAAGAAAGTTATGCTTTTTTATAACCTGATATAACATCTCATGAGTTTCTATAGCAGGTCTAATGTCACCTTTCAGTACCTAGAATTCAAGAACATAAAGATTAAAATCACAAAAAAGTACATTTGCAGTATTGTCACAAACACACAGTAATTTCTATATTTGTAGCACACTAATCCAGTAAATTATGGCCTTCTGTTTCAACAGAAAACAATTTTTTTTCCTTTAAAAAACCCCCACAAAAACAAAACAAAAACCAAAAACAACTTTGTATGGAATTAAGAGCTAGAAAAGGGACTGATTCCCTGGGACCATCATTTCATACTAGTTCCATCTGTCCTCTGAGAAAGGGAATACAGCTATTGAAACTGAACTACTAGGTTTAAAGGAAATTTGGCCAAGCCTGTGCAATTTACAAAATATTTGTGGCATAAAATCTGAAGACTGGGCTGTTCCCCTTCAGCTGAGATTTCACCATGAGAATCGCTTTGGAAATTCAAAGGACAAAAAGTTATTTGGGATTTAAGAAGAGCACGAAATCTAGAATAATTTGTGAATATGCAGATCTAACTGATTACAGAATGGACTAAAGAATGGGCAAGTCTTCCTAATACTTAATTTGGGAGCTAGTTGCAGGTAAACAAGAAACTGTTATTATTAGGGCACATACCAATTTGCTCTCAGTAGAGGGCAGGAATACAACAGGAAGTTAGATTCTCACAAGAGGTTGCTACAAGTGACCATTAGAGAAGGGATGGGGATAGGGAAGGGAAAATTAACATCAGAAATAATTTATTTGAATTTATTGAATACTATGCAGTAGATCATGGAGGAAAGGCAAGCAGGGGAACTAATAAGGAATGCCAGCAGCTTCTAAAAGAAAAGGAAATCATTTAGGGAAGCCCGACAGAAGTAACACGTATTCACAGAAACCATTAGGGCTAGTGTGGTTTAGTATGAAAAAAATGTAAACTAAGAGTTTGATAAGCCTTAAAACTGTTAGATTTCACTTCTCAAATGTGAGCATTCAAACTGTCAACTTGACAACTAGGATCCCTAAAACTGAGAACTAGGGTTTGGTAGTATGACCTTGAGATTACTTGAATTGAGCTGCCTTTTTCATGATCAAGGAGAAAAGTAGTCAAAGAAGCAGACAAGTGGATATTGCAAAAATATGAAACTTAAAAGGTAGTTTCTCTTCAAGTCACTACACACTACAGACTTGGAAATAATGTCAACTGTATAATATAACAGAACCAGCAGAGGGAGCAGAAGCCAACAAATCCCTCTCTAACTCCCACCCCCCACAAAATAAAACATTTTTAAAAAGCACTGAGCATAATCAACTTTACACTTTTATTTTATAATTTATATATTCAGTTTTAACAAAGTTTAAAGACTACATTAAATGTAATCTATGCATTGGAGGCTATAAAACTTTACCTGCAGTCCTGGGAAGAATGCCAGCAAAGAGTCCATCCAGGTCCGAGCATTCAGCATAGGCTTGTGAATATGAACATCAAGCAGAAGAGGTGGTTGGCTAATGTATCTCATTATAGCATCGTAGTGCTGAGAAACATCAGAAGTACCATGAGCTCACGTTAGCAATAAGTTTTTTTACTTCAAAAGAGATTTGAAACTGGTGGTTTATTACATTTCATTTTAATGCAAAATAAAGGGTCTCAGACCACAGTGCCACTGCAGTTACTGATAATCAAATATATAGTTCACAGCTATACTAATCAGGCAGTAGAAGACTTCATACTTACTAGAAGGCTTCACAGTAAGTTATTATATATATACACACACACACACACATACATACACATACACACACACACACACACACACATGGATAATCAACATACATTCAGCTGCTGTACAACAATTAGGCAATTGTCTGCTTAGCTACTACTAGAACTCGTCTCTTTTCACTGGCTCTTTCGGCTGGCAGTAAACATGGCTATAGTCTCTCACTCTCTTTGGCAAAAGCTCAGAATTCCAAGATGCACATGTTAAAAAAAATGTTAGAAGTAAAGAAAGAGCTGACTACTGGAACACATTTAATCACTGTTTGGCTCGACAGGAAGCTTTGACTCACCTTTCCTATTCCCTAAGACAGCTGTCTTATTTATGCTTACATTAAAAAGAGAGACCTGCAGTGACCTTCGACTGAGACTTACTGGAGGTAACACTACATCATGGATTGAACCAATGGGATGTGCAATTATAATGGAAGCTATGCAAGATGGGAACATAAACTGAGGGTATTTCTGGTGTCATGACAGACCCATCACTGATGTAGTGCCCTCATTTCTACACTGCTTATGAGAATCAAGAAAATGAAATTCAGTTGTACACTGCCATTTTGTATTACTTGTACTTTAGTGAAAAAGTTAATACTTTTCAGAAAATTACTTTAGCAGTCTTATGAATCTAATCAATCCATGAAGAATGCCATACGCAGTATAATTGTCAGGTTATGCCTATCATTATATTCATAAATAGGTCAGGCTGGTTAATGGCTCTATAATTGGACATTGCCTTGCTACCCAAGATTTAGTTTGCTTTTCAGTCTCATCTGTGGTTCTAAGAGCCAGAAGGAACTTGCAGCTCAGTCTATGGTAGGCAAAGTCTTGCAATGGTTTACAGAAAAGCTTAGCAAATGCAAGCAGGGCTGATGAGCTCTAGAGTTTTAATACAGTCCTTCCCCAATTGGAAAGCTGTTGGACTGCCAACTGCGGTCCTAAAATCGGTGCTGGGAGTAAGCAGTGAGATCATTAGGTTACAGAGGTATTATGTGGATCCATCCTTTTGGTCAGAGACAAAAAAAAACATACACAGGAAAAGTAGTCAGCTGAAGTTTGGCAGCAACTGACAAGAAACAGCAGTGGCACTAGAGATGTTGAAAAACCCTCCAAAAGTCCATGAAGCACATGGCTGGAAATGTGTGATGACTGACAACGCTAAATATAATTCTTAATACCAAAGCAAAAAAATTCAGTCAACTTACTGTGTTAAACCTTTCCAGGAAACTGTCATCTCCAAGCAAGACATAGGCTTTTAATAAATATTCATAATATGAGTCTATTCCTGCTCCAACACCGCTGTCTAAAAGTAACAAAGGAAGATACAGAAGTGGTGGTTTCAATTTAAATAGCTATGTGGATAAAACAGTTTCAACCGTCACATTTCATTTTGATTTCCAAGGCTACTGGTTGCACAAGGAGTTGCTGTTAGCACAACTGCAAGCACAAACAGAAGGGGCACGTACAATAATAAATGGCTGCAGAGTGCTGTGCAATCAGTATATTCAAACATAATTGCTTACTTGATCATATTCCTAAACTAAATGTTTAAATTTACTCATTTGAAAATATTTATACTAGCCCAAACAGTCAACTGCAGTCCTTTTTGTACTTTACTTTGTACTTGAAGTAGATTTTTTGAAAATTTATCCTTAGGCAATTTCTCAGCATTCAGTAAATTATGAAATACCTTCTCTGAAATAAAGAAGCTGATTTTTCAACCACAATACTCTCACAGACAAAATGAGGCTTCACTGTGCCCAATTTCTTCAGATCTGAAAGTTTGCAAGTCTACTAATGACATGTTAACATCCATCCATAATGTCCATCCTAATGACATATTAATGTTGACAAACACAAAAGAACAGTATTTTCATTTTTTCTTCTCTCAAGAGCTTTAATGATGCTAGATTGTGAAAGCCATATACCTTTGCGAACCCAATCTCCAGTATGAATGTTAATAGTCACCCCTACTAAATTACTACTGCGTTGTCTCTTTTCCCATATGAAATCAAGTGCTTTCCGTGCATATTCCTGCAATAAAACAAAAACATTAAAAAGTAGTTATAGGAAAAACAAAGCATGTAAAATGTCAGAACTGCTACATAAGCTTTGGGATTTTTCCTCCACTAAAATCAAGGTACTATGATGAAAACTTTTAAACGTTTTTATATACCATTTATATCTTAGACAGAGAGAGAACAAAGTTGAATAATGTGTTAAGTTCTCTTGAAAAGAGAAAAAGTTTAGCTCAAATTTTATTTTGCCAGCCAGTGCTTTTGTTACTAACAGGACCAAGTTCTTTACACAAATATCAGCAATACACAACATAGCCTTTGGCAAGTCATCTTATCATATGCCTCAGTTTCCTGATCTGTAAAGTAGGTATAAGACCCTAGGAGCAAAGGAAGTATTTTAAGTGCTTCAAAAATTTGCCATGTCAAGATCCTCTAACTGAATGATGCAACTAAATTATTGTAAAACTGCAGTCCGGCCATATTGCCTTCTACATGATCCCTTCTTTATGCCCATTATCACACCTTTTCACAAGTTTCAACATGAAACACTTGCTCCATCCAATAAGGAAGTAAACTGGAGGCACCTATATTCTGCAAGGACATAAAGGGACAACTGATCCAAAAAAGGGACAAAGACCTGATAAAAAGACCATCTTATGTAATGAGCTTGCACACACAAAAGCTTTTGTATCTCGGATTAATTAATTCTATAAGGTGGATCAAAAGACCTGCTTTCAAAAAGACCACCAAGGCAGGCACTTATATTTTCAGAACAACCCTGACTCCAGTTGGCTTCAAGGACCCAAGTTACACCAAAGGTGAGTGCTTTTGAAAAGCTCTTGCATTCACCTCCTACAAAAGGTTTTTCTACTTTCACCAATAAAAAGTGAATATGGTGAAAGCTGTGTGTAGAGCACTATGAATCCAAGTTGGGAGCTAACTTGGCTGAAACAGGGCACTGCTGATCTAAAGTAACCAACTATTACAAGCAAAAGAAGAGTAATTAAAAACAGGTGAGACAAGCAAGACCATGGTAAGAGCCAGAATACTAAAGAATATATGCAGAAGTTCCTAAATCAAACGAGAATGAAACTTAATGGTTGGTTAAGTTTAGGTTCACATTTAGATTAGCATACTAGATCAGTAATGAAGAGGAATAAAGACCATGAATAACTTAATAATTTGTTTCTCCCTCTCTCTCCTCGGCATCTCCATCTCCCATATCCCACTCCCTTGTGCTTGTACACATGCACAAATTATGGAAAAAGCTAGTAGCATGTCCCAGGAACTAGGGGTGGCATGGATGCCAAAGCACATGGTTGACATCCCAGAGGTTGCAAATTCATGGTGTAGACCTGTCAGATTCCAACAAATCTGGAAGTTCTTCTAAATACCTTGTCACGAGGACATGAGCAAGAAAAGCAGCAGCATGTCCCAGAGAAATTCTGAAAAGGGTACTCGGTCAATTAAATTTAGCATGCAAAGGCTTATAGGAGCACCCAGTATATCTTGTGTGCAATTTTTAATAAGCTGTCATAGATGACATAAAGAGTAAATGTTTCTTAAGACTAATGTCTAGAATATTGTTAACAAAATCTTATCTGTAGATGACATTCTTGGCTTTCAACAGGTGTAATAACGTTCAGGACTTTTGAAAATCTTACTGTTAGAGAAGAATGCATAGCCAATACACTCATATTCCTATAAAATGTTCTTTCAAGTTTCATTTAAAGAGAAGAAAATCCTTAATTTTATTATTATACTTTATTCTACTTCTTTGCAAAGCAAAAAAATATTAAAGTGATGTCGATCTTCTGGATCATGATGTATGCATGAGGGGTTGCCCAGACCCCATTGCATATGCCTAGGCAGGATTCAGAAGGAGAGGAGGCTGCCCAGACCTTCTATCCCTTCTTTAAGTTATTGAGGCAAAACCCAAAGGCCAGACTGAGTCCAGATGTTTGGTGCCTCCATGGCTGTAGTCACACTGACATCTGAGAACTGAACCTGGGTCTCCTGTGTGGCAGACAAGGATTCTACCACTGAACCACAGGGAATTCCCCTCTGGAACGTGATGATGTAGAAATGACACCTTAATCACGGTATAATTGTATTCCTGAATTCTACCTGGGACTTCAATTCTTAAAATTAGAATTTCTAATGCTCCACACTTCTGTTGGTTTGAAGGGCTAACAGTTGGGAAAAGCTGGATGATAGTCTATTATTCAGCAAACAGAGTTGTTTGCTAAGTGATAATCAGTATATACATTTCACCCTAGTAAATGTACTCAGGTCACATGTGTATCAGTAGGATGCAATCTGGAGACCACTGTATTGCATGCTGGTCTGATCTGGTTTACAGAATCTTTATTAGTAGCTATGTTAAGTACAGAAAACATTGTAAAACAATATTCAGTTTATTTCAAGTGATTTTTTTCAGAACAGATCTGCATTTTATCTCCTAAGGGCCAGAACCTATTCCATCTATTAAGCAATTAGGTAGACCTGGGTGCCTAATCGTGATACTATTTCCTGCTCAAGTCCCTGAAAAGCAAATAGTCTTAAGCACATTACAGAAGTAAGCGCATTAAGTCACAAAAATCTCTCAGGAGGAAGAGGTCCATCTTCTCCATGAACTACTTTTCAGGGATTTGACCAGGGTGGAACAGCATTTTCAGTATCGCAATTCTCTTTTTCTAACAAAACCAGTAGCATTTCTCAATTCAAGTGTTCTTGAGAATCTGCTAAACAACTCCCTTCAATATATTAAGTTGTGTTATGTAACGATACTACTGCTTTTAGAAAATGTCTTTCTAGAATTTGTAATAAAAATACAAACCAGCAGTTTCCAGAAATAATTATCTAAAACACACCTACAAAGACAAAAATTGCAAAAGCTATAGCCATTCACAAATGTAATTAATACCCCAAATTTTTGTGAATGTTAACTAAATTATTTTCATGAAAATTAAAGGGACAATACAATGATTGTATTACTTATTGTAATGATTAGTTCAATTATTACAAGTCATATTACAAAAATAATTTTAATAAATTCTTGTACAATTAAGGCTATAACAGAAAGCCACTGAATATCTAAACCCAGTATATAAGAGACCATGGAAAGCAAACCTCAAATATGGATGCTCCTGTGAATCGACTTAGAGCAGCAAACTCAAGGATCAAGGTACCTGCACAAGCTGTACAGGTATCGGTCTCTGTTCCTGTTCGAGCATCTGGATTTCTTACACCAAATTTTAAGTTAACCTAAAGAAGAAAAAACAAATACACTTCTTACAAACTGCAAACATGCACTCTCTATTATGCATGTATAACAACTTTGATGTCATGCTTTATATTAATTCGTGATTCAGTCTCTTCTGATACTGTAACCATTCTTTTAATTCTATTGCAAAAGTGGCCATTTAGGTAAATTTTTCATAAATGCATGGCACACTTAGAAATTTAGGCCTACAGCTGCCTGGAAGATTGGGTTTATGGTTTCCTGGAAGTTTAGAGGGTTTTTAAGTTTAGTTTCAGTCTGAGACAGGTTTGCTTCTAAACCTGAACTATGAAGAATAATTTCGAGCTAAACCCAAGAAGTGTAAGCTTAATATTCCCAATAAGCAAGCTGTGGAGGTCATTCAGCTCAACTTTTTATAAGTTTTTAACTTGCACATAAGAAAATGAGTCTGTGTGAAGAAACATTTTTCCTTCAGCTTATCTGTGGGGCCTAGGCTATTAATGTGCAAAATGTTAGAAGACAGTTATGCCAAGAGATTTTTTCATTACTAATAATCCAAATCAGTGTAATCTGGTTCATCTTTAGCATGATTGGAAAGTTAGTAGGCTTGCTAACTTAATTTTGGGTGGAGTTTGTAAGTATAGGTTACAAAATGCTATTTCCCATATATTTAATAACGGCGATAAATTAAATGAGCTTAGAAAAAAAATTAAGATGTGATCCGTCACAAATAAAGCTCTCCCTCTCTCTAAGTAACTTGCTAAAATATTAAAGTTTTGCTTATGTATTTTTTATAATCATAAAATACTTACTCGTGGGTAGGGGAGACCACTAGAGGTATTAAATGCAGGTAAAAGCTTGTAGCCCAGTTCCTTTGCCATGTGCAAGAGTTCACCACTGTACCACTGCATGTATTCACCTTTGTCTTTCAGCATAATAGCCACAGAGTGCCCACCTAAAAGACCTCTAAACACAAAAAAATGTGCATTTCATCTTAGACGGTCACATTCATTTTAACAGAAGTGCAATGATTCCTATCATTTGTGGCAAGTGCTGGATAACTAATTGTAATTTGTTCACATTGGGCCAGATTGTCAACACTGCTGAGCACATTTTATTCCATTTTGGTAAGCAATTTTGTCTTGTGTAAGCCACCCTAAGCCATTTTTGAGAAGGTTGGCGTGTAATAAATTAAATAGACAAAACCAATGCCTGCTCCAGCTGAGGTCAGCGGGTGCTTTGAACCTTTAGGGGAATTAAAAAAAAGACTGAAATCCACTGACTGCAATGAATTATAACAAATATTTTCAGTCAGGGAGAGAGTAAAGCATTATGATTATATAACTGTAGTATAACCTCATTATAATAAGACCCTGATTTTAACAATCCGAATGTCATAATGAATAAAAAAAAGTGTCTGCCAATGTAGCCAATTGTCTAACTTTATTACAGCAAATACTCTCTTTTAATGAACATTTCTCTCAGTCACAAAGGGGTTCATTATAATGAAGTTGCACTGTAATTATTAATTGTTCCATAAGGCTCCATAATTGTTCCATTTTCCACTGGGAAAATGATCCATTCTATTCAAACTCACAGGAAAAAATTAAATTTATGCAAATGAGATTACTAATCCTGTACATATACAAGGTAAAGTTTATTATCTCAATGGCTGTCGTAAGATAAGTGACATTACACAGTTCAAGCTCAGGCAGACAACTGTTGTTAGTACTTTTACTTGCACGGGCAAACTGCTTGAACATATACTTGAGAATTATGAACTGAAGTATCTGTTAGGGCTGTGCAAAGCTTCAGGTACCAATTCAATTTGGAGGAGATTCGGCCTGATTCAGCGGCCAAATCGTCAAATCGGAATTGAACCAGGGGGCCAATTAAAAGGTCCGAATTTATTTGGAAAAGATTGAGAGCTTTGGTGATTCGGGCAGCCCACGCCTGCTGCAGCAGGGAGCTGGACCTGGACTCTGAGCTGTTAAGTAGGGGGTGGGGGAGAAGGGGCTGGAGGAGGGGGGGAAGAGGTCTATGGGGGGGCTCCCATCAGGCCCCATCCCCTGCCTACTTCCCCAGCCCCCCAATCCTGCCCACTCTCCCAGGCCCCCTCCACCAATGGATGCCCCACCAACCTGTTCCCAGTTGTTTAAAAAAAAAAAAAAAAGCCCCCACTCACTGGATGCTGCCAGGTGGGGGAGGGGCAATTCCCACCACCCCACGCTGTGTGTGTGTGGGGGGGCTCTGCCACAAGCCCCCAACCCCTGTCTGCTCTCCCAGCCCCCCCATGGCTGCCCCTCCCACCCCAGATCCTAGCCCTTTAAAAAAAAAAAAAAAACCAACAAAAAACAAAATCACAGGATCACCAGCTGCTGCAGTGGCCTTGGGGCTTGTGGAAGAGTCCCCCACGCAGCGTGGGGCAGTGGCAATCACCCCACCACACCAGGCAGGAACTGGTGAGTGGGGTTTTTTCCCCCAAAGAGCTGGGAGCTGGGCTGAGCAGGGCAGCCATTGAGAGCAGGCAGGGGATAGGGATTCCTGTGTGATTCAGAGATTTGTTCAATTCAGCAGCAGCCAAATCTCTGAATTGATTTAGCCGAATCTGATTTGGGACAGTGATCTGAATAACTGAACTGAATCACTGTCCCCCGAATTGGCTGAATCCAAAGCGAATATTAGCTGCTTTGCACAGGCCTAGTTTCTATTTGGTTAATATCTATAAACATAATTAAAGGGATGTGTTAGCACCTCATATTTTTAATACACTCATAGTTCATATAATTCTCCCCCCCTCAGGAATTTCAGCATTCTCTCTAGTTCCAGCCCTCCTATCCTACACACCCAATCTTGATTCAATATACAGATAATAAAGACATCTGAAATTGAGCAAGCTGTATTCTAACTAGACAAAATAAATATCTTTTGTAACAAACCTTTGGCAATATAAACTTGGCTTTCACGTTGCACCTGTCCTGGGTAAATAAGTTGTCTGACAGAACGTGAGCCACTCTTTCAGCTATTACTAAGAATAACTATTGCAACTAATGTTGATAGGGTCAACTGAATTCAAAATACCCACAATCATTATTTCTCCCTAGCTACTTAAAAACTTTTTATAAACACATGCCAAGTGCTGTTGAGCTGGCACACCTGGGGAGAAAACAACCATTTTAATACCAAATGAAACTTTTGAACAGAAAGCCATGTTTGCCAAGACATACGCTTGAGCTGTACTGAAAAAAAGTCAACTGCTTACCCAAGGACTCGTATGTTAGTTTCAAAGACTGATACAACTATGTCATTATCTAAATTAACATCTTTTATCACTTTTTTTACAGCCACTTCAAACTCTTTGTTTTTATTTAAGACCTGAAAAACAAAAATAAAAAGTATTTCAGACTTACATGCTATAAGATGCATTTTCTGAAGTGAATCGTAGGGCAGTCACATTGGAGTGGGCGCATCTACACGAGACACTACATCACCATAACATTGTAACATCAATGGGCAAAAACCAGAAAACTGCAGCTACATCACTGTAGTGATGCACTCCCTTGGTATTGTGCGTCACTACAGCGACGTAGCAGCTAAAAATAACTGCGTGCCACGCAGACTGGGCAGAACAGCCTGCTACTGCGCTGTCAGTTGGTATTTCCAAAATACTAAATGATGGTGCAGTAACAACAGTGCCATAGGGACTTGTGTAGACACTCCCAGCATGTTAAAACAGAAAACATTCAAGATGCCTCAGATTGCTTTTCTCCCTGACCACACCACCCCCCTACCACACTGTGTTGGCAGCTATTGTTGTAGTTTTGGTTTGCTGTAGCAAGATTTGAATGGTAAGAAACAATAAAGGAGTTGAAAGAAAATGTCTCATATGTCTTTGATAATTACCCAGTTTTGTTCTTTCCCATCACTACAGTGCATGGCAGAGTTTTCCTTGTGAGAGATGGCACTAGAACTATTCTTATTTTCTGCCCCCTAATCTTATATTCTCTATCCCTTGAAATCTGGACTTAACATCAGCATTCAAGCTTCTTTTAATTTTCATAGTTGGGAGAAATACAGCAGAGTGAGGTATGAATAAGGTAAATGAGTTTCAACCAACCAAATTACTGCTATCAATACAGAGAAGTGACACGCCTCAGGGGGTACATCACAGCAAACTACACTACAAACTGCTTAAATATGACCCAGACATTTCTATTCCATTTGGACTCTGAAGGGATAATTTTCATTGCAAAGATGTTTCAAGTGATTAAGTATTAAAGAGAGAGGGTTTTAATAACCAAAAGTCATTTCAAGGTGAAGCAAGAACATATCGTTTAAGACTACTAGCAAAGGCACCTTATCCATTTAAAGTCTCATCGCTTTTTATCAGATTTGTTTTCATGGAGCTACAATAAAATTAAATTTGTTTCTAGTCATATTGTACCTTATTAAAGCAAAATCCGTCTTGTAGGACTACAAAAAGACTAAAGATTAGCCGATTAGTGGACACAGGCCTATAGTAAGGGATGGAAAAGAATGCTATGTTTGGCAATGCTTTAGCCTTCATGGAGTCTTGTAACTCTTAAGCAGATACAAATATGATCATGCAACCCCTGTGCCTATGTATATACCATATAATTTAAAAATACATGAAATTCACTGAGCAATGGGCAATGGTTAGCATGAATCGGTCACTCTCATAACCCACTTCTAACATATGAACAAATTTAGAGAAGGTAAGTCTTGCAGAATACCTTAATGGCTGAGCTGATGGTTTCTTCTGTGTCAGAATCAAACATATGCACTTTTTTAAATACATACGGCACAGTACTATCACCATCAAATACAAATTCATCTGGATGACTACCAAGGGATTATTTTAGTATTTTTCTACATGGTGAATTCCAGAACACCAATACCCATAGTATCAAAGGCCCTTATAATTGGTAGTAACTAATTAAAGGATAGAATAAAACCGAACAGTTTCCTTACTTAATGTGTCTTGTTCACCTGAAAATAGAACATAATTCTACTCTAGAAATGTGAACAACAGTAGAAATAGACAACTGTTTATCAGTAAAACAGCATAAAACAAGCCAAACCTACCACAAGAGTGTCCAAGGTATCTATCAGTGTCAGTGAAAACCTATGCGACAAAATTTAAACCAGTTATTTAATTAGAATCCTGAAAATGTACATAAGAATTTCATTACTTTTAATGTAAATGTATTTGAAATAATGTGACTCAATTTTCATGGATTGCAAGTTAAAAAAATAGCTTTACATAACAGATGATTAAATAATCAGCATTACTTGACTTCATCTTTACAAGACTTTGATTTCATTCTTAATTGACTATAATAATGTCAAAAAATAAACTGAAAATTGAATTTGTAACCTTTAATCTGAAACACGCCTATCTAGACACCAGAATCCAGTGGTGAATTTAAGTATATTCATGATTTAAGTATATCATACTTGCTTCCCCTTCCTAAACTATGCACTATATTGTGCAGACCATTACAACTACAGAAAAGATTCTTCTGGATATGCATAATATTAAAATGTTCTTGTAAAAATTACTGCTCGTTAAGCATAACAGAATAATAATGAAAATTTCATGATGCATAAATAAAATGCCCGCCAAATTGGCAGGAAATTAAAAGCTGACTTATGTCTCACCCCCTGAATTGCACCTGTGCTGCTGACTGAAAATACTGCACAGAATATAGCTGATGATGACTAAATCAGTTAAGAACAGACATTACACAAAAATGTATTAAAGACAGATTTAGGTGACTACTACAACAGTAAAAAAGTGCAAATATACAAGGACAGAAACAAAAGACATTTCACAGAAGGATTACCTAAGGATATAGAAAAAAAAATGTCACTTAAGAAATATGTATCATCAGGTAATTCATAGTTTCATAGTCGGTAGGGTCAGAAGGGACCCGACCAGATCATCAAGTCTGACCCCCTGCCATGGCAGGAAACGACCCTGGCAAGGTGTTCATCCAGCCTCCTCTTAAAGACCCCCAGGGTAGGAGCTAGCACCACTTCTCTTGGAAGTTGGTTCCAGATCCTAGCTGCCCTGACAGTGAAGTAGCGCCTCCTGACATCTAGCCTGAATCTACCCTCTGCCAGCTTGTGACCATTATTTCTTGTTACCTCTGGTACTGCTCGGGGAAACATGGACTCCCACAATGCCTGCTGGTCCCCCCCGACTAGTTTTTAAATGGCCACTAGGTCCCCCCTCAGCCTTCTCTTGTGGAGGCTGAACACATTCAGGTCCCCTAGCCTCTCCTCGTAAGGCCTGCCCTGCTGCCCCCTGATCATGCAAGTAGCCCTCCTCTGGACCCTCTCCATGTTGTCCACATCCCTCCTGAAGTGCAGCGCCCAGAACTGGACACAGTACTCCAGCTGCGGCCTGACCAGTGCCGCATAGAGGGGGAGGATCACCTCCTTGGACCTGCTCGTGATGCATCTGTGGATGCATGACAAGGTACAATTGTGGCCTTCCTGACCACGTCCCCACACTGTCAGCCCATGTTCCTTTTGGCATCAATAATGACTCCAAGATCCTTTTCTGCCTCTGCACTGATGAGAAGGGAGTTCCCCAGCCTGTAGGTATGGTGCCAGTTGTTCCTCCCCAGGTGCCTCACCTTGCACTTGTCAGTGTTGAAACCCATCCTGTTCTCATCCGCGCACCCCTGTAACCTGTCTAGATCCGATTGCAGCCTATTCCTCTAGCGTGCCCACTTCTCCCCACATCTTAGTGTCGTCTGCGAATTTGAACAGGGTGCTTTTTACCCCTCATCCAAGATGTTGAACAGAGCAGGCCCAAGGACCGAGTCCTGGGGGACCCCACTGCCCACATCTCTCCAGATCGAATAAGACCTGTCCACCATCACTCTCTGGATGCGGCCCTCCAGGCAACTAGTGACCCATCTGACTGTGTAGGTATCGATGCCACAGGCTCCTAGTTTTTTAATGAGAATGGGGTGAGAGACAGTGTCAAAGGCCTTCCTAAAGTCCAGAAAGACAACATCTACTGCTACCCCTGCGTCTAAGGATTCTGTGACCTGGTCATAAAAGGCCACCAGACTGGTCTGACAGGACCTGCCTCTAATGAACCCATGTTGAAGCATAAACTCCCCTGCTGGCCCCTCACGGACATGTGCCAGGATAATTCTCTCCAAAAGCTTACCCAGGATCAAGGCAAGACTGACTGGCCTATAGTTTTAGATTACTCTGTATAATTAAAGACTGTTGTACAACACATGCAGAGGAGCTAAGGTTACAAATGCTGCTTAGCACTTTTTCTTTGTGATTTAACATAACACTGAGACTCAAAACATACCAGTTCAATACCTTTCAATATGGATAAAGGATTTTCTTAGGTAGAAAAGCACTTTAAGTGAACAGTCTTTATCTACTTTAGTACACATTTTATGCTAGAACATTAGTTGTGTTCTTCCATTTTGTGACAGAGTGGCTTAAAACTGAATCTCATAATTCACAGACTAGACAATTTGTATAACAGTTTTATTTCTCTGGGAGGTAAATTCTCATGCTAACAACTGCACAGTAATTATTTTTCTAATTAAGTTCCCAGATAACATTTAAAACAGGAAACTATCTTGACTTTTAAATTGCGGCTTATTATTCATTAAGCTTTATTCTACCACTGAATTCACTGATGCATTAGGTGGCAATTCTTATGTTCCTAATTTTGCGAAGGACAAAAAATTATAGTGTAAAAGATTGCTCTAACTTCCTATGCATTCAGTAAGAACTAGCCAATTCCTTTTCCTTGATTAAGAAACAAATTACACACCCGTTAGCTGCATGGGAGCAAAGAAAAAGAGTAACTGTACATAATTTTACCAAAGTTATTAATTATGATTTGCTCCCAGTACCATTACAATTTCTTAATAGAGGTCTGATTTTTTCCGCAAATGGAATCCCTTTTTTTTAAAAACACAGGTTTTGAACACATCAACAGAAGTGTCTAGTCCTATCCAAACTGCAAATTGTGTTAAGATGGTTACATATTCATACATGACAATCACTGCTTCAAGTACTCACTTTCCTAAGGCATCATCTACATCCCCACGACTTGGCTCCTGACCCCGCACCCGGCCACGACAAGTTAAAGGCATAAGTTCATCAGCTGGGTAGGCATGTTCCTGCAGAAGAACAAAATAAATGGGTAACAGGAGTAAAAAGGGCAGGCATGGTACAATTACATTAAACCATTGTAACCTGTTTAAAGGAAGCAGAACTTTGGTCAACTTCTGACATGTAAGTTTTCAAGTGTCTGATTAAACAAAAACCCAAGCTACGGATAAGATAGCATGGCAGTAGCTTCTTCTTTATCTGTGGCTGATGACTGTTAGACCACAAAAAAGTGTACCAATATCCAGTCCATCCAGCCAAAGAGTGTGTGGAGTGCTTAAGGGCATCTCTGAGACAAATACTGAACTTAGATATGAGGTACACCTCGAATGTCTGTAAAAGGATAACATAAGATTCCCTGCAAAATCAAAATCAAGAGATTGCCAACTAAAATTACAAAGAAAACTGGTAACCAAAGAATTCTGACAAAGTTGGCTTAAAGGCATTCAACTGAGGAAACACCACGCACAATAAAAGTAGTACTCTATCATGAGGAACTAGAAACCTTCTAAAAAAAAGAAAAAAAAAGATGGAATTCAGCTTAGTTTAAATATAGAGATGAGTTAAGGTTACTGAGTCGCAATGAAGGGGACATAAAAGCAAAGCCTGGTACACAAAGTATATTGGTTAAGTGGATTTATGGAATTTGTAAGCACAAGTTCAGAATGAATAAGTGCCATATTCCTACATATCTGGGCAGTACGTTCATAGCAGCATTGTGAAATCCCCATACAAGAAATATACATTGCTGCCAAGACTGTATGCTAAACACTACTAAACCAGGGACTAACACAACAAGCTTTCACACACTGTTAAAGAGAGTATTAAGGAAAAAACCCTGCTATACTAGATGTCTTGCTGGCAAGAGAAAAAAAAGTTATTCCTCTGAACCTCTGGTTAACATACCAAAAAGAACACACAGGTAAATCCCCTTACATGCAACCATGAAATTTCAGTCTTTACTATACTCAAGTCCAAAACATGTATTAATAGAAACAGAAAATCAGCACTTCTCAGCAGCTTGTTTCACAAGCAGCTGTAAAAACACTTAATTCTTGCTGTCAGCAAAGTCAAAACCCTAATCGTTTCTTCAAGTTAAAACAAACACAGAAACGTGGCTTGTTTGTTTAGTACTGCAGCATACGTGGCAAGTAAACACTCATCCTGCTTTAAGCTTCCAGGATATCTGAAGTCATATTTCCGTTTAACCCAGAGCTTTCTTACTACAAACGTAGCAATGTATCATAACCATCAAATTTACAGGAAAGCTCAGTACCCTCAGCTAACAGAAGGGTTTTGTCTAATTTTTAGACTCAGTTATGTTCCTAAGGAAAAGCCAAAAATGCAGAGGAAGATAAACTGAAAGCCAGACATATTTATATGGCAACAGGTCTCCAGAAACAAGCAAGAAATTACGGCCAAAATAAAAACTGATTTCTGTCCAAGTGTAAGGATATGGAGAGAACAAAAATCAAGATAAGAGAGGGAGAGAGGCCAAATGCAAACCTCAGGTTTTCTTTTCTTTAAAGAAAAAAAAATTCAAGCCTAAACTCTGCCCCTCATACTTCTGTGCGTTTTAGGTTGAACACATTTAACAGAAAAAATGGCTCATTTGTTTTCTGTTAATATACAGAATGAATGAGATTCTTTGTGATTCATAACTTTCCTATACATTTTGTAAAATGATCATTTGTAAGTGTCAATCATTTCAACCTCTTTGGAAATTAAAGAGTTAAAACATAATACTGACAAATAGACATGTTGCAAGATACACAAGGGAGAGCAATCTGCCAGATGGGAACAGGTGCAACTTATGAAAGAAAATCTATGCTGCAATAAGAATGAAAGTACACATGTCCTGTGAAGTCCACACAAAGACGACAGCAATTAAAACACGTATTTGTTGAAGTCTTTAACTAGATTAACTACACCTGAACATGGCAAATCATTTCTATTTTTCAGATGCTGTCTCTTCATATTCCCTCCAAAATAGTTTATTTCAATCAAGTATAGCATCCCACTCACAAAAAACAGTATTTTAAATGCAGCTACTCTACTGCTGAAGTAAAACAATAACCTATTCTGGAATGCTTCTATACTAAGAAATTAGCATATCATTAAGTTGACTAAAGGCAAAAAACACTCAGATATACCAGCGTGTGAACACAGAAGACTCCAAATCATAAGTTATGAGACAAATGTATCATGTAAACAACAGCAAGTACACTTAATCACATCACAACTATGTATTTAGCAACAGGGTATACAATATAGTCATGCTCCAAGTGAAATGCATGGAACTTTTTACACAAGCCGTAAAATTGTATCCGCAGAAAAAAATTATTACAGATCAAAGAGAACATAGTGGGTGCACCTACCCATTCATTAATGCACTATAGTTACTGAGCATTAAAAGTTTAGTAACTCATATAATCAAGTACTAAATCAATTTGCAGCAACTGATGTTACTGCACAGTAGCATAAGCACACACCTTTTTAGCGATGCTCTGCACAGTAGTGTATCATGTAAACGCACCCAGTTAATTTTAGAGCCACCAAGTGTAAATAAAGTTATTAGCAGGAAGGAACACAAAACACAGCAAAACAAATACCTATTAAAAACTACTGTATCAGCTAGAATGTCTACAGGTTTTGCTAACCATATTTGAAGCATTTTGAAAATGTGTAACCTTTCACCCAATGGTTACCCAATGAGTCAAGAAGCACTATGCACTACTCAGCAGAATATATATACATATTATTATGAAAATACACATCAAGAATAACCAGTAGGCTTAAATGGTAAGGCCCTATTCTATAGGGGGGGCGGTGTGTGTGTGTGTGTGTGTGTAGTTTTTTACTTTACATGGTTTAGGTTTAGATGTTCATATTTCAGCTTCAGTTCCTGCCCCTCTCTTTAGTGTCAGCAGATTTAGTCTTTCTGGACTTTAGGAAGGCCTTTGACACTGCACTGTCTCTGACCCCATTCTCATTAAAAAACTAGGAGCCTGTGGCATTGATACCTACACAGTCAGGTGGGTCACTAGTTGGCTGGAGGGCCGCATCCAGAGTGGTGGTGGACAGGTCTTATTCGACCTGGAGAGATGTGGGCAGTGGGGTCCCCCAGGTCTCGGTTCTTGGGCCCACACTGTTCAACACCTTCCTCAGTGACTTGGACAAGGGGGTAAAAAGCACCCTGTTCAAATTTGCTGATGACACTAAAATGTGGGGGGATGCGGGCACGCACCCAGTCAGTATTTCTGACAAATACAAAATAAAGTCTGGTAAGCATAATGAAAGCTGCATTTTACTTACCATGTAATTACTGTAAGCATGATTAAACATTTCCAGCACTTGACTCCTAAAAAAAAAAGAACATAGAAAAAAATCTAATAAATGGTTTATTTCATAACTCCTCTTTTATAGATCAAGTCTCAACAGAATGGCAGTACTGTACATGAATACCTGAAGATTAATATCAAATTACCATTAACATACATAATATTCACATAATCTTTTGACCTTGCCCATGTAAAGCTGATAAAATAAAATAACTGGTACCAAGACATTTTGTAATGTGTTTGGAACGCATACTGCAGAAGTGGTGGGGTGTCACTGCAGTCCTGGTAAAAAGATATTACCAAAGAAATCCTTGCTTTGGACCTCATTAGATAGTATCAGATACCCCTCTCAAGCCACTCCTAGAGTGGCAGACAGTTTGCAAAATCACCCTCAACACCCCATTCCAGTCCTATAACTCCTAAACTATTTTAATCCTGGGATCTCTTGTGAACAGATCTAGCTAGTTTCCTAAATGCACTGTGCAACTATTTGCTCCCTGAAGCATCCCACTTGCAAAGAGCAAGCTGTCAAATGCAAATTCCAAAAATAACTTACAGATGCTGTATATTTGCAAGTTTTTCTGGCCACAGCTATGATGCTGAAAAGACTAAATCAGTTACTAGATAATCAATGTTCTGCACAAACACCTTTTCCAATTTAGGCACTCTTGCTCAGAGCAAAAAGGAAAAACTCTCTCTTTGAATTTAAGGTGAAATAAAGTATTTTAATTGTCAAGATCCCAGTTCAAGATCCCATGTTTCCCCTGAAAGAGCTGATGATATTCCCAACAAAAACAAGTAATGACTAGGTACAGCAAAAAATTAATAAATGGCTTTGCCTTTTTTCTGCAACAGTTGATATCCAAAGCACTGTAAACACTTTTGTAATATGTTTAAGTGGATAGCAAAATCATAAATTACTCTATGTTCCCTACATTAGAAATCTTCACAGGTAAATAAAAATAAATTTAAAATTAATATTGAAGCTATGCTTTTTTTTAATTTCTGAAAAGCTGTCAAGGTCAGAAATGTAACGTATAAAATGGCACCTTTTTTTCCTCAACAGATCTGCTTTCTGTCATGCTGAACTACTTTAGTGAAAAGAAAGTCTTATTCTTACAGTTAACCTTGCAAGGCAAGAAAGCAAGCTGGATAGATTCTATTTTGACTCAAGCACCATCAGCAACATTCCCAAAGTCTCTGTTAATGTCATTGTTGATGTAGGGGAGAAAAGAACTCAACTAGATTTTTCAATCAGTTGATTAAAATCCACTGACCTGGCAGCTGGAAGTTATTTTAACCTATCTGAACAAGTTTACAATGAAGTCAGGAAAAGCCTGCAATGCCATTTTTAGTCATTTAACTGATTACCACTATTCTAAGGCCAGTCCTGCAATCACATTCTGTGGAGGTGAAACCCTAGGGTCACAGAGAACCCCACTGACTCTGATGAGATCTATACGCAGATCTAACTGCAGAAACAGAGTTTAAGTCTACAGTGTCCACTGATTTAGCCTATTAAAATCATTTCAAGACATATAGTTCTGTGCGATATGAACTGTACTCCTATGGCACAAGCAAACACCATTTCTGTTTGTCTGATGCATGAGTACATTTCCTCCAACTATAAGTGTTAACCCAGAGCCTCCAGACAGAATCTAGTTCACTTCACTTAAGCACAGGCTTGTGACTGAAAAAAGGAAAAGCACTTACCATATTTATAACTTATTAACTACAGAACACTATACCTCAAACTTTGCCTCTCATTAAGGCTCAGAGTACAGTATCCTTCTAACAGCAGCCTTGAAATTCCCAGGGGCCTCGTCTCTTGAAGTCTGCTTAGGAAGCCTTGATACTGAGTCAATTTCATGAATTGTTCAGACAAACAGGAGTATTTCACAAAGCAGATTATCAGGGCCAAGATTTTCTATGCGCTTGCACAGTTTATGAGCTTCACTAGGAATGCACATAACCAACATTTTTTATAGTGTAAGCAAGAGAAAAAAAAAAAAAACTGTGACCAGCCTCACTTTATGCTGTTAAGCAAATGATGTACCATCCACCACACGTGTGCACGTAGCCCACTGCACCTCTGAGGAACAGGGGGTTCTTTCTACTGGCACAGCCTTGCGAAAATGGAGTACAAACGTTATCAGAAGTAGCCTATAGGTATGTGCGCTCCTGCTGGTAGATCCTAATTCACAAACACAGGCAGATCATAGGGCAGTCTGCATAGGACTTGCTAAATAAAGCACACCTGCATGTAAAGAGACAAGGCAAAAGAGAGATCTCAACTGCCCAGGGGGCCACGTGAGAACAGCCCAGCACAAGGTGCGCTCAAGTGCTCAGGGATCCTTGGAAGGAAAGTTTCGTAAGTGCAGACTGCTTACAACCCTCCTGTGCGGATCAGAAAGCTGCAGGCATCTTAATGATCTCTCTGGGCACTCACGCAGAACACAGCTCCCTTCACTGGACAGAACAGGCCTGAAGGACACAGTCCAAAAAGCCTCCCTGGCACTATGGAGAGAAGAACCAGAAGTGGGAAGCTCAGTGTCCCCCCCATGTAAAAATGGCTTTGAGAAAAAACAAGTTTTATCCAAGCATTAAAATCAGGCTCCCAACATCATAGAGCTATCAGGTGAAGCGGCTCAACACCATCTGCCTTCATCCTTGCCTGAAGGTGCCTGGGGCTGAGTCCCCGGTCTGCCCCTGGTGACCACAATGTGGAGGAGCAGGGGAAGGCTGGGGCTCGCCACCAGCATTGCCAAGTGTACAATAATGATCACATCCATACGCTCCTTTCAACTCTTTTACAACCAATAATAGTAAAAGTGTTCAAAATGTACAATCATTTTTGAAGTAGCTCACTGATGCAGCAAATGCAAAATCCAAGTTACTCTCAGGGAGCCTTAACCAACCTGTGGGTTTGCTGCCAGCACTTTATTTTGAGGTAAGTGGTCATAAGAAACTGCTTCAACTTTGATTGCCCACTTCTCACTCACTGGCACCTTACAGTGAGCAATATAAAGTAAATAAGACGAGGTCATTTAAGGTCATTTTCCCAAAGATTTAGTTGGTCAAATACAAGATATTGCATCTACCCAAAGACTTATTTCCCTATTTGCGTGTTCGGTTTTGCGGCAAAGACGATCATTTTGAGCTTCTAATGTGATCATATCATACTAAAGACCTGGCAACGTGCTTGCCGGTACGGCACGGGGAGGCCCGGGCGAGCTCCCGCGGCGGGGAGGGGTCACCCACGCCCCTGCCCTGTCGCCGCCGCCGAGGAGCGGGTCAAGGTTACCGCCGGCCGGGCCGGGCCGTGCTGGGCCACAGCGGGTCCCCCTCCCCTACCATCTCAGACGGCCTCATCGCCCCCGGCTCCGCTTACCCGAGGCGCCGCTTCTCGTCCCTGCTCATGGCTCCGGCGGCGGGGGCGGCGGTCAGCACGGACGAGGCGGAGAGGAGGCCCAAGGCCAGCAGCCCCCATGGCCGCCACCGGGCGCCGGGATCCCCGCCGCGCGCCTCGCCCCCCACAGCCCCGCTCATGGCAGCAGCTGCCCGCTAGGCCCGGCGCAGCCCCATGGTCCGGCCCGTCCCCGGCGCCCCGGCCGCGCTCCTAGCGCCGCCGCGCAAACGGAAGGAACCGGCCCTTCGCTTTCCTGTGTCGTAGCCAAGGAAACGGCCTCCGCTGGCTGCTTCCGGGGTTTTCTTCGTCACGTGGTGCCCCGGTAGCTCAATCGGGACGGGCGCGGCGGGGAAAGGGAGGGGCCAGTTTGGGCCACGTGATTCCAGCTGGGTGGGGGTGACGTGGCCAAGAGGAGGTGGGAAAGGCCGCGTGAGGACCACACGTGCTGGGCATGCTGGGAGCTGTAGTCCGGGCTGGGCAAGATGCTGACAAGCCGGCTGGCGCGTGGCGTGCCGGGACTTGTGGTCCGTGCGTTCGGCCCGGCGGTGCTTGGGGCTTGAGCCCGGGGCCCTGGCTGCGGTCTCGGAGCAGCCACTTCTTTCTCTCCTTCCTCAGCTCATCTCTCTGTAAAAGGTGGAGGGGGAAGGGTCAGGTCATACCTTGAGGGAGAGGGGGCGTCAGCCCTGTTAGCCACGAGGCAGAGGAGAGACGTGTGCGTATAGGCTAAGTAAGAGTGTGTGTGCGGTACCCAATGGAAGCACAAGCTTTCGTGAGCCCACGTTCACTTTATTATAATGCTGAGCATTATAACAACTCTGGAGCCACCAACAACCTCCCCAGCTGCCCCCGTTTCTCTCTGTCCCTTCCACCTGCTAAAGACAACTCGTTTCAAGCATTAGCCTTAAGCCAAACTGGGCAGCTGTGACTCGAACTGATAGACTGGCCAGTCCTCCAAACCCTGGCTTTCATCATCTTACACCACTTAGATGTGACCTGGGGTCCCTTTCCTCTTCCCAGGGGCAGTCTTGATTCTTTCCAGCAGGGGTGTTTATTAAAGTTAGACAGCTCTCCTGGGGAAGAGGAAAAAGACATTGCCGTTTAGAAAACCTGCCCCAGCAAGCAGTATCTGAAACAATGATTCTCAGCCAGGGTGCCATGGCCCCCTGCGATACTGTGAGATACTTTCCAAGGTGCCACCGGCTGTCACGCGATGGTAACAGAACATTAAGTTTTAAGCGTGCAGACGTGATGCACAAGATAAATCCAAAGCTTTCAAAAAGGAAGCCCTAGTGTTAAACACAAACCTGACCTGTTGTGTGGTCTTTTTCAGTCTGTTGCACAAAAAGAATTGCTCCATTATTTTTCCATGGTCAAAATGCAAATAAAAACTCAGAGCTGACATTTTCTGAGCGGGTGCCTTGAGTCTGTCGAGAGGTGAATTGAGCCTAAAAAAGTTGAGTCATTGGTTTAACAGCTATTGACTTTCTGGCCAGGTATGCGCCTAGTGAGACAATGCAACCATGAGTCAGGGAAAGTCTGGAAAGTAGCATGGCTGGTCATGGCTCAGAAAGTTATTTGGAACGCACTATTTATATAGTCACTAGAAAACTTCTCCCCTCTATCACTGCTGCTATGCTAGGAGAGGAGTTAGTCTTGGATGCCAAGATGTTCCATGGACATGGAACACCATGCTTGATTTGACAGCTATAAAGCAAATATGGCACTTTAACAAAGTTAATGAGGACTCAAAGAAATTTCTTCATTACATTTCTACCGATCTGAGTTTACTAACCAGGAGAGATAGCAAGGAGGGGAAACTAGTGAATATATTTGGACGGTGCATATTAAAATAGTGCAGAAGTCACATTCCTAAATTAAGGCTATACAGTGCCCAAGAAAGGACTGTGCATAAATGTGAAAAGGAAATGTCCTCAAAGACAATAGGGGGCTAACTTTTTTGGTAGGTGCGTCACAAATCAGCCCTGCACCATCCCCCAGTACCACTCTGCTCCCCTTTCTCTGCCTGATCTGCTGCTCTACTTTCTGCTCTCTACTCTGTGCCGCCTGCCCAATCTGCTGCTTTGTTTTCTGGTTCCTGCCCTCTGTTCCCTGCCCAATCTGCTCTGTCTTCTGTTTCCTGCCCTGTCGGCTGCTATGCTGCCTGTCCCCTCTTTGATCTGCCATGTGCCACATACAGAGGCTGCTTGTGTATTTGTGGCACTCATGCCACAGGTTGGCCACCCCTGCTGTAAAACTTTTACAGGCAACCCCCTGCTTCATGCTCTTAATTGGTACCTGAAAAGCAGCATTAAGCAGAATAGTGTTAAGTGAAACCTGCTGCCAGCTGTATGATGCCCCTGACCATTATAACAAAACTTGCTGAACACTAAGTAGAATCAGGTATCAACCTAAAATGAGCATTACAGCAAAACAGCATTAAGCAGGAGTTACCCGTAGATTATATTTACATCATTTCTGCACATCCCATATTGAATTCATCTCTGTGTTTGGAGGTTTTGGGAACGCATACAGTTTCACTGCTTTTTTTACCCTGTCCAAATTTCCAGTCACTTTTCTGGTAACATCTGACTATTACGGACACAGTTAAATATTACTCTTATTTATGACTATCTAGAAAGCTTTAACACAAATTTTCTGTGTTTCTTTAAAACTATTAAAATAGGCGAAAGGATGAAAATATGACTTAGTCTGCATTGTTTCTAAACATTTTTTTTCATTTTTCTATTGGGCAGTATTTTCTTTAACTGTGAATTTAAAAAGAACTAATTGAATGGTTTTATATAGTCTGCAGAAGAAAAAAAAAGCCTCTCAGCACTTTTTTGCTGTGCCCACTTTTCTGCTGTAATTTTAAACAGTGAAACTACAGTAGTACAATAGAATTGTTTCTCTTCCCTTGTTCCCACAGGGTCCAAGTAGATGGATGACAGCTTGAGTTGACAGATGGTAGTGAATACAAAGTCTTACAGCTTTAAGAAACTTTTTTTTTTTAACAGTTACATAACAGATACCATATTTTCTCACATACCCCACGCTTCCGAGTAAGATGCACACCTTGTGTTTGGTAAGGCAGAATGAAGAAAGAAGAGTTTTTTTCCAGAGTTACAGCTCCACAAAGCAGGGACAGAACCTAATGTTCAACTCGCTCACTCACCCCTTTCCTGTTTAATAAAAAAAATCTACAGTTTTAACCTTCTCACACCCAATGCCCAATTAGTGGCAACTCTTGGCTTCTCAGCCAAAAGCTACTGCCAATTCCACAGCAGCAGTGAAAAGGTTAAAACTGTACCTGCTGAAGACTTAGCCCTGCCCCTCTTTCCATGGCATGGGCTGGGAAGGGAGGGAGGAAAATAAGTTGCATTTTATAGCGTTTCCATGCTTTTACACTAGCAAAAACAGCTTCCTCACTTAAGACCCCAATTTTGGAAGGCTAATTTTTTGGGAGAAGTTGTGTGTGGTATACAAGCAAATTTGGTACTGCTTTTAGTTGCTGCCTCACATAGCATTAGCCAGGAGCATCAAAATTCAGGTTTTCAGATAGCAATGACCAAGGTTGTTGAAATTGTTCTCCGCTGGCCCCTCTAATTAAAAATCTGGAACAAAATGAATGAGGTCTGAAGTAAACTGCATCTGATGTCTATCACAACAGACTCCAGATTCATTCAAAAACTCACCTCTGACAACCAATAAAGGGATGACCACATTTTATTTCCATACAAGTACTTTACAAAGTTACAAGCAAATTATGTGTTTCATGTTTTATATATGCAAGCTGGTAACCAGGTGAAATATAACAACAACAAAATTGATTTCATATATGGTTCTTTTCCCCATCCAAGCACTTCCAAACCCTTAATTAATTCTCCCACCCAACACTGTAATGTAAAAGATTATGTATTATTATTCCTATTTTATAGATGAGGAAATCTGAGCTATGTAATGTTCTTGGAACCATAGGAAAACTGTAAAATTATGATTCATTAGCAAATGATTTCTGTTGATTAAAAGTCCCGAAGTGACCATGCAATGAGGGAATTGCAGGGGGTCAGATACTTGACTTCACTAATTCTGCCTCATGCCACTCCAATCTGAATAATTATGTTTATTGTTCCAAGATGACATTGATGAGGGTAGGCCACAGTTTATCCATTTACAAGTCTCAACATTATGTATAGAGAACACCAAGAAAACCCCCCAACAAATCTGTGGTGAATAACTTCATTTAAAAAACACAGTGTAAAAGAAAGCATACAAAATGTATCTTAGTTCCTCCCCATTCTATTTAAGAAAAACAACCATGCTGGACATTTTTATTAGACACCTGTGTTACCAAATATGTACAGGGAAATATTACATCAAGCCTGTTATATGAATGGTTAAAGATTACTTTGGATGAGGTTTATGCTAAATTCTCTTTGATACCTAAGGTACATACAAAGAATAGTATTTCTAAATGGTTTTATTAGTAAAATGCAGTTTTTTTGTAGGGGAGCATCTTGCTACTACTGTCTCCTATAGTCTACAATAATGGAAGTATTTATGTTCTACCCTAACTAACTTGTTCAAACAGATATGCATCAACTAATTATCAAGCATAGTTATTACATAATTGAAGTCACTCCTTAATGTTCAACACTAATAAGAAATCACAAGGGAGTTAGCAAATCGGTAGAAATAGGGTTGTATGTGACCCTAGTTTGAACATTTCAACATCAAACAAATGTTAGAAAAACCCTATTTAAAACTAATTCCAAAAGGGAACTTTGTACCTGACTTCAATGTTCACACACTCTAGCATTTATGGAATAAACACTGTGTACTTGTATTTATTTTACAACAACAACTTTCAACTTGGTCAAGTTCACCAACAACATGGCATTTCTGAAGTTATGCCATGATAATTTCTTCAACTAGCGTCACTGCCCCTATTAGTATTTTATAGTGATTTGGAGAGCATTAGACAGTGGATATTAATCAAATTTACTGCAGCTAAATTCCAGCAAGACTAAGGTTATCCTGTTGGGATTTTGTTGTTATTTCTTGAAGAATGCTACTTTCTTTATGAGCACAGTTCTCCAACTCATACTCCCACAGTAATGTACTTATTTATAAATAGCCTCAGGCCTCGTGCTGTACTTTTAAGTTGCCTTAAAATAGCCTCTAAAATTGCAGGTGTAGTTTTGCATACTCAACTTACAAAACCACTATTTTTCATTTCCAAGATTTTCTGGGTTCAACACCTGCAAGTGTGTGTGCAAACTGTGCAAAAAGACAGCCTATGTGCCAGGATCACAACATGGTATAGGTGGTGGTAATCTTGGATATGAAAAGCCACTGCCAATTCTTTCAGCTGCTTTTGAAAATGTGACCCCATTTGTCTTCCAAAACCCAAGCACAACTAGTTATTCCTCTGGTTTTTTGCCTTGAATTGCATTTAAGTACTGGAAAGCATATGGTAGGATTCTGGTATAAAGGACATTTCACACTTTGTTGTAAGTTCCCATGCCATTACTGTTTTCACAATACAGCTTTACATGCATAAACATGCCCTGCAGAACTGAGTAACTGATGTTGAAGTCAATGGGTAGGTGTGTGGTAGGACTGCAGTACAGCATTATTAATCTTCTGTATTGCAATATTATAGGTAAATATACTATATGATAGAAAGGACAGTTAGTAGGTGCTGCACAATCATCATAGCTGGAGCTACTGTAAACATTCTCATCAGTCTCTTAATAACAAAAAAGAACTAGCAGTAAAGCACTCTGAAAGGCCATATAACGCAGAAGTGCAGAGTGGGATTGAGAAACCTGCTCCCAATGCTATCCCAGTTTTAAATACAGCAAAAAGAAAAACAAAATCAGAACACTTCATTGTCTATAATATCTGTCTAAACTTTAAAATATTTTAGTAATTTGGTCAGCATGTAAAGTTCAAAGTTTACATGCAACTGGGCTGATGAACCATCCAATAAATTTATTCATTTTTCATTTAATTACTTATCTGAAAGATTTAAATATCGTCTTTGTACTGCACCTGAGTCCTATATGAATTCTTTTATCCACATTTTGATTTACTGATCTCCTACAAACTGTTGCAATATTGCCAATCACAAGCATCACAAGTCATTCCCCCCCTCATAAAAAGCATGAGTTTATCTTAAAAATGGGGAATTTAGAAATAAAATAATAAATAATTATTTTGATTTGAAGAATTGAGGTCACATTCTCAAGCTTTTCTCTACAACCATGAGCCAAGAACTTTTTTTTGTTAAATGAAAGCTGAGATTCTCAGGCAATAACCCCATTCCAGCATCTGGATCACTAGATCCCCTCTCCCCCCCAGATATTGTGAGACTCTTGACAAAACTGCAAGAGTTGGCAACGCATTCTTGCAGCCCTTACCACATGAGCATTTTCACTTCAAGTGTACTACAGGCATGAGTAAATGCTGAAGGGTTGGGCTGCATATTTCTGAAAACCAAAGACACTTCCTGCTATTCAGAGCATTGCTCTGTACAACTACCCTCCCTGCTCTCCTCTGCAAGAATTTCACTTCCCATCGAGGTTGTGATTTCAGCACTTGAAGGCATGTCTACTAGCTTACACTCATCCCCGTCAGCAACAGATTTATTACCCACTGGAGTAGCAGTGTTCACCTCCTCTTTTTCTAGCACATCAGTCACTTCTATTCTTAAGTTTTCCATTCTCAAAATGGTTATTTCCATTCTTGTTGCATCGGGACTTTCAGCAGAATTATCAGCAAAGCTCTCAGCCCCAGCTTCCACTGGCCCAGCCTGAGTGTGATGTACTCCTTCTTCCTCCAGGTCAGCTCTTCTGTCCCTGACTACATTTTCAGGTAGTTCCTGTAGTTCCAATTTGTTATCAAGACCTTCACAACTTTCCTTGTCTGTATACCAGACACTTTGGTTGGTTTCCACTTCTGCATTTGCCTCTTGAGGTCTACCCAGTTCTTTGGAAGTCTCTGAACATTCTGCTTGAGTCCCATGTTGACCCTCCTCTGAGAGGATCACTACATTCACATCATCTGTCCCCAAACTGGATGAAAATGGCTGATCCATCTTGAGCTCAGTATGTTCAACTTCTTTACTTACTAACTTATCTGCTTGACCTTCTTCTTTATTTTTGCTGTTCTCATCACACTCTTCACCATGCCCCTGCAACTTTAAAATATTACATTCATTTACCACTTCTTTTTTGTTCTCATATGGAGCAACGGCTGCTGGGTCAGCTATCACCATCAGCAAGTCGCTTATACCATTTGCATTATCAGGGGTTGTAAGGGATCTCTCTTCCTCTTGTCCAGTGTTTCCCCCAACCTCTGCCTCTATTGTATGTTCACGTTGCAAACTTACCTTCTCTTCCACAGTCTCTTCTTGTACTTTACAATCTGTCTCAGTGTTTGCCCTAACCTCTACTTTCACTATACCTTCCTTCTTGGAACTTACCTTCTCCTCCAGGGCTTCCTCCGTTTCCTGACTTTCTTTTTCTGTTTTTTCACCAATCTCTTCCTTCAATTCATTTTCACTCTGAAAACTGATCTGTCCTTCCAAAGCCCCCTTTTGTTTCTGAACTTCTATCTCAAGATGCCATGTAAACTCCATCTCACCTACACCCTTGCTCTGCGAACATACCTTCTCTGCCACAGCCTCAACTTGCACCTGGTTTTCTTTTTCTTTGCCAAACTCCGTCTCCACTGCATTTTTACTCTCAGAACTTATCATCTTTCCCTCCACAGTCACTTCTTGTACCTTATTTCCTTTGACATCGCTCCTACCCAACTCCTCCTCCACAGCATCTTCATTTGGGAAAATTAGCTCCTCCTCCCTAGCCTTCTCTTGAATCTGACAGACTCCTAATGTGCAGCCTCCAGACTCTGCCTCAACTGCATCTTCATTCTGAGAACTCAGCATTTCTCCCACACTCTCCTCCTGCCCCTGACTTCCTTCTTCCACGTTATCTGCAGTCCCTGTCTCATCTGCATCCTCACTCTGAGATATAACCTCCTCCATAGCCCACTTCTGTACCTGACTTTTGTTCTCAAGGTATATTTCCAACTCTGTCTCCTGCACACCCTCACTCTGTGAACATACTCTTTCCTCTACAGACTCCTCTTGAACCAGACTTTCTTTTCCAGGGCTCCTGTCCAATTCTTCAGCCACTCTAACTTCACTCTGGGTACTTACCTCCTCCTCCAGAGCTGCCTCTTCTACCTGACTTTCTTTTGCAGTGTTGACTGCAATATCTGCTTCCACTACACCCTGACTCCAGGATCTTCTCCTCTCTTCCACAGCCTCTTTTTGAACCTGACTCTCCTTTTCAGTGCTCTTGTCGAATTTATCTACCACTGCAACATCATGTTTTAAACTTGCCTCACACTCTTGAGCCTGACTTTCTTGTTTTGTGTTCTTACCAAACTCTGTTTCCATTACATCTTCAGTCTGGGAAGCTACCTCTTCCCCCATATCCTTCTCCTGTACCTCCCTATCACACTCAGTGTTATCTGCAATACCTGCCTCTACTGCAACCTCACTCTGCAAACTTCCCTTCCCTTCTACTGCCCCCTCTGGTATGTTATTCACTTTTTCTGTCCTCTCACCTAACTCGGGCTCCACTGCATCCTCCCTTTCGGAATTTACCTGCTCTGCCCCTGTCTCCTGGTGTACATAACATTGTTTATCAGGCTGCCCTGCAAACATAGACTCTGCTGCATTCCCACTCTGAGAACTTGTCTCTTCCACATCTGCCTCCTCTTGAACCTGACTCTCCATGTCAATGTTATCTGCAACCTCAGCCTCCACTGCACCCTCATTCACAGAAGTTACCTTCTCCTCCACTACTTCTTGTACCTGACTCTCTCTGTCAGGCTGCCCTGCAAACACCGCCTCAACTGCATCCTCACATTGTGATCTTACAGCCTCCTGCTTTATCGGACTTCCTTGCCCTGTGTCTCTGGCAATCTCTGCCTCCACTACACCCCCTGTCTCAGAGCCTATGTGCTCCTCCACTGTCCCCTCCTGTACCTGGCTTACTTTCTTAGTGACATCTTCAAACTCTGCTTCCACTGCCTCTTTACTCTGGGATATTACATTCCCTTCTGCTGCTCCCTCTTGAACCTGGCTTTCTTTGTCAGGCTGCCCTGTAGTCACTGCCTGAACTGCATCCTCACTGACTGAACTTACCTTTTCCTCCACCTCCTCCTGCTGTACTGAATTTTCTCTCTCAGTGACATCCACCAACTCTGCTTCCACTGGACTTGCACTCTGCAAACTTACCATCTCTACTGCCTCTTGCTCTACATGACCTTTATCAGGGTGCACTGCAGACACTACCTTTACCGCATCTTCACTCAGCAAGCTTACTTTTTCCTCTGTTGCCTTCTGCTGTACCTGACCATCTTCCTCCGTGTCACTAGTAAAGTCTGCCTCCACTGCACCTTCCTTCTCAGAACTTACCTTCTCCTTCGCTGTCTCCTCTTGAACCTGGCATTTTATATCAGTTTGCCCTGCAGACATAGCCTCAACTGTATCCTCACACTGAGAACTTACTTTCTCTTCCACAGCCTCCACCTGTATTTTACTTTCCTTCTCAGTAATGGGTTCAGTCTCTGGTTCCACTGCATTTTCACTCTGGTGGAAAGTTAATCTCTCCTCTACTGCCTCCTCTGGAATCTCACTTTCAGGATCATGGTGCCCTGTAGACACTGCCTCCACTGCATCCTTGCTCAGTGAACTTACCTGCTCCTCCATCTCCTTCTGCTGCACTTGGCTTTCTTTCTCAGTGACAGTTGCAATCTCTGCCACCACTGCACCCTCACTCTGAAAACTTACCTTT
This sequence comes from Crocodylus siamensis, assembly GCF_052110815.1. Lineage (NCBI taxonomy): Eukaryota > Metazoa > Chordata > Crocodylia > Crocodylidae > Crocodylus > Crocodylus siamensis. The sequence goes on from NC_143399.1 coordinate 54,009,450, forward strand.
TCCTTCATTGCCTCCTGCTGTGCCAGACTTCTGTTCTCAGGCTGGACTGCAGGCACCATCTCCAGTGCATCCTCCCTCAGTGAACTTACATTTTCCTCCACTTCCTTCTGCAGTACCTGGCCTTCTCTCTCTGTGTTACTGGCAAATTTTGCCTCTACCACTCCCTCCTTCTCAGAACTTACCTTCTCCTCCACTGGTTCCTCTTGAACCTGACTTTTTATATCAGGCTGCCCTGCAAACACTGTCTCCATTGCAACCTCGTTCTCAAAATCTATTTTCTCCTCCACCTCCTCCTGTATTTGGCTTGTTTTCTTAGTGACATCTTCAGTCTTTGGTTCCACTGCTTCCTCACTTGGGGATATTAAATTCCTTACCACTGCTCCCTCTTGACCCTGACTATCTCTCTCAAGCTTCTCTGGAGACACTGCTTCTGCTGCAGCCTCAGTCTGTGAACTTACCTCCTGTTCTGCAACTTGCTTGGGGATCTCACTTCCTTTATCAGTACTCCCAGCTGTGTCTGCCCCCTCTGCATTCTCACTATACACAGTTACTGTCTCCTCCATAACCTCCTTTTGTACTTGGCTTTCTTTGCCTATTTCTTCACTAATCTCTGACTCGACTGGACCTTTACCTTGGGAACTTACTTTCTGGTCCATGCCCTCATCTTGTATTTGACCTTCTTTTTCAGTGTTTCCTGTAATTTCCAACTTCCCTGCATCTTCACTATGAGAGTATACTTTTTCATCCACAACCTCCTTTTGCTCTCGACTTCCTTCACCAGGATGCCCTGAAAACTCTGCCTCTCTTGCATCCTGTGTCTGGGCAGGAACTTTCTCTGCAACTGCCTTTTGCACCTGACTTATTGTCTTGGTGTTATCTCCAATCTCCACTTCCACTTCCTCTTCATGCTCAGAACTTATTTTCTCCTCCACTGCCTCCCTGTGTTCCTGGCCTTCTTTATTAGACTGCTCTGCAGATACAGACTCCAGTGCATCCACACTCTGTGAGCTTACCTTCTCCTCTGGTATCTTCTCTTGAACCTGAAACTGTTTCTCAGTGTCCCTGGTGAACTCTATTTCTGTTTCACCCTCATTCCCAGAACTTGCCATCTTTGCCATTGCCTCTTTTTTTACCTCACCTTCTTTATAAGGTGACTTCCCTGAAAACCCGACTTCCCCTGCACACTCACTCTGCAGCCTTACCTCCTTCTCCACACCCTCCTCCTCTTCTTGACTTTCATTGCCACTGTTATCTGCAACCTCTACACCATTTTCAGAACTTAGCTTCTTCTCTCCAGCCTCCTCTTGGACCCAACCTGCTCTTTCAGGCTGGCCTGGAAACACAGCCTCCAGTGCACACTCACTGTGTGAAATTACCTTCTCTACCACAGGTTCCTCTTCTACCTGACTTCCTTGCCCTGGGTCTCTGGCAATCTTTTCCTCCACCACACCCTCCTTCCCAGAACTTACCCTCTCCTCCACTGCCTCTTCCTGTACCTGGCTTGCTTTCTCAGTGACATCAGTCACCTCTGCCTCCACCACATCATCGCTCTGGGATATAAAAATCTCCTCCACTGTCCCTTCTTGAGCCTGACTTTCTTTCTCAGGCTGCCCTGTAGACACCGACTCTTCTACATCCTCACTCAGTGAATTTCCTTTCTCTTCCACCTCCTCCTGTTGTACTAGACATTCTTTCCCTATGTTATCTGCAATCTCTGCTGCCACTGCACCCCCATTCTCAGAACTTACCTTCTCCTCTACAGCCTCGCTCTGTACCTGGTTTTCTCTCTCAGGCTGCCCTGTAGACATGGCCTCCACTGCATCTTCATGCTGTGAACTTACTTGTTCCTCCACTACCTCCTGCTTTACCTGATCAACTTCCTCCGCACCTGTAGCAAACTCTGAAGTCTCTTTTTCAGAACTTACCTTCTCTTCCACTTCCTCCTCCTGTACTTGAATTTCTTTTTCAGCGTTAGCTGCAATCTCTGCCTTCCCTGCATCCTCACTCTGAGAAATTACATTCTCCTCCAATTCTTCTGTTTGGCCACCAAACCCTGACTGCCCTGCATCTTGACTTCCGGAACTTACCTTCTCAACAATACCCTCCTCCTGCGTCTGATCATCTTTTTCAACATTCCCATGAATCTCTGCCTCCATTACAAGTTCAACCTGGGAACTCACCTCTTCCACAGCCTCCTGCTGTGCCTGGCTTGCTCTCTCAAGATGCCCTGCCAGCTCTGCCTCTTCACTCTGCACGCTGTCTTTTTTCTCCGCAGCTCCCTCTTGAGCCTGACTTTCTATTGCAGTGCTATTGGCAGGATCTGCCATCACTGCATTTTTGTTAAGTAAAGTGATCTTATCCTCCATAACCTCCTTTTGTAGTGGACTTTTTTCCCCGGTTATTCCACCAAACTCTGCCTCCATTCCATCCTCATTCTGGGGACTTACCTTCATTTCCACAGCCTCCTCTGGTACCCCACTGTCTTTTTCTGTGTTCCCTCCAAACTCTGCCTCCACTTCATTTTCGTTCTTGGAAGTTACCTTCTCCTCCATAGCCTCTTCTTGTACCTGACTTTCTTTTTCAGTTTTTCCCCCAAACTCTGCCTCCACTGTATTTTCATTTTGGGAAATTATTTTTTCCTCTACAGCCTCTTCTTCCCTAGGAGTAGAAGATTGGGACTCCTTTTTATCAGTTGTGTCTGTAAAGATCATTTTTTCACTAATGTTTTCAGGAATGTTAGGCATGTCGACAGTTGTTCCTTCATTATTTGCCTTTCCAGCATCATAACATTCTTTCTGGGAAATATTTTCTGCCAAAACAAGCACCTCTTCATTTTGAGTTTCAGTATCTGATATTTCCGTAAGGGTGGTGGATGGTTTCTTAGCTGGGGTGGTTTGTGTTGATCCTGAAGGGGTCTTCAAGTCAGTTAAACTAGACACACTTTCACAAGGCATGTTGAGACTGTCCTCAAAAAGGTTGTGTTTCTTCAAGCTGGCAGCTTCTTTTATCACTGATTAGGACAAAAAGATTAAAATGATTTGAAAAACCTGACATTTTAAGAACACTCTAAATAAAGAATTTACTCTCCAACCCTTCAAACGTTATAAATTATTCATAAAAGCCTCATTTTAACTTTTGCTGCACATTTTATTAATCTTGAACAAGAAAACTTGATTAGGAAGTTATACTTGCCATTTTTCTTGCATTAATGGAATACTAGTGTTTGGTTTCACATAGCAATAGGGGGACATTAAAATCCAAAATTATTTTAATTGAAATTAAAGATATTATAAGGACAATTTGATTCATTGAGAGTTTGTACACAATATATAAATTACAAAACCTACATTTGGGGCCAGCAGTACAACCAGGGGACCATCTAAAATTGGTTGTGGAATACAGAACATCTTTTTTATCATAGATATATATTATCAACATTTGTTTCTATCTTTGACGTGCACAAAGACACAGGCGCATACAGAGTACTGCTATGGTGGCGATCATATTTTTGACAGAATATTTAATTCTGAGAAATTTAGTCCAACAGCCAATGAGACATTACTAATTCTCTGCAAATATTGAATTGCTGGGCTATCTGGTCATCTGGAGCCAAAGTACACTGAAGGTTCAAAATCCTGAGTAAAGAAACATTTTAGCCAAAAATGGCTGTTGATATCAAGATTTTATGAAGTTAATATCTGTTCAAACAGCTGCTTGCCCTATCTCTGTCATGAGCTGAACTAAGGCCCCAGAATCTTAATGCTTCCAATCTTTAGGAAGATTGGGACCTAGATCTGAGAAGATAGCCCAGGGAGGAAACAAGCTGTCCTTGTGCCACTACAAAAATTTCTACTGCAGCATACAGGCCAAGCCAACAGACATCCATACACCTTGTCGTGCCACAGATGCTCAAAATGTGTGCGTACAAAGATGGTAATACTTTCTGTCACTTTATTGTGGCAGACACCTGTTTGCTTTAGGGCCCAGAGTTGTCAGCCTCAGGCAGGTGCTTCCATAGCTTGAGAGGCCTAGTCCTGCATATCCCCAAATCTTCCTGTAAGATCAGGCCCTGGGAGTGACTGCCCAGCTTTCCCCTTACAGAAACATGATCTGGGCAGTCTCCTCAGTATACCTCTGTAAGCATGGAAACCCAGCTTTCCCAGATTAACATGCCTTGGAGATTCCCCAGGGCATGCTTCTACAAGTGGAGAAAGCTGGAGTTCCATGCTTAGAGAGGTGCCCAAGGGAATCTACAAGGCACATCTCTGTAAGCTGGAGCTCCATGCTTACAGACAAGTCCTGGGGGGAAACTGCGAGATGCATCTTTAAGTGACTTTCCCCACTTAAAGATTGCCCAGGGCATGTCTCTCCAAGCAAGAAACCCAAGCTTGCAGAAACATGCCATGGGGAATCTCCAAGGTGCATCTCTGTAAGCAGAGAATGTCTCCCATTATTCTGCAGGGTCAGGCAAGATGCATCCTGCCACAGCTAATCTACTTCATTTGGCAACATCACAAGGTCCCTTCCAACCCTAATGTCTATGAAATCTTTGAAATCTGTTTATAGCCTCAGAGCTCCCACTGGCTTCAGACCCACACTGAGCATTATTGCTATCACCTCAGACCTATTCGTACCTTTTAAGGTTTCATCAAGCAAGGCGTGATATAAAATTTCTTCATAGACATTCTCTACTTGTATCACACTGGTGTAATCTGCAAAGATAAACTGTTCATATTTCTGCAGCTCCTGTGAAAAGAAACAAAGGAAAAGAAGTCCAAAAATGTAGCGCTCTGAAGCCCCTAAGAATCCATCACCCCAATATGGAACAGAACCCTACTAGCTCCCATTTAAGAGATATATCAATGCTACTAGTTCTCTAGGGTTAAATTAGTTGCATATGCTCAGAATCATGTATTTAAATCACACTTACCGTATTGTATTGAAAGAATTTAGAGTTCATAAGCATTAGAAGGAGTGTACTTGGTAGTCATGTTGGTCTGAGACAAGAAGACATACAAAAAACTAGAACTCTTGGTTCCAAAATGATACCTTTTATTAGACCAACTGGGAAATCGCAAGAAAATTGTCCCTTTGCGACAAGCAATCGCAAGAAAATTGGGACACTCGTGAACCCAGAGGGGGACAGCCTTCCATCTTCAGCTCCCTCTGTGCAAAAATGAAGTTTATTTCCTACCTATGGGGACTTTTTACAATCTTGTACCATCTATACTTTTCCCAGAGCCTGACTTTGATCCTGAAAGCTTGCAGAAAGGGACAATTTCCTTGTGATTTCCGAGTTGGTCTAATAAAAGGTATCATTTTGAAACTAAGAATTCTAGATTTTTGTAAGCATTAGAATACATTGTTTTAGGACACTAAATAATAATTCTTAGATTCTAAATAAGCAGCAGGTGAGCAAATAACTGTGCCAAAAACTGTCCTCCAAGGTACGCACACTGTTAAAAAAATAGTGGGAGAGGCAGAGATTTGTTATTGGAGTATATATAATGCTTCTAACTCAGTGCTTCGTATACAGCCTGTCTAGCAGATGAGTATTACCACTAGATGGCAGTATGTGAAGTGATTATGGTGACTTCTGCCTAGGTGTAAGATACCAGCATCATCAGAACATGATCTCAAAACAGACATCTCTGTTGGCTTATTAGCTGAAAAGTACCTGTAAAGGTTTCATCAAGCAATCAAACAGTTCTAGAATTGGTTGCTAATTTACATGGAGACCTGATTTACACTACAATGTCCAGCAAGAAGAACTTGAGTTTTGGTAGAAGTTTATGCACTGCCCAGATCAATAGATAAAAACGAAGACTTTGTTCTCCAGTATAATGAATGTGATGAAACATTGATTAATACCTATTAATAAATATGTAGTCCTGGATGTACTGTCAATAGTTTACAAACAGTAGGAAAACCATTAAGTTTGGGTATATGAAAAGAAATAGAAAGGCATCCCTTTAAAATATGTATATAATGTGTAAAAATATTTAATATAGAAAAAAGCATAAATTTGAATATTTACATGATTCATGCTTGCAAGCCAATGGACATATAATCATAAAAATCATGCAAATCAGTCTCCTAGCTATTTAAATTTCTCATATCTGCTATATATTTCACATGTTGTCTTTCCCATATGCAGTCACCAAAACTGAGTAGTCCTAGATCTTGCATTGTGACAAATACATAGCGATCAATGCCACCAATATATTTCAGTATGCTAAACACCTCTAAGCCTCTTCTTTCTCATTTATTTTAACTGTATACAGAACAATTCTGAGTTGAAATTACTACAAGATCAGCTGCAAGGATTTCTTAGGGCGATACCGTTTATTGGACCAACTCTGTAGTTAGGCTAAAGTTGGATGAACACTTAAATGCAAGACATTCTTCATCAGGTCACAGTACGCCAGACACAGCATAGCAAGAAACCACTAAGATTAGTGGTCTTTCCACACTCCTAATTCTGGGAAAAATGTTGGGACTCATTACTTCTGTAGTCCAAAATTAAGAACACGTGCAAACAAAACCAAGAAGGTCTCTAGTTTTTATCTGGGGGCAAAGTAAGGAAGAGAGCCTTACTCTTGGGACAGCAATGCTGGATATGTCTATACTGAACTTTTATAAGTTGTGTTACCTAGCGACGGTAGTCTGCATATATTTGCTCCAGGCTTACGAGCAAACATTTGTAGTCTGTAACAAACATGGAGTGTCCACAGTAATTTTTACAAATTAGTTAAAGCATCTCAAGTTAAGCAATCAATTAGAATGAGATAGTTACAAGAGTCATGTGAAGACAAGTTTTTGGCAGTTACACATGTATGTCTGCCTAGTTTGTCACGCTTCCTTTGTCCTATCTGGCACTCTGAGTTGAAGAAAATTACCAGGGCAGACACTGAATATGCAGAGCAATTTGCCAATATCCTAGTGCAGGGGAAAGTTCCTCAGTGATGGACAGACTTTCAGCTGAACAGAATATCCATAGCGCTGTGAAACCTGAAGACAGATCTGCGGGTGCAGGGCTGTCAGGCAGAGAGAAAAGAACAGCGCAACCAGACCCAGATTTGCCCTCAGCCTGCAAGAAGACTGATCGGGGCAGGGATTCCCCCAGTGATTGTCTCACCATTAAACTTCATAAACAGCAATCTCTATCAATACGCAAATAATCTGACACAAATACAAATACAATCCCTGCCCCTCCCAAAAACCCAAAAAACAGGGACTTAAGTCCTTTCCCATCTCTCCATACTTTTTAGAACTAGAAGGAGTTTACAGAGGCCTGAGAGCTGGAATAATTCCCAGTACTCCAGCTGTATGGAAGAGATGTGACAGGCCTGGACATAAGGTTAACAAAAAGATGTGAAAAGAGAGCATATTTGCATGAGTTTCTGTAGCAGGGCACTGGGGTGTACCTGATCCTTTAAGGGAGCTCTCAGCCTGTGAGACTGCTTGTGGGGGCTAATGAAAGACTGACCTGACCAAAAGAGACCCCAGGCAAGTCCCCCAGGCAGAGAAAGACTGTTTTACAAGCAAGTGGCCTTTGTCTTATTTTGAGCCCACAGAGCATCCTGGTGCCCAGGGAAAAGCTAAGCTGGATCAGAAGGTCCCTGAGCCCAATGAAGGGCTGCAAGTTGGTCCAGGCGGTCTGGAAGCCCAGAGAAGGGGAAGCATGTTGGACCAGCAGGGTCTGGGATCCTGGAGAAGGGCTGAGTTCATAACTAAGCAACATCACAGACAGAGAACACCTGTGAGGCTTGAGGCATGGTATAGGGGAAGTACAGAGCCACGCGAGGAACCCTTAAGGCAACAGGTGCCCAGCAGAAGTACAGCTAGGCTGAGAGGGCCTGCTAGCACGGGGTGCAAGACTGACTGAGGGGACCCAGGAGAGGCTCACTGGGGAATGACACACACTCTGGCTCATGCAGAGTCCATAGGCAGCCTCCCTTTTATAACCTTCGTTAAGAGCTAGGCATGGTGGGCAAGATTCAAGGGAAGGGCTGCAGCCAAGCCTGAGCTGGACAGGGGCCACCTGGCTGCCCCGTGGCCATGGACTTACTACAGTTCCCTATGCCCCGCACCCTGATCACAGCCACATCTCTTGTCCTTTCCCTACTCCTCATGAACCGAATTGACCACCCTTGGTCATTTGGCCCTACGTATAGCTGCTCTACACAACTACCTATGGCTAATCAGTATTAGATGTCTAAGATTTAGCCATCAGTATATAAATTCCATAATCGCTTTCATAATTCTTTTTTAAACAAAGGGCAGTGAAGTAACTTACTGGTTTGCATAGTGAAGCCAGTGTCTTCTGCATTGTGGGTAATGTTATCTCTACCAATGCTTCCTGAAATATCTTCTTCCGGACAGTGCTGCTGTCATAGTCATATTGCTGTCAAAACCAGATAAATGGGAAAAACATATTTGGAACAATTATTCATATGAGTCATCTGTCCTGCTGCCTTGTCACTAGCGATGGGCACCATATAGAGCATGAGTCCCAGACTGTCTGAAGTAGGCACTGCATGTGGCACACCAGCAAAGAACAAGCACCACATGCAGTGTGGAGATGTTGTTTAGTGGATGTCTGCTTATTTTGTTATTTTGCTTTGTTTATTCACTTTTGCTGTATGCTACCCTAAGCTGTTGTTGGGAAGGGCAGCATACAAATTGTATAAATAAATACAGAAATATAAAATGCATAAATACATTTTCATAGCTTTGCTATAAATATATAAATACATAAATATATGCATACATAAATACATTTTTATAGCTTTGCTACTTACTGTAGTTACAACAAGTTAACCAGCTGAGGATCTGACCCTAAGAGGGCACTGTTCATGCAAATAATGTCATACATATTTAAAAGAATTAGCCAAACTATTTTGAAATGCAAAAAATATCTAGGTTTGGCCAACATTTTATCCATATGGTTTTTCCTCAACTACTTGTAACAGCATGTGACTAGAAAAAAAAGCATGGTCCAGAGACTTGAGTGCAGAAATTGGAGTTAGGAAATCCTGTCTTCTAATCTAGTCTCTAGCATTAATATCCTCTAGGCAAATCTGTGGTCTCTGCCCTCACTTGTAAAATGGACGTAATATATAGGACACCAATCCTGCCAGCCTTCTGCACAAAATTTCTTTTGGGTTCCAAGTACAAATGATTTTACAGGATTAATATCCTTGCTCACACGGACTGAAATTCAATCCTACACAGATGGCTAGCACATGCACCACATTAATCCTATTTAATCACTGTTTTGAGGGTTTATGTGGCACTTGATATATTGCACAAACCTTTTCCTGCAGTCTACACAGAGATGAGTTTTCCACCTGGTGTTGTAGGGATTAACTACTATCTCTAAAGCACGGCTAAGGAAGAATACTACTACTATTGCTTCCAGTCATCCCCATCATAGATGGAACACATGATTCTCCATAATGTTGCTACTTGCATAGTCATTTAATTTTTATCAAATGCTATTAAATTCACATTTTCTGTTACATGGCACAAAACAATTCCTTCTCAGTATTAAATAGGACAAAATGCACCCTTTATTTACTACAAAAAGATAATCAAGCCTGATCCCTTAGCGTTTTGGTATACAATTGACCCAGAGAAGTGTTACCTTTAGTACTCTCAGTTTCACTTTTTCAATGGCTGTTGCAATTTTTGCTATGTCTCCTTGCAGGTTTGGAGAAAACAGCTGTCCAAAAGTATAAACAGCATTTTCCATAAGCTAGAAATAAAGACAAAGATGGTAAATGCTAAGGATTCATGTTTCCATATGTATTGTGAACCTGGTTCTGCTGAGGGGGGGTGCTGTACATGAAAGTGGCTGACCCACAAGTAAACCTACAAATGTCAAGAAACATTGAGTTACACAAATACAGCTATACTGTCAAACTACCCAAGTGTAGCTGCAACTTACATTAGCACATGAACATCTCCGCTAGAATGGCTTATAGTGGTTCCCTGAGCAAATCAAGATATATGGACATTTTTATGCCAGTGTAATTAGTTTACACTAGGGATTTTCACTCTCATAGAAGCATTACAATAAATAAATAAAATCACACCTCTAGCCATCATTACTATAATGGCAAAAGCATCTACCCTAGAGCTGGCCTTATTTTACAAGCCAAACAAGGTGTAGACAACAAACAGTAAACTAGATTTAAAATTCTGTGTTTCAGGAGCCCGAGCCAAAGCTCAGGAGTAGTCAATGGAAGACTGCTTTTGACTCCAGGGTCTTGTGGATCAGGTGTTAGCTGTCCAAAGAAGATGAGGCCTTTAAAAAAAAAATAAACTATTTTGACAGTTTCCCTCATAATATAATTAGCAATTAATCCCCCAAAATTAGATAGCTGAAAAGTACAATGTCCTCTCAAGGAATACTAATAATCTAGAAGCTTCCTGTTTTGTGAAATTTTCATATTATCTAGTGATATACTAAAAACCAGCCTTAAGTTAATGAAACACTTTATAGCAACTCTTTTGCAGCTGGAAATTATCTGTGTTTAATGAGGTTTCCATTTGCTTTCTAATTCCTCTTGATGCCTCCACTGCTCTCTGTCCTTTTCCAGTGATGCAAAACTCTGCAACTACTGTTTCTGAAAAGAGTCCAAGGCACCTTCTCTTCTAGAACAGCACACACACATCGCTGAGCCCCAGAGCAAGATTTCCTCTGGCTTCCTATCTCCTGACTCCACATAAGTTAAGAAAATAAGAAATGAGATAATGGGTCTGAATACAGGTCTATTTAGCCCAGTATCCTGTATCTAATGGTGGCAGAGAAGAGATACTAAGAGAAATAGTATCTATATAGGGCTCAATGCTTGACTGCCAACTAGGCCAGCTTGAGCAGAAAGGGTAACATGTGCCCTGTCTTTAATACTCTGTTGGAATCCTAGGCCATGTATAGATGAAACGAGAGGTGTGTATGCATGACACTTTAAAGTGGGCTAAATGCTTTTGCACTGCTTTAATGGTGTCAGTGTTTGCACACCCTGGCAGTGTATTGCACATTAATTCCAGCTGCTATAGGAAATTTGGCGGTGTAATGCACCTTAAATGACTTGGGGCATTCATTCAAGGAGTTTTAGTTTGCTGCCCCTACAGCCATGGAGGGAGCTTGGCAGCAGCCAGGGAAAACAGCTCTGCCCAAGAAAAGCAGTGAGACTGATCTCCACCCCCAAAAAGCCTGCCTGCCTGAGCTGCGCGGGGGCCCGGTGCTTCCCTCCATGGCTGCGATGCTCCCCGGGACTGCCTGAGCTGGGTGCCTGTGGGTGGGTCCTGCCTGGGGGGGCACCGCTGCTGCGGAGGGAAGCACCAACCCACCCTGCAGTCCAGGTACTGCTCCACCTGCCAGTAGCTCTCCCTCCCTTTCCCACCAGAGAGGCAGGTAAGTCAGCAGGGTGTGTGCACAACACGGGGGTTTAATCAGCCCTAAATTGAAGTGGTGTTTTTTTAAATCCACCACTTCGATTTAGGACCCTGTTTCATCTACACATGCCCCTAATCCATTTTGTCAAAGTACAAAAATTGACTCTTACTGTACCTCTTGCATGAAGTTCTGTGTCTTCTGAATTACAAAGTCTATATAGTAGAACTTAAAGCGACTCTTGAGGTCCTGGAGTAGCTCCTGGAGGAGATTGACTTTAAGATAGCAAGGTTCCATTTTCACAGAGTCGAGTGGCAGTTTTCTCAGCTGCTCCAAACTCTACATCCCCAAAAGGAAAAAATGGGTTTTCAAAAAAAGCAACTGGAGGCAAATTCTTAACAAAGAAATATAAAGATCATACAACTGCTTGTGGGGACATGCTGATTAACTTATTTGTACTTCTAGTGTTGAGGACTATTGAACTGCCATGTGACTATTTCACTGACAAAAACAAGGAATTGTTTCTTATACTCCTGTAAAATCAACAAAGCTATTATCAGTTAAGTTCCAATTAGAGAAGGCTGAGAGGCGATCTTGTGGCCACCTACAAATTCATTAGGGGGATGCAGCAAAGGATCGGAAATGCTTTGCTCACCAGGGCACCTCTTGGGGTAACAAGTAACAATGGTCACAAACTGACAAAGAGCAGATTTAGTCTAGATATCAGGAAAAACTTCTTCACAGTAAGGGTGGCCAAAATTTGGATTGGGCCTCCAAGGGAGGTGGTGCTCTCCCCTACCTTGGGGGTCATTAAGAGAAGGCTGGATAGGCATCTGGCTGGGGTCATCTGACCTCAGCACTCTTTCCTGCCCAGGCAGGGGGTCAGACTCGATGATCTATCAAGGTCCCTTCTGACCCTAGCATCTATGAATCCATGAATTTAACTCTTTACTGCATGTATGACCATGCATTCTCCTCTTACCTCCGTTAGCTGTGTGGTATCATTTGTTTTCTGAAAGTTCCGGCTAATCTCATTAACCTCTTTTTCAAAGAGGCAACGGACTTCACTGAATCCAGAACTCACTGGACCCATTAGCTCCTCCAATATGGAAGCAAGAAATGGTTGGATATTCTCCGTGCAGCACTTCTGGGCAGGCTCAGAAACAGTTGCTGAAGATTTAGAAAATAAAATAGACAACTGTTAGGACTTCAGACCCCTTTATTTTAGAACCCTACAGACAATAATTAACTTAGCCAGAATACTCTTCCCAGAGTCATTCAAGACTCTTGTCCTCCTCAAAGATAACTCTAGTGAGGATGGGAAGAGTTTGTGGAGTTTGAAGGACAATGGAAACATCTTTTCCCATAGCCAATCCAACCAAGTTGTAGCAGGTTGTCTGCAATGAGGGGAAAGAGCATCTGACAAATACGGTAGTGACAAACACTGGGACATACTGTGAATATCACTATGACCTCTGGCACAGTGCATAACATGTTAACTACATTTGAAGCTTTATCCTGCAGTGAAGATAACTTACACACCCTTACATAAGAATATTTAGTGACCTGAACAAAAACATTCTGAGTTTTTTCACAATAACTACACAATCCTCATCTAATTCTTGCTATTTGACATATTCCATACAAAACTGCAACTGCTTTTTTCACAACAATCATCCATTAGGCCACTTATGCCTTAACTGAAAATTCCAATGTGGAACATGTCTAACCAATAAGCCAAATTCTCCTTTTGGGTGTATTCATGTAACCCTCCTCACATGGGCGACTGGTGCCTCCTGAGTCTGGGGGGCACCCGCAGAAGCCGACATCAGCATCGGCAGCAGGGATGCAGCTGCCGAGCACCTGCAAACACCACCAGTGGGGCAGTGGGGAGAGCCATGTCAGTGGAAGCACATGAGCCCCCCGTGCCCTCCCTACCAGTTGCCTACGTTTCCTCAGACAATGCTGTGCTGGTGAAACTGAAAGGAGAGTTAGCTACTCTGATCAATATTTTCAGAAGTAACCACTGATTTTGGATGCTTCTTCTGGGATTCCAACTTCTGAGGGGCTGACATCTGCAAATCAGGACTAAAGTATTTCAATTCACATAAAAGGTTGTTGGAGCCACACATCAAACACCTGAAAGCATGAGACTTCTTAAACCAGTGGGCACTTGATAACATGTAATAGATGATTCTAAAGAACTGCTTCAATCCAGCTGGCTTAGAAGCAGGAGCTTTTGTCCTCCACTAACCTTTGATTTTACCAGCTAAGAAGTTCGTTGAGTTTAAAATCTGATCCACATCTGAACGAACTGTTCCTTCAAGAGACTTTGTAAGATCTTCACATTCTCCTTTCAGGGTACTTAATCCTTCTGAAACCTGCTCTTGGACCAAATTGTATGTTTCTTCTACAATCTAAAATCAGTAAGATATAAATAAAGCATGGCATTAGGACCAATGGGACAACTGTTGTGTAAGAACTGCTGAGCAAGGGATCACACATACGCCAAACCAAGTCCTCTTCCTGTAGTTCCTCCTTCCTTTCATTTTAGGCAGGATCATGGTCTGCAGGTTAGGCAGGAGCTCCTCCATGACAAGGTTGCTTAGGATCTGCAAAGTAAAAAATTAAAATGACATTTTAAATGGGTTTCATTTTGCTGAATATTACAGAGCAAAGAAACATTAAGAAAAAGTGAATAACACTGAAAATAACATAATCATTTAGCTATTCTAGGTAGCGAAAATATGTTATTTTAAAATTGTAAAGATGCATGCATCACATTAAAATTGGAACACCTTATTTGAACAATCTTGCTATTGACCACTGTTTGAGAACCACTGTCATGAAATATGATTAGATAGTCAGCAGATACATTCAATTACTACTACAAGAAATAGCTTTCTTCCCTAAAACTGTATATCTGGTTTTATGGAATAAGAACTGGTTCTTATGCTGGGATAAACTGAAATCAGTAGAGCTACTCTCATTTATACTGGCTAAAGGCTTAACTCAAAATATATACATGTCTAAACTGGTGATTTTCCCATAAATACTTCTGTTGATCAATACTGATTTTTTTCAAAGATTCACAGGCCAACCCTGAAAAAAAAAGATAGTGCCAAGATGAGTTTTGAGATAAAAAGAATTAACAAAATAGCAAAGGATGGCAAAAAGATTAAATTTTTCTAACAATTAGTTTCACCAGTAAAAAACAACTACACTAGTATAAAAATAATAAAGATTTTAACATTTTTTTAATATTTATTGCAAAATTTCTTTTCTATACCTCTGGATAGTTGCACAAAAATTATATGAAACAATACAATCTTAGAATAAACTTACCCAATATATTAGACTAAAAAGACGTATACAACTATAGGAAAGTACAACTGCTTCCTTAGATAACGCCTGCCCCTCAATTTGCCTCATCCTTAATGATCAGGATGCCACAGTACAAGAAGAGATAGTCCAGAGGCAGCAACAAAGTGCCTTACCCAACAACACTACAGTAGCACTAACAGAGGTGGACAGGCTTGTGGAGCTCAAGGATCCTGATTTGAAATCACAGCTACAAGCAACAGCCTAAGAGAGGATGATACAGAGAAAGCTGTGCAGCAATGGCATGGCAGCCAGAGGCAGTGGCAAGGCATTTTTTCATAGAAACTAGGCAGCACTTCTTTCTTCTAGAGATTAGAGATGGATCTAACTGAGTGAATTCCTGGGATCTGAAAACTATTCATTCATTAACCATGAATAATAAACTTTAAAAAGGGTGTACTTGGGTAGAAGTGTGTGGGAAAAAGAGAAGAATTTAGGGTCTTCAAGACTGCTCCACTTAGAAGGAGAAATTGATGATGGAGGCAGGTATATTTGGCATTCATGCGAACAAAAAAAATTGCACCAAAGCCTTGTATGTGAACAAAAGAAATAAAACAGTCATGGTCCTTTTCATAGTTTCAAGCCTCTTCCAGCAAGGGTCGTGCACCTCATTGTAGCTAAGGATGCACAAACAGGACAGGAGCCTTGGGCACCAATTTAGAGCGCACACGAACAGAAGAGGTTCCTTCTGAGTGGGGCACAAAAATTTCTCGTTACATCTCTGCCCCTTGAGGAACTGTTAGCATGGTTCAGGATTCTCTGCTCAGTGTCCAGTTCTCTCATTTTGAACCTGTAGGCTCACTTGCATTCCTATTTTTTCATTACATGTCCCCCGAATCAGGTGGAACCTAGCCCCTCAGTCTGACAAGGCAATCATTTGTGTCTGGTTGAGCCTAAGTATGTAAAAAAAAAAAAACCACTCAATAACCCAGTGCAGACGGTTCCAATTCTGCATCGCATTTGTATAAGTCTTTGCTTTATGTGGTAATACGCAGTTATGGTTTTTATGTTTAACTTGAAAGAAGGATGGGTGCCCCACCCGCCAGTTACAGCAAGGTTTAACCAAACCTGCAACTGAAATATTACTTAAGGGAGCCCTGAAAAGGTAGTTAATTTTTTTCCCAGGCTCCTGGGCAGGTGGTACTTGTTAATTTTAAGAGGAACTCCTAATTATTTGAACCCTTCCCTTTCTGCTGACAAAATATGGCAGAAGGGATACAACACCAAAGACCAAACCTTATTAAAGGGTGAGCTAACCATTCCTCCAGCAAATCTGGGTGTTGGCTGAGTTGATGCTCACAGTGTGTCTGCACTGAACATGTTGTCAGTGACTTGCACTCTCTGATGTTTCTCACAACTTTTAAATAGTGGAGGGGATGTCATTAAAGGCTGTGTCAACAGCCAAAAGGATTACACCCATAATCTCAGTAAGAACGCTCATAAATTTTCATTCTTCCTCAGTGTTAGTGTTTCTTGACATTTTCTTCTAAATTGTCCAGCTGTTCCACTGAGTTTAAGATAGTTCAACTCATATTAAAGTCATGAAATGGTATGGTTTAATCCAATTGCTGCACTTGAAAACAAGCCTCCTACCCTAAGATCCCCCCTAAAAGAATATAATTTATTGTGATGATGCGAACACATTTTCTGCCTCTCCCGTTCAGCAGTTACCAGGGAGTCCAATACACATGCTGCACTGGTGCCAGATGTAAAGTGGAAAAAAAAAGGATTTAATTGAATGTAATGCTATATAATAATGATTGGATGTGAACTGAACTTCTGTAGCCAACCTGCTACAAGTCTTGCTTATTTCCACATGCTCCATCCTGCAATGCACATTTCTTAACAGCTTCATGTAATCAAAGCCCTTGTCTTAAATATTCAATGCTCAGGAGAATAGGATGGCTCAAAGGATTCCATACTGGTGTCAAACAGTCATAAAAAGGTGCATTGTATTACATCTGCTTTATACTCCAAAACCAAATGACCAAGAACCAGAAAGTAAAATTTATTTTTAAAATTATTAAAGAGTGTCAGGCTCTTGAGTCAGAGGAACATTATTTGCCGTGTGTTATCAAGCAGGCCAGGATTAAGAGGGGCTGAGGAAGACCTCTGCATTCTGTAAAACATACAAGTGTAAATTCATAGGCTGCACCATTAGAAGCAAACCAGTAAGATTTCAAAGCGTGTAGGTACAATGTCATCTAAATTATTCAATATTATGGCTAGCACTGTGACAGCAGAAAAAAAATTTTATGCATAGCTATAACTAGCATGGTTTTCCTAAATATAATTAATCAGAGGTACCAAACTCATCTGGCTCTGCAGGCTGGATTAGGGACACAAGTCCTGGTCCAAAGGCCAAGTCAGGTAAACGTACTGGTCCTGTATGCCAAATCCATCTTGCAAAGCTGGCGAGCATGAGCACCTCATCCAGTGTATGACCCCCATGCACTGCATGCAGCATGTGCCTGCCCTAGCCCTACATGCTGCAAGTGGCATATGGGACTGATCCAGGGAGTGCACAGATTGGCCCTGTACACTGGTTCCATCATGGTCTGTGGGTCTGATCTACACTGCTCTCATATCCAGCATGCAGGGCCAGTCTGGTGCTGGTGCTGTATGCAGCACAGGCTATGGACCCCACGTGCTGTACGCAGCATGTATACTGGCTCTAGCCCACATGCCACATGCAGTTTGGCTCCACAGGCTGCATCCAGTCCATGAGCCACATCTTTGATAGTGCTGGCTCAGATAAAAAAGATTTTCTTCCAGAACACCATGTTCATTTTGACCTGATTGTAATGCTATGCACACAAGGACGACATCATCTCCAAAAATGAATTTTCTGGAAAACGTCCTCATATTTATAAGTTGTAGTAGTAATCATGGTCACGACCTTGAGAATTTCCAGACTGTCACAGTTTATTCAGTTTAGTTTGAGGGTTGGGGAAGGAGTGAGAGAAGACGACATACAGGGTTACTAAGATTTTTAGCTTAAGTTGCTGGCCTGGATTTCCAACCTTTACCCCATTTTCAAAACCCCCTCAAGGGATTTGCTGTTTACATAGCACCAAACGTGTGCCATACGGTTTAGATACATGTGAAAACAAGTTTTCTTTCATAAGCAACTTACCCTTTACGGGTACATGTATACTACATATTAAGATGTAGCATCAGATACGCACTGCAGTTATAAACAAGCTAGCTGTGCTACCAAAAGCAATGTAGCTATGGCAGCATATAGCTCTGCATGGGCTAAAAACAGGGAAATTGGGCCATACTGAGTTTTGTGCTAGAGCAACAAGACTCATTCTCATATCAGAGCTAACTCATTTAGAACTAACCATACTGTACACTGAATTACAGTCTATAAAGGGGCGGGCAATTATTTAGGGCGGAGGGTCACTTACTGAGTTTTGGGAAGCCATCAAGGACCACATGGGAAGCCCTGCCCCTTGACAGGTGCCCCACTTCCTGGTCACTATCTTGGGACTGGAAGTCCCATCCCCTAACCCCTGACCTTTGCCACCATAAGTCCCTCCCCTTGCTCCCTAGAATTACTCCTTTCAGTAAGGGGTTTTGCCATCTCTAAACCAGAAAAATACCAAATTATATTCTAAAAATTATCATTAATTTCATTTAAAAAAAAATGTTGTCCTGATTTAGATGCAAGTGTATAAAGAGGTGATGCCCGCCCTTTCCTCCCCCGCTGCAGCAGGCAGAGCCCCCGCCAGCACTCCTGCAAGCCCAGACCCTACACTCCTGCTGCTCCTGGCCCCAGGACTCTGGCGTAGGCCCTGTGTTCCCACTCACTTTCATTTACGCCCCGCCTGCCAATGCTGCTCTTCTCTTGCCGCCTCCCCATTCTCCCTTCCCCCCAGCTGCTCTGGCACCATGTCCCAGCTGCTCCTTCAGTCCCAGTGCTGCAGCTGGGAACCACATGCTACTGGGGTGTGGCAGGTGGGAAGCAGAGGAGAGGAAGCAGGGAAACGGCTATGGCAGGAGGAGTGGCCAGAGCATGGGTCCAGGCTGCCAGGGGCTCTATGGAACCGGGCTGCGCTGCTCAAGCAGGGAAAGGAGGGAGTCAGCCTGGTCCCACAGAGACCCTGGCAGCCCAGCACCATGTTTCTGTTGCCCTGCTCTGGGCCCTGATGCACTGGCACAGGCCCCACGCTCCCACCTGGCTGTTGCTGTGTTCTGTGTGCCCACTCGCTGCCCCTGCCTGCCGCAGCCATCTTCCCACTCTCCCACCTGCCAGCACCACGTGGTTCCCAGCTGCAGCACCAGGACCACAGGAGCTGGCCCCACCAGCCCTGAGGACTGAGATGATCACCCATGGTCCTCCCCCGCCTCTCTCCCCCACCCCCACCCCTTATCTGTATTTCCCTTGCCATAGGGAGCCAGGAGCAGCCCCTGGCCAGAAGCCTCCAGAAGCCCCTGCTGGGCAGAGGCTTCTGGCTGAGGCTGCAGTTGGAGTGGGGCTGAGCTGGACTTGCTGCTGTGGCTGTTTATTTCTGCTGCCAGCTCCCCCTGGGTCCTACTGCCCCTGGCTCCTGTTATCTTTGACAGGCAGCCAGGAGCAGAAAAATATTAATTTTCTAAATGTTTTAGGGGCCCCGCGGGCCAGATAAGATGGCCTGGCAGGCTAAATGCAGCCTGCAGGCCGTATTTTGCCCACCCCTGGTTTATAGTATAGACATGCCCTTACATCAAACAGCTGCATACAATTATACCAAAGCAAAGACTATCGGGAAATAACTGGACAAAAAAGATCCTGCAGGATGACTCAGAGGGGTCTTAGGAATGTACTCAAAGCTGGGGCTTCATGTTCAAATAACAGATGGTAACAAACTTAGCAGTGACCAAACATACTATAACAACATGGCTAGGGATAGAAGTTACATATAAACCACTTCAAGGCTAGGGACAGACATTACACATAAACCAATTTAAGTGATCAGATACTGGTTTAACCTTGTAACAGAACAGATGTGCAATGCACATAAACCAGTTTGAAAATAGCTGAAAGAGGTTTGAGATGAACCTGGTTGAATGTAGTATCAGACTTAACTGAATTGGGTCAAACCAGTTAATGCAATTTCTGCCCCAGACCCCTCGCAGGTGTAACATAAACCAGATGCCCCAGCATCCTGGCAAGCTCTTTGGGCTAGGTGAGGCTCTCTGCTCCACAGCAGGACTGGCCCCTCCCCTCTGCTCCCTGACTGTAGCCCCAGCAGAGACTGCAGGTACAGCAAGGTCTGCCTGGCTTCCTCCTGCCTTGCCACTCCCCACCCCCGCTGTTTGCTGGACAACCAGGGATCCCCCCCTCCCTCCCTCCCATCTCCCACAGCACAGACTCCAGCCCCATGGATCCTAGGCATGTGGTATGCTAGCCAATACTGGGAGGTGTCTGTGCATGAGTGTCTCCAATTTCACTGGGACAGGCAGGCAGAACAGTGACCACTTAGGGCTTTTTGGAGCTAATCAACAGGTCAGTTGTTAAGCTGTGTAAGAAGAGTTTGAATTAATGGAGAGAGGCTATTGTTTTGCTGATAAGGTGATAAACACCGTTATCAGCCCCCTGCTGGCTCCCTCACCTGTTTGCTGCAGACAGTATAAAGAAGCAGGGAGAAGGAGACTGAAAAGCTCCGTATCATCACCAGATGCATGCACTGCACACACACCCTTGCCTTAGAGTGCTAACCAGGGGCTGGCAACACTCCTGACCCGTGAGCAGCCAGCAGGAACAAGCCTGGGATAGTGTAGGAAGGGTGGGAGTTTAATCAGAGCGTCCTGCCAGGGCCTGGCCATGCCCCCCATGAGTGGAAGGGAAGGGAGGGCTGCTCTAGCGCCCTCCAGCTTCTAGCCTGAGCCACTGCAGACATGTGCCTGAATTTCCTCAGTCCAGGGCGAACGTCTGTCCAGTTACAAACCAGTTCAGTCTGACCAGGATAGACTAACCTGCAAAGATTGAATCAATTCAGGAGCAGGAGTTTCGAATGTCTGTCCCTAGCCCAAGTGATCAGAAACTGGTTTAAACCTGTAACAGAACAGAAGTTCAGTGCACATAAACCAGTTTCAAAATGGCCAAAACTGGTTTAAGATAAACTGGTTGGATGCATCAGACTTAACTGATTTAGATCAAACCAGTTTATAGAACTTCTGTCCAAGACCCCCTCCCAGTTCAAGTTAACTCTCTGTCCCCCAGCATCGCAGGATGCTTTGCAGTCCTAGGCTGTGTTGTCTGCTTTAGCAGAGCAGGGCTGGCTCTGCCACTCTGCTCCATAGCTGGGGTACTATCACCGCTTCTGCTGGATACTGGTAAAACTGTTTGCCATTATAAATAATAAGATGAATGTGCTTACTGGCATTCTGCAGATTTTTTTAAAGCAGCAGCAAACTAGTAGGATGGTTGTTTCAAACCATTCACTTAGCTTGGCTATTTGCCTAAAACAATTATTATACTTGGTCAAAGCAAGTATGAGAGCACACTATATTTTGAGAACAAACTATCACTAAGATGATGGTATGTAACTAGTCTGGACATCCTCGGATTATGCATTCTCTTGGGGCATGGACTACGAGTAAGTGCTTGGCAGGCAAGAGGAAAATATAAAGCAAATAAAGATAACATTGTATTAGTTCCATGACTCGAAATGAATTTTGCAAATGTGTCAAGGAATAATGACCTTCTTAACCCCTCAGTGGGCATGATGGGGACTCTCTGATGTTCAAGTGCCTCCTATTAGTTGGAAATAGGCAGAGGAGTAGATAATGGTTGCATATTTTCATCCAGTTTCCTCATTTTCCAGAGCAGGCAAAACTGTTCTGTTTAGCGATGATAAAACCCTGACTCAAACTGTCCACTGGATCCCCTCCATTTTTCTTAAAAGTGGCCAGGTTTTAAAGAATGATGAACACCAACAATTGGTACTAAGGTTAACAGTTGCCTCTGAGTGCTCAGTGTTTTGTGGGAAAAAAGCATACATCTCTAAGAGCTAAATTCTGTTCACACTGGATGTGTCTACATATGTGCTTTAATGTGCAGAAGACTATTTTACTAGGCATTAAAGAATCATGTAAAAAACCATGACATTACATTAATACACAGTAAAAAAAGTCTTCTGCGCATCACTGAAAAGGGTGCAAATGCACTACCGCACATTACTGCAGCCTAATGCACATTAATTTACTACTTCACATTGGAGAGCTCAAGGATGCACAGGAATGGAGTGGGGGTGGTTTAATTAAAGCAGCTCTGAAAGCCACGCTAATTATGCTTGCCATGTTGCATGTATTCAGCATCCTGCACTTCAAAATGGTAGCATAACCACTTGACTAAAACTCATTTAGATCAGATTTAGTTAAAGTGCCCCTGCTGCCATTATGAAGTGCAGAGACACCAAATAGCTTTGACATGGAGGCTGCTGGAGCACATTAATTAACATGCTCCAGCACACTCGATTAATCCAGTCTGCATCGACGCGTGCTAATGAACACATGTTGCAGCAGATGTCCAGCATATGCATAGGTGCCTGAAGATACTAAATTTAGTGTGCTTTAGAAAAGCCACATTGGACATTTATACACATAGACATGGGGGGGCACTTTAATTAGCTCATTCAATGACCTTTGGTTAAAGCACCCCCGCCGCAATTTTCAAATGCAGGGATGCTGAATACATGCGATGCAGAGGCTGCTGGAGCACACTAACTAGCATGCTCCACCAGACTCGCAATGGTAATGCATGTATAGATGTACCCACTTGCATTAAAATACATCAGAAATAATGCCAGCAGTGTTGATGTACACATTTTCGCTTACAGAAGTGTTTTAAGTCATTTATTTAGGTGCACAGATATGCATTTAGAGCCTAAATGTAATCATCTTTTTCCTACATAGTGAAATAGGGTGGTATACTGGTTTTCTCCAGAGAAGTTGTTGCTATACCATACTATTTCAGAAGTTTGCCTCAGTTAATTCAGCACCTATTAGTTCACCCATTCAAAATTAAATGAGGCCTTTATAAAGAAGGTGACAACATGTTACAGGAGAGTCTCCAAAAGGGAGATGGTGGGAAAGAATCATAAAGCAAACAAGTGGTTTAAATTAAGTGTGGGGGGGCAGAGTTTGTAACTTATAATATCATGTAGACACTCATGATTCCCTCCTTCCCGTCACACACACCAGTATCCTTTATTGATCCACAGACTTTAGTTAAATAAACGTGGAATATTTTACCTTTATCCTCATCCTTAAATAAAACGTGTACAGAGCTCACAGCAAATGATTTCTTATGATTACAGTAGTATTAGTGGCTGCTAAAGTACTTCACCCTGCTATTTCTTACATTTTAGATTTAAATCGTTTTTCCAACATCTCCAAATGGTCCAGCTAGAGAAGCTGCTGCCAGCCTATAAGCAGCTTCATCTGCTGGTAAGGTTCTATTGCTCTTGCTGAAAACTCCCA
This sequence comes from Crocodylus siamensis, assembly GCF_052110815.1. Classification (NCBI taxonomy): domain Eukaryota; kingdom Metazoa; phylum Chordata; order Crocodylia; family Crocodylidae; genus Crocodylus; species Crocodylus siamensis. Next base: position 54,032,707 of record NC_143399.1, read on the forward strand.
GTCTCTAATAATTCAAGAAAAAAGTGCAATTCAATTATTTCCAGCCAACTGAACACCCTTCAGTGGGTATCTCCTCCAGGCAATTTTTAATTAAATCACAAAATATATAGCTTCAGGAAACCCAAATAGCACATTTAAAAAAATTTCAATGCTGTAAACATACTGTCAGAAAGCATGAACTGCCACAGAGAACTGGAGAAACTAAACCAAAAGCAATTGGAAACTAGATCATTTATGAACGTAGTCAGTGTCAACCAGGAAAAGAGAAAAGTATTTAACCTCAAAAATAGAGGTGGAAGGTACAAAAACATTTCAAAGAACAGCACTGCAAATATCTGTCACTGAGTGCAGTGCTTACTGTTTTTAGTCCCACTGGAATGGTGAAACTACTCACAGTAGTAAACAGTGGGTGCATCTACACGTGCACTTTACTGCAAGTTGACTAATTAGCTCCACAGTAAAGTGTCACCATCTACACATTTTCAACAGTACTATCTTATGCCAAAATGTTGTACTTAACTCCCAACAAAATGCAGATGTAGATGGTAAAAAGGGCTGGCTGGGGCACGAGGGTGCTAAATGAGGGGAACTGCCTGCCTAGTCCTACACTTTAGCACCCCTGTGCCCCAGCCAGCCCCTCTATCACCTGATGCCAACAACCAGAGCCCAGGGCTGACTGCCCAGATCCCCTGCCAGCCCAGGGCTGCTCCACCCTGGCTCAAAGTGCTGCAGTCCTGGGTACATGTATAGATGCTGTGCCCAGGAGTTGCTAACTCTGACACAAACTGCACCAGAGTTTATCGTGTCATTTTAACAGTACATGTAGATGCACCCGCTATGTCCCAGATCCTATAACAATTTACTTAGTGGTTAACTCTAGGCACAGAGTGTAGTCCTATTGATTTTAGTGTGTATGTGCACAATGTATTAAGTTACAACATTTGCATGTGCTTTTGTAGGAGTGGGACCACGCTTGTGAATGAGCATTTAGTACAACAGGGTTTGACTGTGCAAAAACATTACAAGCTACTCTCCGTTGAAAGCAAACACCCCATCCAGTGGTAATGAAAATTTACAACACAGCTTATTTTTAAAAAATCTGTGTACGTACTCAGTGTCTGTTAACAGATAAAAATATCTTGGATAATTAGTATTTTTTATTTGCTCCAAACAAATTCTAGACTTCAACATCTCCACTATCCTCAAAAGCACCCACAAATAAGCAAAGGGTAATTCTATTTTACCTGAATTTCATTGCCAGTTATCATTTCCCAAACTCCATAGTGGCCTTTTTCCTGACGGAAGAACTGGACAGCTTCTAAAAATGCCTGCACTTCATATGTTGTTTGCTTGAGATAATCTTAAAAAGAAGAAAAAAAGATGTTGATGAAGAAACAGAAGTAACTGAATAGTAAACAGATCCTTAGATTTTTTTTAAAGAACCTTTTAAAGTGTTTTTTATATTTCTATCCAGGTTCAACAGAACCTGAGATCACTTACTAGGGGTGACTGTCTGGACACAAGTTTCTTCTAAGCCTTACATAGAATAAAACTCAGGGCCTTCTTGAACATTACACTTACAGCATGTTGACTGCACTTAAAACACATGCATCTGCATATTCAAACAGTAAAACACGTGCTAAGTGCATTCCAACCATAGCAAAGTTAGGACTCATTTTAAGTAGCAGATCATTTTAAGTAGAGTGTGTTCTGTTATTTGTTGACTGTTTCACAGAGACAACAGAAGTAGAGAGGTTAAAGGACTTGCCCAAAGTCATATGGTATCAGTATCAAAATCAGTACCAGAAATGGGAACAAATGGCATATTTCCAGATTCCCAGTCACCTGCTCTAATCTCAGCTAAATCTATATGAATTTTCTGTAATCCCAGCAGGATTCTAGCTGTCCCTCCATTTCCACATCCCTAATCAATAACATTTTTATAACAGCTTACAAAACAGGCAATAAAAACTAGGGTAGCGCTGTATAACCTGACTATTTATTTCCAACAGAAGAATTACATTAGGAGTCACCCTACAGAGAAGAGTAGGGTAAAATTAATACTTTCCTGGCTAAAAAAATTAAGTAGGTGTCAGGCCTAAAAGGTTTTCTGCATATAAATATCAAAATTCATCACTTTGACCACAAGGGGGCCAAACTATGGAGCTTCTCTACTTTGAGTGGATTTGGCCAGATACAGTAAGAATTGTAATTACTGCAGGGTTGGGATTCTGACTCATATGTTTTCATTTTTAACAGCTGTGCTCATTCCCAACCAGAAGGGACGAAAGGACAAGCCAGAGCGCTGGTACTTGGACAATGCTGATTTGACAACCACCCACTTCTGCTGCTCTTTTCTGGAATGCTGAGTTCTCATTTCCTAACTTAAAGTTAGTTATTCCCGCTCTTCTGAGGTCCGAGCCCAGTAAAAAATGGAAAGTGGATGGGAAGTAAAGCCCCAAAACAATATTATCTGTATTATTCATGAGACATGTATAAGGTAATAAGCACACGTAACGTTCTAACCATTTCATCCTTCATATGACTGTCACAAGGAGAAAAAAAGGGCAATGAAACCAGTCAGAGTACAGGGCAAAACAGTGCTGTTAAGTCATAAAGAACGCGGAAGGAAAATGGCTTGTTTTTCTTTATGAAGTCTATGTAAAATGTGAGCAAGTCTCTACTAATCCTTATTCAATGAAATTTTACGCTTACTTTGCACAGGAGTTTTACTTCAACTGCAGGGCACCAGGGACTTAGGCCCTTGGAAGGCTGTACTGTACAGATTTTTAAACTGTCAAAATGAGGAGTATAGGCAAGAGGTGCTATCAGAAAGAGGAGTTTGAGACACACGAGTTGTGGCCAAGCTGGAAGGAGCTGCAGTAATGTCCCCAAGATTTCTGCACAGGAACCCAAAGGCAGCTGTAAATTGGGTAACTTAATCCTACAAAGTACCATGGCAAAGCAAGGAAAGCAGTGAGTAAGTTACTGGCCTACTGCATGTATTACGTGCACCAGGATGGTGAGGGGGAAAATGGCAGTATCAACAGCTGCAAACACAACAGATGAAAAGCCCTCATGGTATCAGGAGCTATTGTCCACTAGCAGAAAGGGCACTGTGTTTCACTCCCCTAACTTCCTGATAGTATCAGAGTGACTTCCCCTTCTGCATGTTTAACTGACTGCTGCCAGTAGCGGTACATGCATAACCACTAACTGCAGTGCCCAGTGCATATTAGGGAAGCCTGATACAGCAGCAGTGCTATGTCCTTCTTATCCAGGCATGTAGGCATGGATATCATTTGTTGGTGTTTTCAGGCCGTAAGTAGTCAAATCCAAGTTACAGTGCTACACTAATCGTTTCAACAGGTAAAGGGACACTAGATCGTTTCAGTCACTTTATCTTCTTCAGTCCTTCCTCCTGATGCCCCTGAAGTGGCTACTGCATATTACAAGCCAGTTTCTTGCTCGTGTCCCATATGTACCTCCTAGGGCTCAGCAACAGCTGGAAATGACCATGGTTTTACATGACCTTTCTCCTCCTTCGGAGAAAAGATGTTCACCTGGCCAACTGTTGCCTTCACATGTGCAAAAATATACATTTTTTCTGGGTAGCCTGGTTGAATTTTCACACTACAGCTTTGGTTCTTTTTTGATGGCATAGATATATTTCTCCTCATTCACCTTCTTGGTACTGTGCCATAAAGGAAAAAACAATGACATTTAGGGTAGACTTCTATTTCACTGTACAAACCCAAATGACTTTCCCAGCTGTATAACTGCCATTTTTGGCACTTACACGCAGTTTATGATCCTATCTTATGTGTAGCTACTGAGCATACACAGTTGGCTATGCTCTGGACAGGCAAGCATGCAACTCTGTACATACATGCCTAAAAGGTAAGTTTTGAAATTCTGGCCTGGCAAAAGTCCAGAGAAGCATGCCTCTCCTGTATTTTAACCCAATAGCCTACGGCATTCACTCAGGAAGCAGGAGAGGATGCCTACATGTACATCTTTCCAGCACATTGATTTATTATCGAGCCACAGATTAGGCATTACCCAGCTCCTCCTCAGCCCTTCTCTTGAAGCTGGCCCTCTGGGCAGGTAAGAGGGAAATATGTGGGGCCAAGAGGAAGTGGACAAGTTAAGAGACTCGTGAAACAGCTAATGTTTTGGAAAGGAACAAGCTTTGGGTTCTAGCCTAGACTCTTGCTCTGAATGGGATGGAAATTTTCCTACTGTTCTCCAACCAATGAATTATAAATGCAAGGTACAGTATCTCTTATTTGAAGCCACTTTCACTGTAAATTTAAATTAATTTAACTTTAAATTAAATCAGAAAATGTCTATTTTCTTTTGGAATAAGTGTACCTACACAGCGCATTCCAGAAAATTTGCTCAAGATACTATTTTTGTAGATTTTTCAGGCATTGGGCAATCCTACATTTTAATAACCACTACAAATGGGAGGACTTTCTAATGATACATTCCTTTTTATAAATTTTACCTAAATGTAGTTAATTAGCATGTTATCTGCTACAAAACTCCTTTCTAGGAGGAGGCGGCACTTAGGGAAGCAACATGGCTGCCCGTGTATCTTTTGAAATCAGTATAACTTATATAGGCATAGCAGAGCTCATTCAAAGCAGCAGACAGGTACGATACAAATAAACTTCCACCATTTATAGTCTGAATTCCTCTGAGAACTCTAAAGAAAGAGTGCTAAATTTAACCCTAAATTAATCAAAGGAGGACATGAGCTGTTAGCTATTGGAGAGACATTAACACCAGGAATTAGCAGGCTGCATCCCTGGGCACAGCACTTTAAACTAAGAGGTGCACATCTGCTGCTCGGACCACTAAAAATATTTTCTTAGCATCCTTTTGGTCTAATTATCAGAGGTGATGAGAAACCCATTTCTCCCACAAGCATTAGCTGAACTTGCAAACACTTGGCATGCCTGAAGATAAGGATCCTGTATGCATCATCATATCTCAATGCAATTTCTAGTTATGTATCTTTATTGTAACAGATTAAGTGCTTTCTGTTTTATCTATTGAGAGAGAGACTGCTCAGAAAAACACTGGTGTTTTGGTTTGCTTCAAGTTGGTTTACTTAAACAGCAGTAATAGAAATGAAGCTAATCTCTGCACCCCAAAGGGTGCAGCTCCTGTTTAACATTCCATTTCATTCCATTACAGTGTGAATAATTTGAAATCCAGTTTAAACTGACTAACTGAAGTGTAACCTTTTGAGTAATTACTCTTAGTAAGTTCATTCAGGCTACTCATTATCACAGTAAAGGAAGTGCTAAAGTTGTCCTAAAACAACCACAATATGAGTAAGTGCTTGAGTAAGTACAGCCAATATATTTTTGGTACTTTAACAAACGTAATGGCAACAACTAATTTCTCAACATAATTTCATTAAGTATCAATATAACTCAGTCTTCATCTGCTTGCCTAACTTCATTCTGTAGCTCTCATGCAGCTGCATGGAAAAAACCTATGTTCTGGGAGTTGAGTGATACTGTTCAGAGACAAGAAGTGTTTTCTCAGCTCTTGGTGGGACTTCAGTTAGATGAAATGACCAGGCAGCAACTATTTTCCACGTATCAAAATTGATGAGGTAATTCCATATACTGGGACTGAAAAGCTTGCCTGGCCTCATTTTGGATCTTGAGTCATTCTGCAGTGCTGGGACTCACTGATTCATTCTATTTAGGAAACATCCACAAAATTACTTTTCTAATCTGCAAAGCTAGCCAAAGAATAATTCAGAATAATGTGTGACGTGCGAAAAGTGAACATATCATCCATCAAAAGAAACAGAGCACTTAATTGCAATACTGCAAATGCCCTTCTTCCAAATGAATGAAAATAAAATCATTTGAGTAAGGGGAAATCTTTTTGTCCATGTCATACAAAAAGGTTAAGAGATACCCAAATTGGATAGATGACTCACCTGAGTTTAAGTAGGAATGTGCTAAAATTAGAGCTCAGGGTGCATGACTTCAACATACACATGTGGATTGTAGCACCTCAAACCCATTTGAGGCACTGCAAACTTCATGTGGTGCCATTTGCCATACTGTTAACTTGCAGCACGATGGGTTTTTTTCGCACCGGGAGATTCACCACTAAAAAAAAAACCAGTATGGTGCACGCGGTAGCAGTCTGTGCCGCCAGAAACTAGAGCCTGGCTGGTTAGAGCCAGCTCTGGCTGCCAGCTGGGCTCCAAGTAGCCAGACCACTGACACTGCTGCCACAGAAGGCCCCCAGGACTCCAGGTTAGGCTGCTGGGGCCAGCACAGGTGCAGGACAAAAAGAAATGACACAAATTTGTGCCACTGCTATTTCTGCCACAGCAGCTGCATGCTCCTGCATGTGAGGATGCATCCCAAGAGTCTTTGCTTCTAGATCCATGATTTAACTGGTGAAATCCTGGTGCTGTGATGATTTAGCAAACTTACAGTACAGGGGACCCAAGCAGACTTCAGCTATTTTCACTGGCAACAACAACTATTTATAAAACAGATCAGCCAGGGAGATGTATATAATTCAGCTTATGTTCATGCAACCTATAAATCTTATTCAATACAGATCTCTAAATTTTTATTGCAAACAATTACTAAATATATAAAGCAATCTGGCTTTCTATTAGGTGGCATTTTTGGTAACCATCATACAATGTCGTGAAGGCAGCTATGCAAGAGGCACACAAGGCTAGGTTCTGGATGTGGTACAGGCATATTTGGTCATGCCATTTGTCAACATTAATAGAAATGACATGACAAAATCCCTATATATGGTGGCTGGAAAAATACCATTCTGTTTTAGCACTGAATTTCAAGATAGCTTAATTGTTAAAAATACCCATATCTGCTTTAATAGCCCCTGAACCTATCAGAATCCGATATTGTGTGTTTCAGTTCTGGACAGAGTATCCACCAACATCATCTAGTCCCAACAGCCCTAAAAGGCAGAAGATATGCAGAAAGTTTATAGGGTTCTGTCTGGAGTGACGGAAGAGGGGACAATGGTGAGAAAGAGTTGAAAGGAACGTCTTCCTGGAACGAGGATTAACTGCATTTCAGTTGGGGAAGGGAACACTTGTATCTACTGAAAATATGTTTTGGAACAAGTTGTGTGCCAAGTAACCATGTGATTTTTTTTTGTACTTTTACTCTATAATTCTCCTATTTCCTCTTTTGTTTGGTCAAATCCTGGCTCCACTGAAATCAATGCAAACATTCTCATTATTGGAAGCTCTTGCTGGTCGCCTTGCACAAATTCTTTGGGCACGGTATGTTTCAATGTGTTTCTATAAAGTCCTGTTTAACTTGCTATGGTACTATGAACAATTAAAGAAAAATGTGAGGAAAGCTAATACACTTTTTGGATCTTTTGCGGTTTGCATTTTGTGGTAGTTTTGAGAATCCCAGTGATGGAGCTTCAACCACTTCACACTATTTTTCAGCCTAATTGATTTCACACACTAGAAAATTCAGCCTAATTTCCCCATTTCCCATAGCTATATCCCTGTGCATTATGCCAAATTATTCCTCTCCCTCCTTGCCATTTAACTCTTTCAAATATGCATCAACTGTTGTGTTTGCTCTGCTGTCTCTTGGACAGACTATATATTTAGCTCTTTTAAAACAAGGATATATTAAAAAATAATCAAAGATACTGCTAAGGTAATTTCTTGGAACATTTGGGTGCTTCCTTATTAATATGGTACATGGGACAAGATGCACCTGCATTTTCAGCTTTTTTTTTTTTTTTACTGATACTTCAAAGAAAGCTACTGCACAATTTACTGCCATAAAAACTTGAGGTAAAGGCAGGCAACAAATGGACAGAAAAAGAGGATGCCTGCAGTTCCAGAATCAGGCATGTCAACTTGCCAAAACTAAGGTTAGGGGATACATCCCAAATACAATAAAATGAATGTGAGGAGGAAGAAAAAAAAAAGGAAGGAGTTTGAAACCATCTAGGATTGGTTTATTTAGCTGATAGTTTCTGTAATAGCAGCTTTGGACTCAATATTTTTTTCATAACAACTTGCCATAACAGATGGATGAATGAAAGTGGAGCCCTGTGGGGTAAGGAGAAGACTGGGACTACAGCAAGCACTGTCTATTATAACTTAAGTAACAAACACAGAACATGGATTAAGAAGCACAGGTTGCAGAGGGAGATATATTATGGAAGCAGTGGAAATGAGAATCGAGTGCACACAGTACTGACCATAAGGGATGAAGGTGAAAAAATTAAGGCGCGCATTTTTTATTGTCTTAAAGAATAAAAGGAAGAGAAGCAATGCTGCCAGTTACAATACCTAAAACACTGGAACAAGTGCTAAAAGCAACGGATGAGTATTGTAACATTATATGGGATCAGAGTGAAAAAAAACCAATGCTCATTTCTTACTGAAAATCAAGAATCAGGAGGAAAAAAAGATACTGCCCTGGAGAAAATGATAGAACACAGAAACACCAGACTAAGCAGGCAGTCTGCTACAACAGGGCACCTAAGGACCTGAAGCCTTGCATTGTCCAACAATCCAGTACCATCATAAAGCATTAGCAAGACAGTAGTCCAAAGATGCAGTGGAATACAAGCCATGCGAGATAATGAGGAACGCGGTAGAAATGAAACCAAAGACAACTACGAAGAAATAGTAGACAGCAGACAAGAACTTGGGAAGAGCCTCAACCATTAAATGTCTTGACAAAGGAGAGTTAGAAGAAGTCAGGTATATAAATAACAGAGAGAACTAGGAGGACACTCACTATTCACCAGAATGAAAGAAGCAACAGAGTGCGAGCATCCAAAATTATGATCTAATTATAATAACTGAGATGTGGTAAGGTAGTTCACACAACTGGAAGATTGACATGCATAGGCATATCTCATTCAAGAAGGACAAAGAGGAGAAAGCTAGGTGTTATCTTGTATATTAAAATTATATACATTTATTCTGAGGTCCACCATGACAGAGGTAGACCTGTTAAAAGTCTCTGGGTTAAAAAACAAGATGAAAATAGTAAGAAGGATGTCATGGTTGAAGTCTACTACTTAGCACCCAACCAAGAAAAGGGAATAGCTAAGGTTATTTAAACAACTGAAGCATCTTAGCCACAGAACCTGCTGTTTATAGGGAATTTAATGACTATATTATCTCTTGGGAAGGTAAAACAAGAGCCTTTAATCATCCAGCAAGTTCTTGGTTTATGTTGGGGACATTTTTTTTGGACAGATGCTGGAAAAGCCAACAACAGAAAACCCTTTTCAATGTTCTGTTTACTTACAATGAGGAATTATTTGTGAAGCTCAAAGTAAAAGAAAACTTGGCTGACAGTTATCATGAACTGATTGAGTTCATGATCCAGAAATGGAAGGAAAGAGAACCTCAGAATAAACATCACTGGATTTCTGAAAACAGACTTTTAACAAATTCTGAGAACTGGTGGGCAGGTTTGTTATAAAGAGCATGTGTCCACAGAGGAGAGGACAAAGAGTAACGGGCTAGCAATTGCAAGGATTAAATACTACGATGGATACTAAGAATAACTGTTTAACTGCAAGGGGTTAAGCACTAGGACAGATTACCTAGAGAGATCATGAAATCTCCATCATTAGAAGTTTTCTGAATTGCTGGTTAAACAAACATAAGGCCTCTTCACTGCAGCCGACCCCTTACACAAGGCAGCTGAACCTGAGCCTGCCGATTGGTTCCAGGGCTGCTTTTAAGGAGCTCTTGCAGCACCTGGTCCCTGCTGTGCAACAAACTGGCCTCAGTCTGTGTGTAGCTCTCATTCACGCGACTTCCCTGGTTCCTATTCCTGCCTACGTACCTGGTTCCTGAACTTTGGACCCCTCGTTTGACCTTCGGCTTGCTTCCTGACATCCACTTCCGGTAACCCCCTGGCTCAGCACATGAACCCTGGTTTGATCTCGGCTCACTCTGACCTCTGTTCCTGGTAATCTCTCTGGCTTGGTTTGTCCCCCAACTCCAGACACTGGTCACAACCTCCAGCTCTGACCACTGGGCCTAATACCTCCATGGACCCTGACAACGAACATTGGTCTGGGATGTTTTAGATGGGGATGCTTCTGTGTTGTGTAAGGGGATGACCTATATAAGCTCCTGTGGCCTCTTTCTGGCCTATTTTTTTTTTATGATTCTATTGTAAGTCCCTCACTAATAGCAATAACACTATTTAAAATTTCAGCACTGTTAAAGAACTATGAAACCCAGCAAGTGAAGGCTAGGCCTATTATGGTAAAGGTCATATCCATAGGTAGGCCAGGTGCTAGTAACCTCTGGCTTCAACAAGCAAGGAAATACTTGCATAAGAGAAATAACAACTGTTAAAGTGAAAAAAAATAGCAATTCAATTAGAATTTAGAGGGAAGAACACAGGTGGGAAGAGTATGTAAAACACAACAGGTTTTCAATTTGCTTGCACATGCTGGAATGCCACCTACACCACCTCTGTGAACATTTCTCTTGCTATAGAGCCAGTTTAATATTAGAAACATGAAGTTTCCTTGCTACAGCCCAATACAAGTACAAGAAAAAATAATGAAGAAGTGTGGTTTGGACACACAAAGTATCAATATCACAGCGCTGATGCCTCTTTACCAGTGGCATACTGTCATATTATTCATAGATCATGTGGTAGAAAACTGCTAACCACTAACAGAAACTAGATGAGGTCACTTCCAAACAGGATACAGCCCTGCAATAACGTACTGTATTTATAGCAAACAAGGTTTTGTAGCATGAGTTTCTGCAGAGAATAGCAAGCCAACATTTACTGAATTTAACTCTCCTCATTTTGTAGTACCTAATACTTCCATTCAGACTGTCTGAAGCTATAAAAAAAGGACTCCAAGTTACTCTCATCCTTTAGGAGTCCTGGCTTTATTTTAGAGTCACAACATTAGTATGGTATATACATGCACAACAGTCTTACATTTATACAGTCTATCTCAAAGAATCTCAAATGTTAAAGAAATGGTCTCCTTGTATTCCAGTTACAGATGAGCATGGTGCTACAGTGCTCCCCCTGGAAGCTCTGAAACTTTAGTTCAGATACAGCTTTCCACTTACCTACACCCCACAGGCAGAAGAATAATTTAATCAGTGTCTGAATTGTAGCTGCTTCAAGATGGGAATATAGCAGTTAACAGTGCACTGTATTCCTCAATAATATAGAGACAGAGTAAGATTAATGTCTACATTGTCAGGTGAAAAAATGAGGTAGAATTCAATCATAATGCAAATTTTATGCACATTAATAGCCATCACCTTTTAAAATGAGCATGCCTTAGCCTGAGAAACCCACCCTGCCACTGAACCAGGAAGGTCACAGAAAATAAAAGTCCGTCTTAATGGGCTTTTAACTAACTTTTGGTTCAGAACAGTCTAATTCCCGACCTTTGCTTGCATTAAAAAAATCCTAGACTAGTGCTTCCCAACCTTTTCCTCAAAATGACCCCATTTATAGCCCTATTTCTTCAGCATGGCCCCATGCTCCCAGATACCCCTCACTCTCTACCCACTGCCTCCTGACCCTGCCAGTGCCCTTCCCCCCAGCTCTCCTGGAGGTGGCCCCCAGCTCCCAGGGCTACAGAACCAAGGCTAGGACCTACAGCCCCCTGCCCCTCACCCCCAGCAGCTCCTGAGCTGGGGCTACCACTTGCAGGAGGCAGCAGTTGCTGCGACCAGAGCAGATCATGGAACCTGGTTCCCCACCTCGCATCCTCTACCCCTGTGGGTGGCACAGCTAGAGCAGAGTTTATGACAAGGGGGAGGATGCAGGCTGCCCACTGAGGGCACAGGGGTCGCTACCCTGCTGCTCTCCCCTGGGGGGCCTCTGAGGTCCAGCAGCCGGGACCCGGCACAGGAGGGCGAGGAAGCTTGGTGCCACTGTTGGGAGCCCCATGCCAGCTGCACCACCATGACAATTCACCCCTTCCCCACCCAGAAGTAGAGGTACAGATTTGTGTCCCCTGCTGTTGCCAGTCAGGCAGGATGCACCTCGCTATGGCAGCATGGCCAGTGTGGGGCTCCCAGCAGTGGCACCAAGCCTCCCCACCCCAATCTGCCCCAGAGGGTAGGGCAGCAAGGCAGAGATCAAGCCTGCAGCAGGCAACCCGCATCTGCCTCTGCCCCACACACAAATCTGGGGGACATATGCCCCCCCATGCCTCCTTCCCCAGGAGCATGCAACCCCATCTTTTATCATTGCAACTTGAAATGGGGTTGTGACCCTAAGATTGGGAACTGCTGTTCTAGACTGTGGCCTTAGACATCTTTTTATTACATTAATAGAGTAGGTCAACAATTGTCTAATTGACACTTTGTGGGAGCTTATGTACCAGCTTTTACAAGAAAGATTCATGAGATCCAGCCCAGGAAAGAATTCCTGATCAAAATAAGAGCTGTAGTCACAGCCGTTAGCAGCCAGTGTGGTAACCCTGTATCTTGCTCCACTTCCTGTTCTCTGGCACTCAGCACAATATCCCGCCTTCTGTCTCCCAGCCAAGGGCATGGAAATAGCTAGCTATGCTTCTGCTAGAAGACTTTGCTCCTAGATCCCCCCTCAGCCTTCTCTTATGGAGGCTGAACAGGTTCAGGTCCCTTAGCCTCTCCTCGCAGGACCTGCCCTGCTGACCCCGATCATGCGAGTGGCCCTCCTCTGGACCCTCTCCATGTTGTCCACATCCCTCTTGAAGTGTGGTGCCCAGAAGTGAACGCAGTACTCCAGCTGCAGCCTAACCAGTGCTGCATAGAGGGGGAGGATCACCTCCTTGAACCTGCTTGAGATGCATCTGTGGATGCATGACAAGGTGCGGTTGGCCTTCCTGACCGCATCCCCACACTGCTGGCCCATGTTCATCTTGGCATCAATGATGACTCCAAGATCCTTTTCTGCCTCTGCCTCTGGACTGACAAGAAGGGAGCTCCCCAGCCTGTACGTATGTTGCTGGTTCTTTCTCCACAGGTACATCGCTTTGCACTTGTCAGTGTTGAATCCCATTCTGTTCTCATCTGCCCACCTCTGTAACCTGTCTAGGTCCAATTGCAGCCTGTTCCTCCCTTCTAGCATGCCCACATCTTAGCGTCATCAGCAAATTTGAACAAGGTGCTATTTACCCCCTCATCCAAGTCACTGATGAAGATGTTGAACAGTGCGAGCCCAAGGACCGAGCCCTGAGGAACCCCACTGCCCACATCCCTCCAGATCAAAAATGACCCATTCACCACCACTCTCTGGGTGCAGCTCTCCAGCCAGTTGCTGACCCATTTGACTGTGTGGGTGTCGACACCATAGTCCCCCAGTTTCTTAATGAGAACAGGGTGAGAGACAGTGTCGAAGGCCTTCCCAAGGTCCAGAAAGACTATGTTCACTGCTACCCCTGCATCTAATGATTTGGTTATCTGATCATAGAAGGTCACCAGGTTGGTCTGACAGGACCTGCCACTGATGAACCCATGTTGGTTGCCCCTAAGCATGAAATCCCCTGCTGGCCCCTCATGGATGTGTGCCAGCATAATTTTCTCAAACAGCTTGCCTAGGATCAAAGTAAGACTAACTGGCCTATAGTTTCCTGGGTCCTCCTTCTTCCCCTTTTTGAAGATGGGAACCACATTGGCCCTCTTCCAGTCCTCTGGCACCACACCAGAGCACCATGAGTGCTCTTAAAGCCATGCCAGGGGTCCCACAATGACCTCAGCCAATTCCCTCAGTACTCAAGGGTGGAGATCATCCAGACCAGCTGATTTGAATAAATCCAGTCCCTCCAGAAGTTCCCTAACTAGTTCCTCACTAACCCTTGGCCTAGATGCGCCTCCCCTGGGGTTGAAGGGGCGCCCAGAGGAGGGGTGGCTGATCCGGTCCCAGCTCAAGAAAATGGAGGCAAAGAAATCGTTAAATATATTAGCTTCGTCATCTGGTGTGATGACCAAATTTCCTAGCTTGTTCTGCAGGGGCCCCACATTGCTCATAACCTTTTTGCCCCCTGTGTATTTAAAAAAGGACTTCTAGTTGTCCTTGATCCGGGAAGCTAGTCCCAGTTCCATCTCCGCCTTGGCCTTCCTGACCACCACCCCCCCTACATCCCTGAGCAACTGCAGTATAGTCCTCCGTGGTGATGGCCCCCCTCTCTTCCATTGGGTGTGTGCCTCCCTTTTAGGTAGGAGACATTCCCGGATGCTTTTGGTGAGCCATGGGGGCTTTTGCGCCCTCCTGCCCCCTTTGATCTGTGTTGGGATTACCTCCCTTTGGGCTTGAAGGATCATCTCCTTCAGGAGCAACCACTCTTCTTGGACACCTGGCTCCCTTCCCCTCCAGGACCTCTGTGCTTCCCCGACTATTCGCCTTAGCTCATTGAAGTCTGCCCTCCTGAAATCTAGGGCTGCTGCCTTGCTGCAGGCCTTTGCCACCCTGCGCTGGATGATGAATTCCAGCAAGAGATGATCACTGTCGCCCAAGTGGTCAAACACCCACAGCCCCCTCACCAGGTTGTCACCCGTGGCCAGCACCAGGTCCAACAAGGCGTCTCCCCCGGTGGGGCTGTGCACCTCCTGGATTAGATGGAGGTCCTGCATTTTGGCTAGGAACCCACGTGAGCGGTCAGACCTGGCTGACTGCTCTTCCCAGCAGATGTCTGGAAAGTTCAGGTCCCCCATGACAACCACATCCTTTGACCTAACTACCTCCGTGAGCTGACTTAAGAATTCTTGGTCGAGCTCTTCCCCTTGGTTGGGAAGTCTGTAGTAGACCCTCACCGTTAAATCTCTTTCCCCTCGACTGCCCTGTATTCTAACCCAGAGCACTTCAGAGTGCCCTCCTCTGATTCTTTGCTAATTGATGAGGATGTGTATTCCTCCTTAATGTAGAGTGCCACGCCCCCACCTTTCCTCCCTGTCCTATCCTTCCTGTACAGCCTATAGCCCTTGATATTCACTGCCCAGTCGTGCGTTGGGTTCCACCATGTTTCAGCGATCCCCACTATGTCCGGGTTGGTGTCAGCTAGCAGGAGGCTAAGTTCCCCTTGCTTGTTTCCCAAGAAACAACTCTTATATACTTATAACTCTTCCACTTTTGACAACAGCTACAAATCAATGTTGTGCAAAATCTAAATGTACTTAAGATCAGAAATGACTCAAAAATACCTCTGTGGTAACAGATCTTAAGTGTACACACTTGAATAATGAATATTTGTTAAGTTTCCATCGCACAAACACTACTTGAAGGTACTGTATTAGTATATTTACTTAATTATGGGCGTCTTCATGAAAACTGTAAGCATATTCAACGTTAATGGTTGAAATTGCTCCAGCTTACAGAAATACACATGTTCTGTTTATGTTGGCTATTACTGCTAAATAGAGCACATTTAACCTTAAGAAATGCTTCCAAAACTCCAGGGCAGAGGTTCACATTGCCTCATATAATCAGAACGGCTTGGTAATTTTTCATCCAAATTTATTAAGCAAAAAATAATAATAATAATAATACTGTGTATATTAGTAACTTTCCTTTTCCAAAAAAGGTTGTTAAAAGTTTTGAAAGTTTCTGAAACATCCTATTTTGAAACTTTTTAAAATAGAAAATGACTTGCTTTAAAAATTAAGTTGAAATGGAATGACCTAAACTGAATTTTTGTCTATTTGTTCTAGGACCAGTGACCAGACCCAAAGAACACTGTCTAATACCCAATATTACAAACTAAAGATAAATGTTCGTGAAATCAAAAGGGAAAAAACTGCTGTAGCTAAAAGAGGATCAGCTGATGTTACTGAGTGTTTCTTTTATTGTTGTGATCAGGTGATTTGATCTCAGTTTTTACCCATTAGTATCTACAGATTTGAACAAGGGGAATACCTTTCATTTAGCAGTCAGTCATGTCAGCTGTGGGGCTTGCAGCAGTGTTCTTCTCACCGACCCCACTGTGAGTCCTGCAGCTGATGAGGCTTGCAGTGGCAGTCACATTACTGGTGCTGCCCCTACTGCAAGCCCCATAGCTGATGTTCGCTGTGGGAGCCGATTATGATCCTGGGCTCCCCCTGCAGCTGTGTTAAGGCGCCATGGGATCTAATGCATGATACCACATTCGAGCCTCTTGCCACGCATGTATGGCTTGGCAGGCGGCACAATTGTGTGGATTGCGCATTGGATCCTATTGCACCTTAACCTGCTTGTGTAAAGGGCCCCATGTGTCAGCACTAAATGGATGACAACAGGCACCCTTTCAAAGCCTAGTCCACCTTCTTTCTGCTCCTTCCTTGCTGATATGCAGGCTGTGCGCCAAAGTTAGCAAGTCACTAGCCAGAGATCTTCCCTTACAGCCTCTTCTGTCTCCTATCCTGCAAAAATTACAGAAAGCTGTACTAGTGCAAACCACTTTCCTACCCCCAGGATCTGCACCAGGTTAGATTTGCTAGTGGCTAAAATCCCAGCATCCCCAAGACCTCAGTAACAGAGAGCAAGAGGGCTCTTCCAAATTAAGGCCAGATTTACATATGTTAAATGCCTCAGCCTAGGGAGGAACACACATGCATTTGGCACTTTCAAGTATATTGAAACTATAAAGCTTCAATAAATATTCCAAATATAGCTGCCAGCTGAACCCAATTTCCCACAACATTCTTAAAGGGAAAGTTTCCCCTTGTGGTTTATCATTCTGATTAGTCTGCTCTTTTAGCTGTGATCATACAGTATGAAAGTGCTCCAGACTAAAAAAACCAATTCCTTTGTTCTTCAGCGAGTTACAGAATTCATTGGGGTGGGAGAAAGGGGAGAATGCAGTCAAGTTTTCCTGGCACTCTGTAAGCTGTCCACACCTTGGTCCTTTTTGTCAAGTTCTGGATTTTTGTTGGGCAAGTATAACAGCTTTGACAAGACTTCTGGCAGCCTCTAGTTTTAAGTAAAGTTTATTACTTCACTCTAGGGGACAATTCAGCACTGGCAGAAGATGGGCCTAAATCATCTAATGCGTCTTTTCTCCTTCTAATGTCAGTTATTCTGTGCTTTATGATATTTCATACAGCTCAGCTGTTGCTGGCTTGTGCATCTGTTCCAGGATATTTTCTCTCTCCTCTTGTCTGTAACCAGATTTTAACTGATGCAAGATTTTTAAGAAATGGGAGGCTACTTTTATTAAGACACATTATCTAGAATATTTCCACTGAAAAAAATCACTTATTTTTAAGGTTGCTAACAGCAAAACTAGAACAAGACATATTATGTCACTAAAAATACTCAGGCATTAAAAGTCAAGGAAATTAAAGATAATATTAAGCAAGTCCAATAGTCTTATGGCCAGTTTTTGCAAACACTCTGTTAATAGACTAGTTCTTTCTAACCAGCATTCAAAAAAACCTTAACTCTGCCCATTGAATTATTAATCATTTATACTTTTTCTCTTAACTGTGTGTAAAGTATTGATACTTTACTTTTATTTACGTACAAGGTTTATAGACTGTATGCTTTTGCACAACCAGATGTAACCATAACATCTAAAACTTCAGCACTTCAAGACTACTTGAATGGCCTATAAACAATGTTCTCTACAGATCAAAGTAATTCCAGATACCTAACTAGGCAAATGTCATAAATCACACGGTTAGTGTACAAACATAGCTCAGGATTAGCTTCTATGCCAGGTCACAAAACTGTACTTGACATGAAAACTGCAAACGTCAGTGTTGTACCCAACAATCACACTCAGTATACAGAACAAATGCATGTATAGTATTAGTTATACAATCAATGGTGAGTGAATCGCATTTCCAGATCTCTGCTTCATAAATGAAAATATGCTGATTTCTGTTAATGGTATAGGTATATTTTAGCTATTATATTGGAAGTTATGGGCACAGAATTAAAGTTATTTGGATACTGGTTAATGATTCTTTTTCCTGCCTGTTTGGTACATATGAAAATTGCTTGTTAAAGCTGGTGCCCAGGTTGTTTATATAACCATAGTTGTCGTCCTCTTTAGTTTTTAACGTACAGACTATTAGTAATTTATATACTATTATGTTTTCTTTTGGCAGTCTGTGTATCAGCCTTAAGGGTAGGTGAGCAAAGTTCTTGGTTTGATACTATTAGAGATGCTTACGTAGCAGCAAAAAACCAACCTTGGGAATAATGAAAATATATAGACAAGGGCCAATAGGTTGCTTAAAGCCTAGGGTAATAGATGTCTTATCTGTTGTAAAAGTGGTTTTTTGCAGTTTTGTCTTTTGTGAGGCCAGCTGCTAGCAAATGGTACTAAGGATTGAGGTGTAATGTCTTCTCTGAAATTGCCACGTTGATTATTTTTCCTGAAAAATAACACAGATTATTAATGTTCTGAATGGGAGTTTGGAATGCTATTTTGTAGCTGAAAATTCTGCAGAGGCGTTTTTATTTACCTTCCAGCCCCCAACTATGAAACTAGTTTGCTTTCTTTCAGAAACTCGGCTAAATTTGCATGCAGTGATTTGGTTAATGAATATGGAGCTATAGTGAGTCAGAGCGTGGCCTTGACTAGGGAGTGGCAGTAGAATTCTGCTGTTTCCTCTATCTATATTTAACTATTTTTTATTTTGGTTTGCCCAGCTTTTTTGGTTTTGGATCAGAATTCATAGTCAAAGGATAATAAGAGTTGAACTTTGATCATTGCATGTAGATATGCATCAGTTCTATGGATCGTGTTTTCTCTTTCCAAAAAACAAACACAAAAAAAACCCGTTATGCTTGCTCTTCTTTCGTACTGATCAGTGGGACTTTAAGATTACAAAGTGATTTGATTTTCTTCAGTGTTAGTGATTTAGGCCTGAGCTTTCTGTGGCTTTGAGTCCAGTTCGGTTAAAGAACATTAAAAATGTGTGGGCTGTGCCTGAATCAGTTGGAACCTGCCTCATAGTACTAAAAATATTCCTGCAGAACTTGCTATACATTTACCTTTTCTGTACTGGTCTAATTTGGGAATGTAATAGGACTGGGCCCCACGGGCAGCCACAATGCCCCTGGTGGCTGGACAGTTGGTAAGTTTGGCTCTAGGGTACCTTCCCTTTGCTGTCACCTGCCACTCCTTGATGTACCTGGTTGATCTCAAAAAGGGAAGCTTCTGAAGGATCCTAGAGCAAGCCCTAGTCCTTCCTTCTGCCAGCAGGTCCCCCTCAAGCCCCATTAACTTCAATCTTGTCCTCATGCTATACAGGCCCCTCCTGGCCTGTCCATGTCCCCCAGGACGCATGCCTTATGGGCTATTTGTGGCTTCTGGCCTCTCCTGTAGCCATGCCCATGTCTCACAGATGTTAATGACCATCACTTCAGTGGGGCACTTTGCCCTGAATCAACACCCGACCCCTTCAAGCCTCTACTCCCTTGTCAAGGCTTTGGCTTTCTTGGCTTCTGCCTGTCTTCTCTGCTCTAGCTGGCCCCTTAGCCCAGACCAACTGCACTGGACCTGGCTTCCAGGTTCTAGTCCTCATTTCACCCTTTTGGGTCTTGGTTTCACCCTCTCAGGCTTCATCCCTCTTAGGCTTTGGGCCCCTAGCCCTGTTTTGCCCCTCTTGGGCTCTGGCTTAGCCCTCCTGGCTTCAAATCTTCTCTAGCTTGGCATTGTGGACTGTGGGCCCCTGGCCCTGGTTCTGCTCCTCCTGGGCACTGAGCTTCCTGGCGCTACCTCCATCCAGCTTTGGGAACTGCTAGGATCTCTTCCATTCCCGATAGTGTCAACCCAAGCCATTGGCATAAACTGCAAACAAAAACAGAAGCCCACTGGCTATAACTAAAACTGTAAGACCACTGGTTATCTCATGAAACCATTCTTATCCTGGCCCCTATCCCCCTGCAAGTCTTCAGCTGCTTACCTGCAGTTCTTGTTGAATCAGGATCCCAGGCCTTTGTGCTACCAGAGCCAGCTTGTTGCAGTACTCTTCCCTTTGTGGCTTGCAGGGCCAGACTGACCACCTTGCCTTTGGCCCTGCATTTATGTGCCTCTTAAGCTCTGCCTCTTTCCAGTCAGGTGGTTTGCTAGCCCTGGCCCAGCAGCCTCTTTCTTCTAATGGGCTGCTGGTTTAGATGCTGTAGGGTTCTGCCCTGTTGTGCTAGCTCTGTAATAGGCATGCATAGCTTCTGACCCCCGATTGCCCATTTCCCTGTGGACAGCTCATTCCCTGTAGCGTTCTCCCCCACCTGGGGAACCTTCCTGCTCCTGCTTTTTCCCGTGAAGTAACAGGAGTTTCTGGCTCCCTGTTACAGGGACAATAACTATCTGATGGATATGCAAGTATAATAATCAGTCTGGTTTAATGATCTATTTGGGCAACTCCCATTTTGAACTAACAGGAAGTCTATTCTGTCAGCATTGCAGGTGGATACTGTTTTTATTTGGAGAGCAAGCCAAATGGAACTATGTTTTAAGCTGTACTTAAATTCCCCCCCTTTTTTTTTAGTATCAAATGTATTCAAAGATGGTAATCTTGCCTTTTCTAGTTCCTTTTCAACCATTCTTATAGATCTATTTCTATTCCTACTGAAGTCAGTAGCAAAAGTCTCACTCTTCACTGGGGCTGTTTAACATTGGCTGCTGGAGGAACATAGCTAGTACAAGGTTCTCATTGTTGACAGCCAATGCCTCTTTAGTAGGTTAAAGAAGGTGGTAACGTGGTGTTAAATTTCATTGTGATGGTACAGCAACCATCCAGAAGTACCATCCGCTGCCATACCTCTCCTTGCTTCACTAATAGCTTAATTAAGGAAAGCAATAGCTTGGTGGAGGAGCTGAATGCCTAACTTACAACTTCTGAATGTAACAGTAAATCGTTGCAAATTATTGGCTAGAGATAAGACACAGACATTTTATAGTGAACATATTTATGGTTTTTCTGCTGTGGGAAAGCTAACAATTCTGTGGTTATAAAAAAAGATTTTCACTTACAAATGAGCATTTATATAGGTTAATTGGATAACTTGAGGCAAAATACTTAAATACCCCAAAAATGAGATTTTACATATGCAGAGAGATTATTTTACAAGATTTTGCAAATGAATCCTTAGAGTCCTTTTTGAAAATTGTTCCTGTGGGTCTACTCCAAAGACCAAAGTAAATGTGAGTTGTCTTACTGATTTCATTGGATACTGGATCAGGTTGTAAATGAATTATGCACCAGAAAAAAATTCACTTTCAAAATATTCCAAAGCCAAACAAACAGGTTTGTGTACCATGAAATACGATTCCAAAAGTGTTATCTAAATATAAAAACACTGATTGATTGCAGACCATCCTTTGCAAGAGAAGCTTTTTAAAGATAGCAGATCTGAGTTAACAGTAGAATTTCATGGAGGAGAGTAAAATGGCATAGAGCCGAGTCCTGAGGAGTGAAGAGTGCAAATCTAAAGAGGGAGAAGACCAAGACTGGGGGAATCATGGTAGATTTAACCTTACACGCTTTGTTTTTCATAAATACAACATAACAGTTACTACTTTTGGGGAAAATAAATAATGTTGTTAATATTCAATTTAATTATTTTAATTCCTTATTGGCACTCAGAAATATATTTTTCAGAGGTTGCTATATATTCATTATTACTTCAGGCAATATTGAAACAAAGAGCTTAGGCTTTTCCCGGACTGATGTTCCCTTTAGAGTTTCATTTATTTTTAAAAAAGAAAGATGCGCCGAGTAGGAGAGTAGTCATGTGAATGGTTCAGGTTTAAGACTGTTACTTACTGACCTTATTGAGATTGGGAAGAAAGGAAAATACACTAAATGCAGGTCTATTAGTCTTAATTTTTTAGCAGCTTCACTTTTGATATGCAAAGTCACTTGCAGCCAAATTGAAGGCTGCTAACTAATTCATAAATACTGGCATTGTATAATAAACATGTATCCTAATACCCTTTTTATTGATTGCCTGATAGAACTGACAGCAGAAAGGAAAATTGTCTAGAAGTATGAAATCACGCAGTTTTTTTTCCAACTGTCCTGCACATGTTGCATGTTTAAAAGGGGAGTTTTTCATAGGTTGGTGGATAGGAGGAATTGATTAATTTATTAATTAAAAATGAATCCTTCAAAACCTTTATGACACTTTGGTCTCAGTGACCACATCAACGTAAGATGCTGACTGTGAAGTTGTTACTGAACGGTCATTAAGTACTTGCATATACAAGTACAAAATGACTGTTTGGTAACCAGCCTTACTGTGCAGTAGCATCCCCAAATGGCTTCTTGGTGAGGCTGACTGTGCAGTAGCTCATTACTACTGCACAAAAGCACTGCATCATGCTTTCTGCTGTGCAATGCTACTGCACAGGAGTAATGAGTATATAATGTTATGACATTGCTGTACCTTTACCTTGTAGTTTTTAAAAGAAACTATTGTTGTGTTATACTCATGGGGAAGCAAGTACATTTACTAAAAGATGGAGTTTCTATTAAAGTTTTCTTAAAGGACATGAGATTTGAAGGCATATGGAGCATAATCATGACAGTGATGCTAAAAATGTATTTGGTCTGTTGGATTGTTTTATTTTTACATGACTTCTTAAATGGGATCTCAGTTTTGCAAACATGCTT
This sequence comes from Crocodylus siamensis, assembly GCF_052110815.1. NCBI lineage: Eukaryota > Metazoa > Chordata > Crocodylia > Crocodylidae > Crocodylus > Crocodylus siamensis. Next base: position 54,055,310 of record NC_143399.1, read on the forward strand.
GCAATCTGTACATACGTGCCAACAATTGCAGTTATATTGCTGCATATGTGCCATTTAGATGCATAAAGAAAAAAAGGATTTAGCTCTATACTTCTTCTCTGGAGACTGCTTAATTATTACAATAGGACTTTGATTCAGGTCAGTGTAATTATCTTCCTTTTAGAAAAAGCCAAAGTAAATAAGTGCAGCTGTGCACTGAACCACAAATGGTTCTTCAACTTATCACCTGCACCTCTTTGCAGAATTACTAGTTTTTACTGAATAGGTCTGTACTTCCTGCAATTACAAATATTGCAACACGCAGAAATACACTGAGGATACAGCTAGATTTCGCATAGGTCGCACACCCATTTGCCTGTTTTTGTCCCATATCTGAGAAGCTGTGGAATTGGCATGTATACATCACCTTCCTAATCAGGGCTTAGAGAGCAGTTGAATGTGCTACCACTGCTCCAACCAGGATGCGTCTGGTGAGAGTGTACGTCCTAGCCTGCCTCACTGTGTTAGAGTGTTTGTAGGTTCCCAGGGACTCCCTGTTGCTGAGCAAAGCCTGCACTGGGGGGTTGGCTGGGTGGAAGCGGCTGGTAAAATTTTTGTGGCTGGGACTTTGGACGTCAGCTCCTACTTCAGACTACTTTGCATTTCTGCTGCTACCACTGTCACCCACTGCTAGCAACCAGTCTGCAGAATGCATTAGTACGTAGTCCTTGCATTGCAGGCTATATTGGCACAGATTCATGAGCTTCCACTCTAGGTAACGTGAAAAATTGTGTGATATACAGATTTTTTGTTTTTTCTGAACTGGAGTGGGTTTTCCCAGAGACATAACTATTTTTGGGCCCCGCACAGACACGTAGATATAGGGAGAGGAAGATGAGGTATTTTTCCAAACAACTGAGAATGGTGTGGGGGGAGGCACTTGACAGCTGAAGGGTCTTACTTGACAGTGGCTGCTCCTAACACCATTAACCTTGCCTGGCTGGGGCTGGGGCTATGAGTAGCCCCACAAAGCCTGCTTGGCTGGGCTCAGGTGAGCTCTGAGCAGCTTGCATGCTTGGCTGGGGCTGGTTCTGTATGCCCTACCTGGCTGTGTGCACTGGGTTGCAGGCTTCCCAGGAACTGCCATTATGGCACCCCTCCCCCTCCAGTTGGGGCAGAGAGCTGTTGCCCACCCCTAGTTATGCTATTGGGTTTGCCACATTTCATTTAGGAGTAGATATGTTGTTGCGGCAGTTTGGTTAACACTGACCACTCATGCAACTCCTAAACAAGTAAGGACTGAATGTCACTGCACAGAACCACTTTGTCTCTCTTGTCAGGCATTAAGTGGGGTGAGGTTGGGATAGTGTCACGGGGTGAGGGGATGAATGAAAAATGTGAATGTAAGACACAGATCAGGTTCTCTTTGTCAGTCTTTATACTGCTTTATTTGTCATTGCTTTGCTGTGCTAGATCCAATTTAAATGGCCATTTCCTCAGGTCAGAACCTGTCTGTTTGGCAGCAGTGCATGTACTCATGGCACTGGATAACAAAACTACTCCCCAACACTATTTTTCAATAGAAGCGGTTTTACAAGAGCATGGTGTTCTGCACCCTCCTAAGAATTTGATATCTCTCTTTTTCTCAAGGAAAGTGGTCCTTTCTGTACCAAAGATTACTAAATGAAACACTGTTCCATGCATTTTAGGAGAAAGTTTCCTTTGTGTGCTCTTAAACCGTGGGATTAGCAGAGTTTCAGAGTAGCATATGAGAGTCCTGTATCATGAAAGGATTGCAGGACTGTATATGTTGCAGGACACTAGCTAAGTGGTTCCATGTGCTGCTTTGATGTACAGATGTCATACAGGATGGGGATTCATCATATCCAGATATGTCTCGCTCCTTTCTTTTACAAAAGGAAAAACCTTGTAATGCACGTATGCAAACTTGAAAGTGGTAGGGTCAGACCCAGTTCACCTTCTGACACAAAGCTATGCACCTTTCCTTGTTGCATTTCCTGTGGAAGTACAGTATTCCAGACTGGCCCACTAAGTCCAGAATCATCCTTTCTTGGCTTACAAGTGGATATAGCTGGACTCAATTAAGTTCTCTGCACCAGAGTGAATAGGAGTAGTATTGGTAAAATTATGTATCTGCTCCAGAACATCCATCAAATCCCATTTCAGAGTAACAGTCAAAAAGGACTGAATAAGGATTGTCATGCTTTTGAAAGGGAAAAAAGAAAGCACAACATTTTCAAACTTTGCGGTTTGCATTCAGTCACCTAAATAGGGAGCATACTCTTCAGAAGTACTGAGCACCCACATGTCCTAGGGGAGCAATGGGTGCTTAGTTTCTTTAAAACTTGAGCAAGCTGTTTAAGTATTTGAGGTTGAGCATCTAAACTCGTATTGAGTTCCCCAGCTCTGGAAAAATATTGTCCTCCAGTCAAAATGCACCCATTTCTGTGAACAACACTTGCTATTCTGAAAGATTAAAGCAGGGCTCAGGTGAGAAGGAATGGGAAACATTTAGTACTTTACTTTGCATTCTCCACTAGAAGCTGAGCATTAGTATTTAAACCAGGTACTAGTGAAGTCACCTGAACACAAAGTAAAGATAGGAAAGTGGAAGTAATGAAAAGAAAGCTGAGAAAAAATGAACCATTAGAGAAAGCAGGGAAGGGACAGTCAATCTGAATGGGCCTGAACTGCAGCTTTTATGGCACATTATTTCCCTCCCCTCCTTTTACTCTCCAGTTACATTATTTCCCTCCCTTCTCTTTACTCCTCCTGTACCATTAGAGGAGTTCTCTCATCTTCTTCAGTATTCCTGTGTTCTTGCCCCCAACTTAGACCTGGAGTTCCTTCTGTCTCCCTGTTTTCCTTGGAAAAAGGAGAGAAACCGTGGGAACTTACCAACTCATACTTCTGGTTAAAAAATTATGAGTGTCTTTAAGCTACTAGCTCAATATTAGGTAAAGTAGGTACAGGCCATGGAACATGGTGAGGCAGCTGCTGCAGGACTTAGCATGTTCTATCCGATCAGTATCATTTGGCACTTACTTTTTGTTTTCCTTTAAAATTAGTAGTTTCTGAAAAATCATCTTAAAGTAGAACTTCTGGCTTCCTTTTTGTGTCTTTTATACCAGGCATTGTCATTTCCTTTGTGAAATTACCATTGTAGTGTTTCCCTTTGGCCTTTTTGTCACCTACTGTCTTTGTCCCTTCCCTGCTTTACCTTTTAGTCTTTCTAATTTCTACCTATTTACATTCTCACTGACATCGTGCCACACTTTTAGCTTTTAGTGCATGTAAGCATGTATTTGTACTGGCCAGAGTTTGGCAGTGGGGGCAAGGGGAATAAATAAGATCGTCTCAAATTTTTTGATGTTAAACTTCTACAGTTGTTTGTGATTCCATCTATTTTCCCTCTTTGAATAACAGCTCAGGCTGCCAGGTGTTCTCTCTCATAGTTTCTAGGGTTGGAAGGGACCTGAGCAGATCATCAAGTCCAACCCCCTGCCATGGCAGGAAAGAGTACTGGGGTCAAACAACCCCAGCAAGGTGTTTGTCTAGCCTCGTCTTAAAGGCCCCCAAGGTAGGAGCCAGCACCACTTCACTTGGAAGTTGGTTCCAGATCCCAGCCGCCCTGACAGTGAAGTAGCGCCTCCTCCTAATGTCTAATCTGAATTTACCCTCTGCCAGCTTGTGACCATTATTTCTAGTCACTCCTGGTAGTGCTCGGGGGAACAGGGACTCCCCCAGTGCCTGCTGGTCCCCTCTAACTAGTCTGCAACAGCCCACTAGATCCCCCATCAGCCTTCTCTTGTGGAGGCTGAACAGGTTCAGATCCCTTAGCCTCTCCTCTTAGGGCCTGCCCTGCTGCCCCCGATCATGTGAGTGGCCTTCCTCTGGACCCTCTCCATGTTGTCCACATCCCTCTTGAAATGTGGCGCCCAGAACTGGATGCAGTCCTCCAGCTGTGGCTGACCAGTGCCGCATTGAGGGGGAGTACCACGTCCTTGGACCTGCTTGAGATGCATCTGTGGATGCATGACAAGGTGCGGTTGGCCTTCCTGACTGCATCCCCACACTGCCGGCCCATGTTCATCTTGGCATCAATGATGACTCCAAGATCCTTTTCTACCTCTGCACTGATAAGAAGGGAGTTCCCCAGCCTGCAGGTATAGTGCTGGTTCTTCCTCCACAGGTGCATCACCTTGCACTTGTCAGTGTTGAATCCCATCCTGTTCTCATCCATCCACCCCTGTAACTTGTCTAGGTCCGATTGCAGCCTGTTCCTCCCTTCTAGCATGCCCACATCCCCCCACATCTTAGTGTCATCAGCAAATTTGAACAGGGTGTTTTTTACCCCCTCATCCAAGTCACTGATGAAGATGTTGAACAGTACGGGCCCAAGGACCGAGCCCTGGGGGACCCCGCGCCCACATCCCTCCAGGTCAAAAATGACCCATCCACCACCACTCTCCGAGTGTGGCCCTCTAGCCAGTTGATGACCCATTTGACTGTGTAGGTGTCGACACCACAGTCCCCCAGTTTCTTAACGAGAACAGGGTGAGAGACAGTGTCGAAGGCCTTCCAAAAGTCCAGGAAGACTATGTCCACTACTACCCCTGCATCTAAGGATTTGGTAACCTGGTCGTAGAAGGCCACCAGGTTGGTCTGACAAGACCTGCTTCTAATGAACTGTGTTGGCTGCCCCTAAGCATAACCTCCCCCGCTGGCCCCTTCTGGACATGCACCAGGATAATTCTCTCAAAAATTCAGTCTTCTGCAAACAGCCAAAAATAAGCCTATGCTCTACTCAAAACCTATATGAAGGGTTTAACTGGGCCACAGCTGTTGTGCTGCTATACTGCTATCTAGGGCCCTCCCAAGGGGGTGTGAATTGGGGTGACCGCCCCAGGCCCTGCACTCTGGGGGGCCCTGAGGAGTGGCCATGGCCCCTCCTGCAGGGCCTGCCTAGTACTGGTGACACCACTGGCTTTGGGTCCAGCCACTTACCACCTCCGCCCCCACCACCAGCGCTGCTGGCTTCTTTGCATCCAAGCCCTGCACAGACTGATTTGCACCAGGCCCCACACACTGCTAGGACAGTCTCTGCTGCTATCTGTACAATGGAGAGTTTTACCCAAAGAAAACAAACTTTGACTCTGTCACTAATATATACATGTTGTAAAGTTTTTGGTCAAATATAGCAGAAATAATATTAGGTCATCTGCAAGCAGTATGTCAGATTTTCACCTTGATTCCCTGGCTGCCAAAAGACATTGCATATCCAAGAGAACATCTGTGTATAATACTGTAGGAGAACAATCGCCACATATAGTTTTAACATTAACACACACGTTTTACACCACCACGCGGGAAGGGAGCACCGTTAAAATTGTTGAATGTGCTTTGCACCCAAACATCCTACAACTTATCAAAACCATGTTGAATAACCAGGTACATTCCTAATGAAAAGCTATTGGCTCAAAGACCATATTTAGTTTTAACCAAATATAGCTATAGCATGGCAAGAAAAAAAGCTTAAGGCACTTAAAAAGAAAGCACCTGCCCAAAAGAAACTCCAGTAATATTTTCTCTTTCCTGAAGATGATTCTTATACCAAGCTAGTCAAGCTTACTGTCAGGTAACAGGAGCAGAGCAGGAAGTCCTCGTTGTGCTTACCATGGTTTAAGTGTCTGATACAGTCATTCAATACTGCGCTGAATTGTTTCTGAGCATCTGGATCCTCAAAACAGTAGTAGCTGTGTCTGAGATAGGCCTGCCACAGGAAAACTGGAAACTCTTTTGGCAGCTGAACAAAGGGAGGCTCCTTCTCATTGGAAGCTAAAAAAATATATATATCCAATTTAAAACTTGTAAGTTTGGGGTCTTTTTCCACACTGTAACAAACAGAAATGTACTTTGTTGTTAAAGCAGTAGATGAAATAAATACATTTGGGTTAGTCAACCTTGGTTTAGGGAAAGTACAGGTGGTCAGGATGCAGTGTTCACCCAGCCCATACAAACAACTAGGCTGGTGAGAACTTGATTTTTATTTTTTAATAATTCTGACTGATAATATTGATGTTTATTTTTAAGCACTTATTTCCATTTTTATCAATTTAAATTTTCAGGACTGTGCAAAATTAGGGCTGTGGAGGGGTGTAGAACCACCACCAGCTGAATGGCACAGCTGTGCTCAGTCTCGGGTCCCTCATCTGCTTTGTCATTTCCTCTTCCTTTGTTCCCAGTCCCCCCCGGTTTCTGGGAGTCCAAACTAGTCAGTATAGTTCTGCTCCCCATGTCATCACACACTCCATCAGCCATCATTTTCCTGACATCCCCTTTCTATAAATTTTGATTATTAACAATGCAATTTTTTTATTGGTCCGAGTACGAGGTGATATTGACCTTTATAAGCATTTACTGATAAAAATCAAATCCTGCCAAGCCTACAGACAACCACTCAGACTGAGATGTGGCATTGTGCACTTGGCACTCATACCTCTGCAGGCAATACCTCCAAATTAGAGCAGCATGATGGCACTCTACCTGACCTCTTGTATTAAGTCAGATATAGCCTGAAAACTGGGTAAATTGCCAATACAGCCCTTAGCTAGGCAAAAATGAGGCACCTACAAGAATCATTGCTTTTTGATAAATTATAGAAGATAAGCAGCAGACTCCTTATGGTAAAAATAAAAATTAAACAAGGAAAGTACTTATCTCCACATATGTACTAAACAATTATATTTTAGCTAAAAGAAACAGCATGTGTTCCCTCATCCAGTCTCCTTTCCATCTGAGCTGACAGGCTACTTTCTGGAAGCTCTATGAACTTCCATAGTCTGGGATAGAAAGCAAAGGAGGTCCAAAGTCCTATAAAATGTCAGTTTGTGTTTCTCTCTGAATCAGCTTACAGTGCATATGTGAAACTCCACTCATAGTTAAGGAGATTACAAGTTATTGTCTCAATGCTCTGCAATGTGCCTCTGGCAACTCCAGTTACAATCAGTCCCTTTATCAATCATGCTTGGAGCAAAACTGTTAAACTTGTGAGTGGAAATCTTCATTCAGTGTGGTACAAAGGGGAAAAAGCTGCATTAAAAGTTAACTAAGAAGACTTTGCACAGGGGAATCCCTAAATGGCCTACAGCAGGTGTAACCTCCTCTATATGTCAGTCACTCCTGCTTCTTCCTCAAGTAGCAGGTGTTCTAGGGACAGGCAAGAAAATGCTTGAGGCATGCTATTTCTGACAAAACAAGGTTTCAGGGGGGCATTCCAGTAGCTGAAAAGGAATCAGTATTTAGAGTGCTCCTTATCCTCCTTCAGAAGCATCTGGAGATCTGGCTTCCTTCAATCTGAAACTTCTCATCTTTGAGGAATCAGGATGGGAATAATCATTGTGGTGCCTAAGTTACACAAAGTAGTTTGGAGCAGTTATCTCCATATAACTTCCCTGCTATCTGTACCACAGATACAGAATCAAATGCATTAAAAAAAAAAAACCATGCAAGTTTGGGTATTTCAGTGCCCAACATACTGAAATATATGCATATGCATATTTAAAATGCACTGAGAGGGTGGTGCTTTGTATCCTAGCCTGTTTCTGAGTTTGCTCTGTGGAGCTCACAATGTCATTATGTAGTGACAGTACAAAAAGAAGCATCCAGCACTTATCTAGATGTCAATTAGTGGCATGTAGCATGCAGCCATTCTGGAGCCAGGATTTGCTGGTTGCCACATGGGGCCAGGAAGGAATCTTCCCCCTTCTCCGTTACTACACATGGCAGGGATTTCTTTTTCTTTTTTGTCTATTGTAATAACATTAAGTGTCGACTGACACCGAAGCTGGGGATTTTGACTGAGTTGCATCAATACTCTTGCTGGCATTAACCCTGAAGGTTCCTGCCAAGGAGGTCTTGCCCCTCTGCTCAGAGTCAGTCTGATAGTCACATTTGGGGTCAGGAAGGAATTGGACCACATGGTCAAACTGGTATGGACTGTGGTGGGGGTGTGCCTTCCTTTGGCTTGGCCGTCTTCCTTGGATCTCTCGCGTATTTTAACAACCCTTGCAGCACCAGGACATTGACTGCCATTGTCCCCCTGCTTTATCTCTGGCATATTATAGTGCTATACCTTGTAGCTGTATGATAGCATTGATTGTGCAGTTTTAGATTTGACAAGGATATGAATGAGATGGCATGAATAGGAATGATCCTGCCCTTTTCAGCCCCACTGTTCTATTATTCTATAAGTCTTCCGTTATCTTGTTCAAAATCTAGCCTCAACATCAGCAAAAAAAAGAGAGCTTAATGGAAAAAAAAAACTTGAGGTTTGGCATTTCAGTTCCAATAATGCTTACCAAGAGGATCTGGAAAATGTTTTTCAGACAGTAAATTGTAATCTTCTTCTGAGGTCAATACTTTGCCTCCTACAGGAAGAATGCGATATTTGGGGCTGACTCCCTTCTGGAAGGCCTGAACATTTGAAAGAAACAGCAAGTGTCAAAGAAGATTCAAAAAAGGATAAGCTTAGCCTATAAAATAACCAGCTCGTTTACATAATATTAGTACCTAGATTCTACCTAAAAGGATCAGTTTTGGTGGATTAAATACAGGTTGTTTCCTGGAAAGATCAAGTGTGAACTAATCCGAAATGTGAAAAGGTGGAAAGCGTATACAAAAGTGGCCCTCTAGTACTAGTCTGTCAAAACTTATGTACTTTACTGTCTGGTATAACAAGGGACCCAAACCCCATTACTTCTGTATGATGGAAGGTGAGGACAGCAGACTAACAGGGAGCCAGGAGTTCATAGATTCATAGTTCCTGCAACTTTAAAAAGGATGTAACAACCTAAGTCAGCTTAATAGGACTGCAGCTGCACGAGGGCAGGCTGCTCCTTAATTAAGAGGGAAAAATCCCTGTACTGAGCTAGAGAAGACACTGAGCTAGAGAAGACACATGAAAAAGGGGGCATGGCTTTCAGGGGCTGAGCCAGAGCTGGCAGTCTGGCCCTGAATGTTACAGGGAGAGGAACTCTTGAGTGCCTGCAGCAGAGAGACTGGCAGGTTACTCTTGGGAGATGTCAGGAGAGAGCTCAGGGAAGCTTATGGCCTGCAGTTAGGTAATGACACAGAGCTGGGTAGATTTTTAGTTGGGAAGCAGTGGCTTATATTTACGCTGTGATTTAAAGTTATAGCCACATCCAGTCCACCAGTTTTAAGTGGTGAAGAGGAGGCCACAGTGGTGCTGCATGGGCACCTGGCATAAAGCCTTGTCCTAGGTTCAGGGAAACCAGGGAAGGCTGGGCTGGAACCAAGAGCAGCCTTGCCCCGAATCAAATGCTCAGGGGGTTGGGACAAGGTGCAAGACAGGGCAAAGGGGCCCAGAGTCCAACGACACAAAGAGGGACGAGGCTGAGAGCTGGGTCTGAATCAGTAAGCCAAGGCTGGAGGCCTGCCACCAGAGTAAAGGGTGGGGCTAAACCAAGAAGGCTGAGGCCACTACAAAAGGACAGCAGTGTGGACAGAATAACATCTGCAAGGCATGGACATAGCTGTAGGGGAAGAAAAAGACCACAAACTTAGCCCTTAAGGCAAGTAGGGCCTGAGGAAATTGAGAGAGCGAGAAAACCCTAGGCCAGGAGTGGACAAGATATGGCCCACAGGTTGCATCCAGCCTATCAAGTGTTTCAGTCCAGCTCATGGTGGGGCCCTTGGCCCTGCCCAGCCAAGGCATCTGCAGCCCAGGCCATGACAGATACATATCTGAACTTGCTGCTCTCAGGAATAGAGGTGATGTCTGGTGCAGAGCGCAGCCCACCCTATCCCTGTGTGTGGCTCCTGTATATGCTGAGAGCTGCAGTTCATGGGGCTGGACATTGGGAAGGGGGGAGGCACAGTGGCCAGACTCAGCTTCCTGGCAGTGCCCATAGTGGTAGCTCACTCTGCCCTCACACTTCCAGGTGCCACTGCCAGTCCTGGCCCCCCTGCCCAGGCACTCTGGCTCATCTGAATTGCACCCACCACCAGGGGTGCCAGACAGAGTGGGTAGGCAATCAGGGTCTCTATGGAGACTAGCCTGGGAGACCCATAGGCAGGGTACACTCAGACAGGCAGATGGGATGGGGCCACAGGCAGCCTGGGAGTGGCATCTGGGAGCAGGCAGCTCTGGGGCTAGGGACAGGTTTGCAGGGCAGTAAGAGTGAGGGGCCAGGGCCCAGAGCACGCCTGCAATACACTCTCCACATAACACTGTGATGGGCACTGGTTCTGCACTGTCACCACCCCTTGATCCCGGTTTGTGCTGGGTGTGGGTTGGACAGGCCCGGGACTAGACAGGATCAACTGGCATCTCCCCACCTCTCCCCCATCCTCACTATGCCAGGCAGTGTAAACAGTCATATCAGGTCTGAAGCCAGGGCAGCATTCTCCACACCCTGGCCCTCAACAGCTCACCAAAACTCCAGCCTAAATAATTGCCCACCCTTGCCCTAGACTCAGCATCCTCTAAGGACAGCCTTCCCTCATTACCTTTCAACATCAAGGTGTGACAGATGAGGAAGCGGGCCAAGACAGACACTAGGGGGCATCATGGTGGCCCTCTGGCACCATCCTGCCACATCTGGCTAAAACTAACTCAGCCACAAGTACAACTGTGGAGCTATGGTCATTAAATAGAAAGTTGTTCTGTGGTCTGCTAGAAGCAACAGAAATACTGCTGGTGAAATTCCAGTCCCACAATACTGGTTATCGAGCACACTGACAAACTTTAGAAGTGTTTTTAGATATGTAAAGGGAGAGAGAGAATTGGTGTCACATTAACACCTCCACAATGTTTGATAAATAAATGTTTGATAAAAAGTATGTGCTATTCAGTGATGTGGTACCTACTTATCTGGGGACAGGATATGATCTCTTAAATATAATAAAGAGCACCTCCATCAGACAGAAAATTTGATTCTACAAGATGTTATTGACCAGTTTGAGAGTCCAGAGGTACATGATGGAATGCAGTTTTACCTCTTTGTTCTCAAAGCACTCCACTGCATAGTCATTTTTCACCACGATGTATCTCTCCTTCCATCTCTTCAGATCTTCAGCAAAATGCAGGATCTCTGCCTCATACAAGATCATCCCAGGTTCTGCAGGGGGCTAAAAAGAAAGGTACCAGGTTTAAAATGATTTTGCACAGACAATGCCTCTTTTTAAGCCTTCACTTCTAAATTTTCCCTAGGGCATATTAGCAAGTGTCTGTCTATTATTTTAGAGAAAAAACTTGATATTTTGGGACACTTTAAAGCTTTGCTTTCACTACTAACTATTCATCTTTTCAGTTGTGTATGTCCGAGTATGGTCTCTTTGCTTAGCCAATTCACATTAAGAATGCAAACAAGTGTCCTACACTTCTATCACATGCAGACTTAATGATTTCATGCCAATTTGAAATCCCAAAGTTCGCACCCCATCTCTCTAAGATCCATTTCTCTTCATTTGGCTATGGTAAAACTGCATGCTCATGCTTCATATGCTTATTCTACAAATAGTGTTTGATGGACGTTGCCTATCCTATCCCTACAGAGTGCTGAAGACGTGGCTTATTGATTTGGCTGAATCACTCTTCCTGACTTCGACCACTCTCTTTTATTCCAAGATACCAAATAAGACCTTGCAGGTGGTCAGAACACCAGTATTCCTCCTCCCTTATATTCAACTCTGAAAATATATGTATTTTATGTTCCAAAATATATATAGTACTTTATGTTCCAAAATATATTCTTGCTCAAACAGGTTATATAAATTACTTAAGGTCTAAATTATCTAAACAGAGCCACATTTTCAAAAGGTTTCACCCCAACAATTAATGTTGCACCCATTTCATTTTTCCACTTAAGAACACAAAATACTTTCATGATGAAAACTATATGCACTTGGGGACTTATAAAAATCTATCCTGTAAAGCACACAGAGTTTTGAACATGAATGGGCTGACATATAAAAATACCACACAAGATGTTTTCCATATAATTTGCAGAGAAATATCCCAAAACACAAGATACGAAAATGGAAATAAGTCATTTTATTTTGACATACATGTGACACATTTAGGATATTTGGGCTTGATTTTCAGAGCTGGCAAGTCTCTGCAACTCCAATTAACTTTGCCTGAAATTGCCAGTATTCAGCACCTCTGAAAAAAATCAACCCCATGTGATTTATAGATGTATTCTTGAATTCCAGATCATATTTTGCATACATTTTAGAGAATTGTTTCTGTGGTAGAATAGCAAAATTATACTGCAGTGTCACAGAATTAACATATGAGAGACCCACTGGATTTCCTGTTACCTTGATTTTTAGGAAATGAGACTGGGAGTCTCGGTGTTCTTCCAGTTCATTTTGTATGTGCTTACAGAAAGCCACAGAATACTGGCGCTTGTAGTGTGGGCTGAAGTTTTTGATTACAGCTTCAGTTTTCCCTAAAACAGAACATATAAATGTTAAATTTAATTTGCATTAATTTCAGGAGATGCAATATAGAATCCTATCAGTAGCAGTCTACCCAGTTCAAGGAGGCAGGCACTTGATTTCCTGGGCAGATCATGGGGCCAGTCACCATTTCCATGGGCTTATGGCAGGCCCCCCACATGCCTCTGATTGGCTGAGCAGCCCCGGTGGCCCCCTGCTACTGATTGGCTGAGAGGGATGGGGCTGCACAACAAGCAGCCTGCTCAGCCAATCAGCAGTGTGGAGCAGGGGCAGCAACCATCTTGCCCACTCCCTTTTGTATTGGCAGCTTCCCATCCTCCTCCCCCTGGTGGGCTGTGTGGCCAGGCCACAGCAGATGTGAAGACTGCTGGCTCCACCTGGAGAGCCAGCATTTCATTTTTAATAAGTTTTCTTTTCCCTTGTGGATTTCACAGACATCACCCAATTTAGTGATTTCCATTAAATTGCAATTTGATTAGATCCCTATATAATCAGTAGTCATTCCATTCAAACATACAGTAGTCATACTGCCTAACAGCAGCTAATGTAGCATTTCAATGCAAGTCCAAAGACCTTAATAAATGCTAGGGGTACAGGAATAAAGACTTTTTGGGCCGATACCAATGGGCAATTATTAATGGGCCATATCGACCAATACCGATCCTAATGCCAAGATGCAGTCTGGCAGCCTGGAGAGCAGCATCAGGCTGGTAAGTCTGTGAGGGGGGGAGGGGGGGACAGGCAGGGACAGGGAGGTGTCAGATTGAGGCCCCCAGAGTGAGGGCGGGAGTGGGCCTGAGGCACAGCCAGGTGCTGCAAAGCTGGGACACAGGATGAAACAGTGAGCAGCTCATCCAGGGGGGCAAGAGGGGGCTTCTGCTACTGCGCACACCGCTGGGAGAGGCATGGGGGGCATGTGCCCCCCAGATCTGTGTGTGGAGTGAGGGCAGTCTACTGTTGTGCTGGAGCTGGGGGCAATGGGGGCTCTTCCCAGCAGGGGGATCTGGCCTTGATCTGCCCCTCCATGCTCCTTCCCTCTCTCCACTCCTTTCCGCCTACAGACTTACCACCCAATTGCTGCTCTCCAAGCTGCCAAGCTGCACTTCTGGCCACATGCATGCTGCAGTTGCACACAGTCACATGGCATTTATCAGCAACGTTATTGGCTATATCAGTCAAAAAAGTCAATTGCCGATAATGTCAATTTTCCTTTTATCAGCGCCAATACAACATGGACTGATGCATCAGTGCACCTCTAATAAATGCATTCAGTTATGTGGCAATACAATAAGGAAAGTTTTATTAAGGCCCTTACTGGTAGGCCTTCTGTGCTCAGAACCAAGAACAGATATTGTGTATTACACTCCACAGCTGCAAATGTAACTCTTATTGATATGCAATTAATATTTACCGTATCTACTCAAATACAAGACAAGGTTTTCTTCCCCTCAAATCAGTAGAGGTGCACTGATACATTGGTCCCATATCAGATCAGCATCAATATAGGGAAAATTGACAGTATTGGAAATTGGCTTTTTTTTGCCTGATGTGGCCAATAAATGCCCTATACACGTGCACAGCACAGATCGAGACCCCCACAGTAAGGGAGAGAGTGGGGCAGGGGCAGGTGCTGTTCAGCCAGGTTGGCGTGGGACGTGGAATGGAGCTGTGAGCAGTTCATCTGGGGAGTGCAAGGGGGGGGGGAAGCTGGGGAGTGGTACACACCCTGGGAAGGCTGGGGGGCGGGGGGGTGGAGCAGGCTGTCACTGAAGGCTGGGGCCCAGCAGGGCGGTTCAGCTGTGGCTGTGCTCAGGATGGGTGGTGGCACTGGGAAGGGAGCTATAGTGAATTCTGGGGTGGCTGCTGCCCCCCCATAGCTCCCTCCCAGTACCGCCCACCCCGAGTGCAGCCCAGCCAGGAAGAGCCTGGCATTGGCCAGGCCCCAGCCCATACCTGCAGCCCACCCTGTCCTGCACACAAATCCCAGGGTGTGTGCAGGGTGGGAGCCACTCACAGCTCTGTTCCACACCCCACCCTGGCTGAGCAATCCCTGTCCCTGCCCCCCTGCCTCCCACACCACAGGGGCCCCAATCTGCCTCCCCTCCACTCCCCAGACTTACCAGCCCAAAGCTGGTCTCCAGGCTTCGTGGACACATATTGAAATTGGATAGGAATCAGCTGGTATGGCTTCTTAAAAATCAGTTATCGATACTGGCCCAAGAAATCTCTTATCAGTGCACCCCTACCAGTCGGCATGGGGAGAAAAGCCCCTCATCTTATATTTGCAGACAAGCAAACCTTATTAAATACATTCTCTATCATTACACTGCTGCCAAAAGTAGCACGTGCTTAGCAATCAAAAACAACTATGATGTTGATTAAATGCAGCCAACACAAAGCGTAACTGTAAAACACATGACCCACATTAGGGCGAATATGCTGTTGAGAACCTACCACAAGGACAAGGTAAGGACAACCCATCTGAATAAGATGTTTGGTCATGGGCATTGGGCGCAATCCTCTTCAGCACCAACACTTTTTCAAGTCACAACATAAATTTTGACTTTCTTTTCATGCCCATAGCTGAGCTATGCCTTTTCTTTCCCATTTCAAATGATTGCTGTTTCTTTACCAGCCTTAAATGTCTGGAAAATACAGGCAACCCTCACCATTTGTGGGGGATACATTCTCGCATCCCCTGCGAATGGTGAAATCTGCGAATAAGGCATTGCGTTCATGAATGCAGTGCCCCCGGTGGCTGGGGGGAGTGGGCCACAGCTCTGGTGGCAACAAGTGCAGAGCTCCCAACAAGCTCCTGTAAGTGCATAAAGTGTATTTAAAATGCGGGTTCAGCATTCGCCAATATTTGAAACTGTGAATGCCAAGCCCATCTATAGCGAGGGTTTCCTGCATCAACAAATGGGGCCTCAAACAGTTCACCCAAAATCCCTCCGTCACCACCCTGGTGCATGATTTATATGGCCCCACCCTCCATGAGCTGGACCAGGTTGCCTTGCACCTCATCTACATAAAAACTTTTGGAGAATCCCAGGACTCATGACAAGAACACCCAGTTTCAGTCACAACTAAGGGTCTAATTAGCAGATGGATCCATTGTGGAGGGTATCTGGAGTAAATGCACATACTGAGCAGTGCTGAGCTGTGGGGTTGCCATGGCTTGAAATGCTGTAGACTCTGCTAGGGCCCATCCCAGTGAACTATGTGATATCATGAACCTTTTGATTGTGAGCTAATATCATACATAGTTTGTACAGCCTCTCGTGGGCTCAGATCAAACATAGTCTTATGTTTGCCTAGCAGGGGAAATACTATGATCACCACGGTGGCTTCCTAGTCACACCTGGGGAAAACCACTTTGCTAGCATAGGATAGTTCCCGCATAGGTAATGGATAGTTAACCTTGGCTTTATGCCCACTTTATGGAAATGGGAGACTCCTCCCTAGCTTGCTCCTAGGGCTTTATGGCAAAGGGCAAGCAAAACTCGGGGGCATCCGAACCCCAAGCCTCTGGGCTTGGGCCTGCAAGTAGGATGCTTGCCAGATATTTTGGAAACATCTGAAACCCCAGATGGGGACGGAGGATGTTTGCCAGCAGTAGAGCCACTTTACGGTTCTGGTCTGACTCTTGGATTTGGAATTTGTTTTGGCTAATTTGGCTTGGAATATGGAAAATTTAAATAAAAAAAAGTTTGTACTATATTAGTAGGTATAGAAGTGCTGCATAGCAACATGTGTCTGGAGTTCTTGTGCTAGAACTTGCATCAGTTTCTAAAAAAGGTAAACCACATCACTTCTGGCTGAATTAAAGTCTGTAGGTACTATATGCAAATTATTACAGATATGTTTATTTCAAGGTCAATGTTTTCAAATTTTTTCCCTACTGTTCAGGCTCTGGCAATAAGGAGGAGCGGAAGGGGCTGCAGAGGAAACAAGCTGGGGGGTAAGCAGAGGACAGAGGGAATACTGGACCCCCCCCCAGTTTATTTTCCCTGTTATTAGAGGGAGGGGGACAAATTCAAGGTATGCCTCCAATTATTAGAGTCTATAGCTGGAAAACTGTAACAAATACATACATTTTCCATAGACAGAATCTAATTATTAGGAGATTGTCTTCTCTTTAGAGTCATCTTATATTCAAGTAAATACAGTAATAGTTTTCTTAAATCTCTGTAAAAAGCATTTCTCTACAGTAAGATGTTATCTTCTTCCTCTTGGGTCATCACGTCACAGGCAAATGAAGAGCTGCTTTCTAAGGTTGGCTATCGCAGCTTCTTATTTTCTGTCATAGACAGATATTCAACCATGCTGTATGTGGATGCTTTTAATTTGTTTATTCATTCTACTTTGTTAGTTGATTTTAAGCCAGGAGTTGGCAACTCCCAGCATGCATGCTAAAGCACGGCTTGTGAGACCGTTTTGCTCAGTGTGCCAAAGCTGGCCTGGGCTTTGGGCAGCTGCTGCCAGCCACAGAGCCAGGGCTGCTTTCAGCTGGTGCCTAACAAGCTGCAAGCCCTGCTGCGAGCAGCCTGGGCTCCGTGACTGGCAGGAGCTGCCCAGAGCCCAGGCCAGCTGTGGCAGGCAGTCGGGAGGCTGCACATAACTGCACTGGGGTCCAGAGCCCCAGCACTAGCTCTGTGGTTGCATGCACGCCTTGGGGAGCACGGTGGCGAAGGAGCCAGGGCTGCACAACCCTGGCCCCCCCCACCATCCAGAGCCGATCATGCAGCCAAGGCCAGCAGTGAGCCAGTCCAAGGCTCTACAGACCTCGATGCAGTTGTTTGCAGCCTCCCTGACACCTGATGCGGGCAGCCCAGGTGACAGAGGCCTGTCCAGAGCCAGGCTGGTTATAGCAGCCAGCTGGAAGGCTGCAAACCACTGTACCACAGTCTGCACAATGTTAAAACACTGAACTGGATTCTATTCTCTCTTCAGCATCAAAAGGATTGTTGACCACATTACAACAGAAAGGCCCAATTCTGCTGTCATCTTACACTTTTTCAATCACATAGGAGAGACCTAGAGCTCAGCAACCTCTCTGAAAACATGTAGGTCACAGCTGTGTACACAGTGCATGAGTAACCATGGATATAATTTGAACAGATTATAAACTGCTAGATGAAGATGAAAGATCTCAGCACATGCTCAGGTTAAATTTGCAGATGTGGCAACTACCCAGTCTTTTCACATGTAAATTGACCGAGTTTAATCAGGATATGGAGCCAGCATATTACATTAGGTTTTTTGGTCTGCCAGCCCTGAGGGACCTGTACTTGTTGTCATCACAGACCACAGTGTGAGTTAAGGGTACTTGGTAGCCTTGAAGAGATGTTCTGACAAGAAAACATACATGAGATTCCCCTAAACTGTGTAATACCATGAGATCATTTACAAAATTTGTTTTCATAAAATTCAAGTCTTTCCCACAAGAGGACTTCTCTAGGGCAGCAGATAGTCTTGAATAAGAACAGTCTGTATTTTATAGGATCTCTCCTCTTCTCAGCAGATTTTGCAGAAAGAGGGATGATGATAGGCAGACCTTATTGCCTCATTCTTCCCACTCTATTAACATTTCAGTTTTTAAACGATAGTATATGAGGTGGCTGCCCATGGTCCCCTAATCAAGAGGTCTCTTCTAGTCCCATGTTCCTATCAAACACTCCACTTCACTATGAGACTCAAATTCCTTCTTCTGTTAAACATAATTCTCCAGGGCCTCCTTCATGGTATTTTTCCTGAAACTGGACAATCCTAGCCTCATTATACTAGGGAAAAAGCTCAACTTTGATTCATCTGGATTGGAGAGCCTAACAAACCGATGAGGAGAATCAGTTCTGGCTGTTTAAAAATAGGGTCTTTTCACCCAAGTTCTTTTTAAGCTTCCTGTGTCAGCTTGCTTGGTCACGAAGGGCTCTAAGAGATTGTACCTTAAATCTATCACTAGTCTGTATATGCCCAAAATTGCCCATCCTGCATACTGGATTATGCAAATTTTTTAGGGATTGGACAGGAAAGGAAATGGGAAAAAGGTAAAGAAATAACTTCTGCCTTTGGGGAGAAAACAGGAAACTTCTGTCTATGTGGCTCTTTTGACAGGACCTTTAAATGGTGGCTAATGCTGCTCAAAAGTTTGGGTGTTTTGAAAGCAGAGATGAATTAGTAAAGCAGTGCCTGTGAAGCAGCCAAAGATCTAGGTTAATGCAAGCTATCATAACAATGTCACATATTTTTTACTCTCTCTATACATATGTGGTATGAAATACAATCCATCATAATAATAACTAAACAGAAATCACCATATTTCCATTGTGTTTATTCCAACTTCTGAACCATAGGAGTGCCACTATACTGGAATAAACACTTTTCAAATAAAAACATGCTGTTCTCTTTTTTTAATCAAGTACCATTCTAATTTTCTTTCAACTTAAAATTAGCACCAATTTACATCTCTCAAATCAGCGAGAGTCTTGCTTGGTTGTGTAACAGGGAGCCAGAGGCTTCCGTTACTTTAAGGGAGCAGCTGCAGCAGGGATGTCCCCCAGTGGGGAAAACAGCATGTTACAGGCTAGCTGCAGGGGAGCAGGCACCCAGGGACCCATAGGCTGCAAGTGTCTACTGCAGGACTAGCTGCCTAGCAGCAGGGGAGTAGGGCAGAGCCCTGGGTAGGCAGCAAGAGTACATGAGCCCCAAGTGCTGGCACTAAGATGCCCTGGAGGATGAGTCCTAGAGGACTGGATGTGGTTGACAGGGAAGGAAAGGAGACCACAGGGATATTTGAGGGACATACGAGGTTTTGAGCCTGCCAGGGGCAAGGTGCGAGACAAAGGCAAACCGAGGCCAAGAAGGCTGGAGCCTGAGCCCAGGGGAGGCAATGCAGGTGGCCTGAGGCAGAGAGGGCCAGAGCCAGAGCCCAGGGGGGAAAAGCAGGCAGCCAGGGGTTGTCGAGAGGTGGAGACTGAAAGGCCAGGCAAGAGCCAGTGGCTCTAGGCTACCAGTCAGAGTAACCTGTAGACTAAGGCTAAGAAGGCCAAAGCCTATACAAGGGAGTATACAAGCAAGTGACATTTGCAATGCATGGGTGTGGCTGTAGGGGTAGAAGGAGACCACAAATAGCCCTTAAGGCAACTGGTGCCTTGGGGCACGGATGGGGCCAGGAAACCCCCACTTAGGACTGGGATCAGCTGGATCCAGGAGAGACCTGCTGGCCGCAAGTTAGACAAAAGCTCTCCCATCAAAGCATGGTAGGTGAGAGGAAAGGGAGAGTACATGAGAGGCCAGAGGGGGGCAGGAGCCACATGGCTACCAGGGGGCATCACAGCTGCCCCTGCAATCCAGTCGTGTCACAGGTGGGACACGACCTGTGATGTATTTGTTTATATTGTTGTTTAACTCTTCCAATACGTGAAAGTGAAAACTGTGTTGTCTGAAAATATTAAAACCTGAAAAATAAGTCAGAAATGCTTCCTCTGAAATGATAATGTGGTATAACTACAGGTCAAACTACTTTGTTTTCTAAGTTTTCAGAATACTTGAGATACGAGTTCCCTTAATTCTTTTCCAAATTTAGTGCTGCTTTCTTTTTCAGAGTTGCTTATATGAAGCAGAGCCAAGTTTCCCACTTGGTTGGTTTGGCTACACTGCAATATCAGCCTTAACAGAATCAAAAGTGTTCAGGAACCTAACTTCTGCAATGATGTTTATACCACGGGAATGTGAGATTAGATCATCTCTAGTCCAAACTGAATTTACAAACAGAAAAAAAAAACCAACACAGCAATGGAAGCTGAGGATTTGGGTTTGGATTTTTTTTGCTGTTGTTGTTTGTTTAGGGGTTTTCTGCACAATTTGGATGACCATATTCAGCACAGATGGATATTTTCTTTCAATTAAGGTTTACATCACTGTTTCAAAGAAACTGTGAAACTGCTGCATAACTCCTCTCAGGATTCATTTCACAAGGCAAAGTTTGCATTTGTTCTTTTGCTTTACACAATCTTGAAGGGAAGCAACAATAAATCTTTAAGAACAAATGTGCATTATAAACAGGAAACCTAGACCACCAACCCCCTTGAGACAGGGGGAGGTTTAAAATTTGGAACTAATGAAAATTGGTTTCTTTTCTTTCCTTCTTTATGTTCTCTTATATTTCTAAGATCAGCAGTTTGTTATTCTCAAAGGACCAAATAATCGCCTCTTGGAATTCTTGGGTTTTTTAATCCAAATCTCCCTTATTCTTTCCATCCATCAGCAACTATCATTTTGGTTAGGCTTCAGGAATAAACAATAAAAGTGAACTCAGAATGGACACTGAGAAGTTTTCTTTGGTGGTCTCAGAACTCTTCCTGATTCTCAATATATCTTCATCTTCTCTTTTTTCAAAGCAATACTCCATATATCAGCTCAGTATATTTTGGCTAACTACCCTACTTGGCCTTGTCAGTCTGTGGTTTGGTTTTTGGTCATTTTTTTAAAAGAAAATGTAAACAGGCTATTTTAAGTGCAATTCATAAGTGAGGGACTCTCATAAAAAACAACACAACAAAACAACCCACCTTGTCAGTAATTCAAAAAAACTAGGGAAAAGCATGTATTTTTACCAAGGTTAGCTATGTAATCAAACATTTGAATGAAATCAAACTCCCTTGTATTACAGTAAACAACTTGTACAGCACTTCAAAAAAAAAACAAAAAAAAACAAGCATACTTTGTTCAGTTAAGTTCATTGCTTCCTCATTCATTGCACTTGCAAAACCCAGCTGACTTTCAGTCTGTCACTCCACCTCTTTCCAACATATCTTTAAGATCATGTCCTACTTAGGTTTAAGTTTTCTTACCTTGCGCAGATGTATTAAGGGAAGCAAGACTACACATGTAGACTGTAGACTGTCTCCACAGACACAGTATACTTATACAAGAAATGTGCTAAATAGTAGCCTATTTTGCATGCCCACAGGCATTCCTTCGATCCTAAGGACATACTGCAAATTGGCTTAAGAGCCAAGACTATCTGCATATCTACTATCACCTAGAAACAGGAACTTTCTTATAGTTATTCCTCTTCTGTGTACCCCCTGTATCACTCTTGCATCCTCCATTTGCTCTGCATGGTAGAATCATCCAGTGTTGCCACTACACACTCATAGAGAAGAGCCAGAATTGAATCACTAGAGCTTAAAGATATTATCAAGATTCTTCCTGTGTAGCGAAGGCATGTCCAATTGCATTAGCTTTCTCTATACACCATAGCTTTTGAGTGATTTTTTTCCAATGAAGTCCCAATGCAGGTCAGTGGGACTTGTGCTCCTAAATCATTTAGGTACTTTTGAATATCCCAAAAATCATATAATGTCATATGAGGTGTTCAAGACCTGGCATGACATGATGGCATGAATCTGTGGATCTGGGGCAAAATTCCCCTCTTCCCGCCATATGCCCAGACCTTGAAATCCATACTATGTGGCCTGGCATTGGGTTGCATGGCATGGCCATAATATGCCTCACATTCAAATTACAGCACAATTCAAACCAGCCACAAAGATGTTCCACATTTCACCTTTGTGACTGGCTTGCTATTTTTATTGCACAATAAATTAGTTGAACATGTGTCAAGTTATAATGTATTGCTGAATTGACATGTTAACAGTGTAATACATATAATGTCTTCTGGGGCCCAAGTGCTAAATTTTCCATGTTATCCCCTAGCATATTTATAGTCTCTCTCATAGCATGCTGAGATAATAGCCATAGGTGTCAACAAAACAAAAACCAGAGCTCATGTAATAGCTCAAATTCACCCTAATTACCCTTAAGTTAATCCTTAATAGGTCTTTTTTCCATCTAGACAGTCTCTCAATACTATTATTTTGTAATATTATATTATGTAAAAGCTCCTCTATCTCCATGCACATGCATTCGAAAAACTCCATACTTAACACTAACAATGAAATATACTGGTATATCAATGAGTGACTTCTAGTGAAGGATCAGTGATAGCTTTGTGGCCAAAGAACAAAAGGCAAGTACAGATCTCAGACTGATGGAGATCCTTTGCTCTTAAAGTACCATAAATGAAAACGGAATTTAGTCTTAGGGCATTTAAAAAGGAATTTAGTGCTTGAGAAAGATACCACAGTAAGAGTATTGGTCTTTCCATAAATCCTTGTATTCAGAAAATGTCAGCAACATAAGTAATTAGCTGTATAAACTCACTCAAACTTTCATGCCACTGTGATCCAGTTCTGATGTGGAACAACAATATCTATGGATGAGAGAGCAAAACTATATCAACTTGTCTCAATTTCACTAGGTATGCCCTGAGTTACATCTACTGAATTTCCTTAAAGTAACCAGAAAACCTGTGAAAGCCATTAATTCAAGGGATATCCTCTGTAATAATATCTGCCATTTTCCAGTCCTCTAGGATAAATTCTATAGTAAAAGTTGGAAAGTTGTCTATTATTGCTTTCCTATTTTCTGTACTCTTTACTATGCAATATATACAGTATGTCATCTGGAAATTGTGTCTACTTAATGGCTTTTCCTAAGCATTTCTCAAAGGAATACAAAGAGTTCTTCTTTTTGTTACCATTAGAAACATGACTCATATAAAAGTAATCTTCATTTACATAAAAAATATTTCTATAGAACTCTTAACCCCAACTTATGTCTTACTATGAAAAAAATGGTGGCAGACAGAAATGGCTTTGTTCTTACTGATGGCTCTTAACTGGGGAACACGGTGCTGAGGTAAATCACACTAGAGCAGTCCTTGTTTTGCATCAGTGTTCACACAATACACTGCAGAGTATAACAGTGCGCTAATGCAGCAAATGTCAGTAGTCCAGGCAAATCCTTGTATTGGTTTTGTACTGGGCTAAGTCCAATGACATATGGAATACAGTGAGTAAAATCTGTACCAAACTCTAAATCATTATATTCCTCTTCACGTTTCAAAATATTTAGAAATCTTTAGCCTGCCAATATGCTCTTCTGAAATAGTGTAAATGGGATTTTTATCCTGCATTGGGTTTTTTTGCTGATATTTTTCCATTTACAACCATGGCATGGTGCTTCACAAAAAAATAAACCCATTCTTTTAGCTATGGAATAATCTTTGATGTCATAGGCAATACAAAAAAGTGTAATATTTACATAATTTAATCCCCCTTCACAACAGAGAAAGAACAGAAGAAAAGAAAGAAAGTGGCAGTTTCTATTCAAGTTCTTTGTTTTCCATTTAACCCATGCTTAGTAATTTATACAGTATCTCTACTTTCACAAAATCTGTTTGGATTTTTTTTTATGTTAGGTTACATTTTACATTGAATTACATAGGAGTTATTGTACAAATTTCAATGGGATTGCAAATAATGTAAAACTGATGGCAGAATCTACCCCTCCTGTTTTTGTACATAACTTTATAAGCACTTCATGTTTTTAGGGAGAACAAGCAGCTTCGTGTCTCTTAGCTGCAGGTAGCACTACACTAAACTAGAAGAGTGATGCAACAATCTTCACATGGGTTAGAAAAAAGAAATAAAGAATTATGGAAGACCTAATCAGAAAAGAAAACACATTTTAGCAAAGTTACAGTGATGGACTGATCTGAAACTCAACATTTTGATTTCTATGAACTTTGAAACATGGTCAAAGTATTTCTGCTGTGCAAATTCTAGGCAGCCTAAGGGAGAATTTTAGAGGCAACTAAGAAAGCCCAATACACCTGTATATCCCCTTGACCCTAATATAAGGGGAACATTCCTTATATTAGTGTGATATCTTACCCAGGGTAAAAGACAAGAAAGAGCTGGAAATAAAACTCTGGAGTTCCTTAAAGATGCACATCAAGTGCACTATCTGCAGGTTCTAAAACTAGGCACAAAGGGGATGGTTGGTGTCTTCCTTCCAACTCCTAAAGCCCTGCTTAGACATCTTATTTCTGTAAAAGATCTGGGGCAGCAAGATGCACGTTTCTTTCCATCTCAGTCTTCTTTATGCAGTTTTCTCCCATAGTGATTCATCTAGTCTCTGAATACGTGCATATTCTCAGATATGCATCACTCCACACACACTAGCCTGATGTAGGATACTTTTTCCAGCATCTCTGTAGTCCCTTGTCCTCCAAGGGACAGATGGGTGACTCCTCTTGTCAGATACAGATGTTACATGCACAAACAAGTGCATAAAAATAGCTCTGAAACCATTACAGTATATCAGCCTCAGCTGTAGCAGGGAAGAACCAGTAAACACCAGGAAAACATTGACCTTACTGCCCAGTTCTAAATTCACATGACTGGAGCATAGCACTTAAGACAACAACTGAAAAAATGTGCATATTAACTCTTTGGCAACAGGCTTCAAATATTGTCACTGTAAATGACGGTCTGCTGTTAAATGTGACAGTGTGCATGTGGCACCTTTTTACTCAAGAATTCTGCTCCCTGCCTGCATTCAGTCCCATCTACTCTCTTTAGTGAGAACAAGCTACATTGCTCTGTGCTCTAGGCAGTACTCAGAGCAAGCATATGGAATATAAATATACCACTTTGTATAATCTACATTACTACTGGGAATATGGGAAGGAAGGATTACCATTTACTTCTAATATTCCATGATTACAAAGAGGTAGTTAACCATGTTAGTCTGAAGTCAGGCAGAAATTAAGGCACCTGACAAAGCAGGCTATTGCCTACAAAAGTTCCAGCCTCTCTGAATCAGGGCAGATCAAGGATTTTGTAAAGGAGGGCCTGGGGGCAGTGACCAGCAATGCCGGGGTGGCTGCACCCTAGCTCTCCACTTCTCCCCCACCACTGAGACAGGCTGACCACACTGTGGGAGCAGAAAATTGTGGAATTTTAAGTCCCCAAATCAGGTAAGAATCCCTCCCACACACGATCCTGGCACCCCCTTGTCTCCAGCTGACTCTGGAGTGGAGGAGCTCCACAACTGCTCATGCCCTACTCTAGCTGGGCTGGCTTCCCTCTTCCCCTCCTAATCCTCTCCCTCCCCCTCCCACTTCTCCTATAATGATCAATGCAGGTATATATTGCTTTACTACACTAATATCCATGAGACAGAATGACTCAGAAACCTTCTAATATAAGGATATTATATTAATACGAATAAAGCCCTCATCCTACAACAATTCAGCAAATTTATATATATGAAGGGGCCTGATTGTCATTTATGCTAAGTTTGCTCTAGAAGTGACCTTGAAATGGGCACAGTTTATACTTATAAACAATTTAATGCCCCACAGTGTAAAGCAGCCATAATGTAATTTCAATAGGGTCACTTAACTCCACTGTATATTCCTCTTCCATGAATGCATTTCTTCTTTAAAAAAAAATAACAGCAGAAATAAATTATTGTGCAATAACTTTTAATTTTTATTCCATATAAAATAAACAATAGAAATTTAAAAAAGATCACACACAAAAGAAAGCTCCCATCTCATATGACTATAAGGCATTTAGGGTCAGATCATATTGCATTTCGGGACATTTCAGTGCCATTTAGTGTGATCCTATTCCAACCTGCTCAAGACCGTTAATATATATATTTTGTAGCATGCCTTCATCTTACCTTTCAGATTAGGTCAAAAAATAACATCAGTGAGGAGGAAAAAGAACAAATCACCATTTATATTAACAATTTTTCAGGGACTTGAACAGGATGCAATAGGACTGCATTTAAGCAATGAAATAGGATCTCATCCTTAGTATATTTTTTTCTATATACATTGAATATTAGTAAAGTCACTGAATATTACAGCAAGTCATATATACAACATGAAATAAAGTGGAAAATAACACACCCACTTTACTAAACTAAATTTAACCATGGTACAGTTACCATGGTACCATTAAATCACGGTATTGCTCAACAGAGCTCTGCCTTTTTTGGCCAAATGTGTTATTTAAGCCTATTGTACCTATGTGTAGTTTAGCCCTGATAAACCAAACCCAAAAGACTAATTTAAGTCTACCTAAATGACAGCTTTGAGCCCAAGCAGACATTGCACTACACTACATATTTCAGTGCTGTAGAATTTAAGACCTAAAACTCTTTGCACTACTTATTTCACCCCTGTGCTCAGGGCTCATGCATTTTTCTTTGCTGTGTTTGTTCCCTTGGTCCAACACAGCTGGCTCTGCCTCCTCTAAAGCAGTGTTTCTCAACCTATGGGTCACAGCCCAAAAGTGGGTCACAAGAATATATGAAAGGGTCATGAACAAACTTTAAAAATGGATTCTCCTTTAAGGGGAAAAAACATGGGAAACTATGGCTTTTCCCTTGCCCCACATCCCCCCCTGCCCCTCAGCCCCACACACTGGAAGAGCTGGGGTCTGGTGTTGGGGGGCAGCAGACTGGGAGTGAGGGGCACTGGGTTGGGACAGGCCAATGTTTACAAATGGGTCCTGGTACAAAAACAAAAAAATAAACCACTGCCCTAAAGGACAATAATGCCAAGTAAACAGAATGATCAGATGGGATTCCTAAGGTCCTGGCCCACATCAGATTTATGATGCAATTAATATGGTCTGGCACTTTTAAAGACCTTTACCCTGCAGCTCTTATAGGGCAAAAATGCCCGTGACCCAGCGTGTTAAAGAGACTATGAGCCCAGTTGTGGGGAGCCCCTCAGCTCTGCCCAATGGGAACCTTGCAACTACAATTCATTTGCAAGGTTCCTATTCAAATAGCACAACTGGGATTGGTTCCTGATCCCCAAAACTGCACTTTCTGCCATTCACATGCACCTGTCTTGCACTTAATATTTGTTAATAGTTTAAATTTTTCACACCATTCCATTCCATCCAGGAAGAGCACACACCAACTGCAGAGACTTCCTCAGCCTGACAAAGGGTTTTTTAACCTGAAAGCTTCCCAAAAAATTTTTTTCCAACTGTTTAAGTTGGTCTAATAAAAGATATCAGACTCACCCAAAGAACTGTGTCTGACAATTTTTCACACCTGCACTCAGGGAGTTTGTATATCACAAAACAAGTAGGGTCATCTATATGTAGATATAGGGACTCTACCTGGGGTTAATATTTTGGCACAGGAGACAATCTGGTGGTGAAAGACATTCCTACTGTGAGAATTTTACCCAAAAAGGAAAAGAAGTTTTGAGTATGAACAGGTTTTTTTGAGAAATGTATTGAATATACTCCTGAATTTGTTATGTGGTCAAAGGGTGTTATGCTAATGAGCACCGTATTAAAACACCAGCTGGTCTTGAATAGCACTGCTGTATTTATAATTGCCTTTAAAGCTACTGATGCATTTTTACTGCATGTAGGGGTACTTCATTTAGTTTGTCAGAGCAGTGTTAACGTCTATTAACACACACTATTCTCTTCTTGCATTTATTCTGTTCATTTCATGTGTTGATGCAAGTCTCATGAAGTAAAGAATAAATACATTTTTTATTGATTTGTTGGCCTTGGCATACTGCATCCAGGGCATCAACTACAACACCTTGTCTAAGAGAACACTTCATTTTCCAAGGGCTTCTGTTAGCCAAAGGCTATTCTTATTCCCACTATACGTGTCCAGGAAAGTAGAAAATACTGAGAAGTATATGGTTTTTGAGTGATGGACCCAAGTAGGAAGAGTGCAAGAGTTTTTTGAACTGTTGGATATGGGCATCCTTAGAAAAGGAGAACAGGCAACACAAGCCCTATTCAAAAGGAATGCTGGAATAGTAAACTCAGCTGATCTAAATTGCCAAGGTAACTCACTGGTAAAACACTAGAAAAACTGGAAAAGTAACTTTCTCAGGGATACACCAGAACTTAACTCTCCACTTCCAGTTTCTAGGCTTGCATAGGACAGACAGTGGAACACCAACTACTTCGCAGTGTGGAACCTGATTATGATGCCCTTGTGTTTGAAACAGTTTTTACTTGGTAATCTAATTTTTTTTTAAATCAGATTTCTGGCTATATCATTCCGGGAAGTTCTTATAATGCAGAATCATAGTAAGTAATGCTTAGGCTATAAGCTTTATTCTCAAGCATTTAAAAAACAAAAACAAAAAACAAAACAAAACAAACAAGAACATTATAAGAACTTCAGGCTTCAGAGTATTTAAAATGGCAAAAGAGGTCAACAACTCCAGTTTTCAGATGAATAAAAATGTAGTCCTTTGTAAAAGTCACTAACTTTCTTCTCACTTTTTTCCCTAATCTTAGAGGGATATTTATAAGCCAAATTATTTTAAAACAACTTTATGTTGCTAATAAAACACCCTCTTTCTATGTTACTACTAAAATACTAATATTACTAATTCTATATTTTACTAAGAAAACTTACAAAAAGTTAAATACTTTAAAATACAATTTACTTCTTAGGATTTAAAAAAAAAACAAAATAACTTTTGCATTCATCAGTTTGGACAGTGAAAATGGACAGCAGTCAGAGGTTTAAAAACTGTACAATGGATCTGTGATTCCACTCACCAGTCTCTTTGTGGAAGTGAAGACACAGCTACTGGTAGATTTGTTAAAGATGAACTGCAAAGGAGACTTACTGCCTTTTTATGGATATGTACAGCTTTGACTAAAAGCAAGCGCGTTTAGAAATACCAGGAATATTATTATTTATTATTGTATTACCATGGTGAGTAGAAGACCTTCCATTCTTGACCTTTTTTTTTTTAAGCTGGAGAGCATTCTGGATGGCAAAAAGAACTGGATCCTGATCAGGAGGTTACTAGTTAGTGTGGAGCTTACTAGTTAATGTGGAGGTTACTAGTTAATTTGGAGCAGGACTCTGAAAATGAAGCGCCGTCTCCATTTAAAAGATAAGAAAGGAATGGAAGATACGTCTACCCCGGCCCTCTCCCATCTCCAAAAGCACAACTGTAAATGGTCTGACTAGTTATTTCCTCTCTGCTTGCTAATTTGGGATTCAATCTTTTCTGTGCTGTGACGGCATTTTCCCAATATCTACCTACCAGTCTCTTCCTGCAAGAAAGATGAGCCCAGATTTAGAATTAATGTTGCTTTACAATGATCCAGTCCATTTACAGCGCTTTATCAACATACAGTGGGTGCAAATGAAACAAAAATAACCCCAGGAGATTACCTGGGGCAAGGCAGTATTCACCTCCAAATTCAAAGCTCACAGAACTAGTCCAACAGCCTCTGGCAACCCTCCAGTACAGGAACAGTCCTCAGGGAAGATCAGTAGGGACAACAAGACAGCAGTGCTCTCTCACTATTTTGGACTTCCGGACAGCTCCGAGGGGAATGTCACGGTGCACTTAAGGTGGCAGTCCCTGGGACTCTGCATTGCTTCTGTAATATGAGATGCCCAGACACCCCTAAGTCACTTGTTTTACTGCAGCTGGGCTTTACCAATTAGGGCCATGCATAGATGAAACAAGAGGCATGTGTACACAACACTTTAAAGCACTTTAAATGCTTTTACACCGCTTTAATGGTGTCAGTGTTTGCACGCCTCAGTGACATATCGCACATCAATTCCAGACGCTAAAGGAAATTCGGCGGCATAATAGGTCTTAAATGACTCAGGGTGCAGCAAACTAAAACTCCTCTGAAGAGTTTTAGTTTGCTCCCCCTACACAGCCATGGAGCGAAGCACCGGGCTCTGTGCAGCTACACAGCCCTGCAGTCAGCCTGACAGCAGCCTGGGAAAGCAGCTCTGCTCAAGAAAAGCAAATACCTCCAGAACCTGTGTGCCTGAGCTATGCAGGGGCTGAGTGCTCCCCTCCGTGGCTGCAGTGCGCCCCAGGACAGCCCAAGCCAGATGCATGCAGGTGGGTGCTGCCCAGGGGGTCGGGGGGAAACGAGAAGTGTGTGTGCAGCTGGAGGGAAGCACTAGCACCCCCCTCCTCCCCTGCAGCCCAGGTACTGCTCTGCCTGCCAGCAGCTCACCCTCCCTGCTGGACAGGCAGGTAGGTCAGCAGGGGTGTGCACAACACACGAGTTTAATCAGCCCTAAATTGAAGTGGTATTTTTTAAAACATACTGCTTCAATGTAGGGCCCCCATTCCTTCTACAGACGCCCTAGGTCTTCCTTGCCATACCAAGAGGGAAAAAAGTATTTTTACAGAAAAACTGTTGTTTCACCAGGCTTTGATTGTTTAATGTTACTTAGCAGGACTGCAAGAACGTTATGAAATTTTTCAGTGAGATTTTGGTACAGTCTGTAGTTATCATTACATTTGCTCTGATAAATGGTGTTGACAAATCAAACCTCCACCGATTCAGTGCTGAAAACTTTCTCCTCTCTGTGGGCAGTAATGTAAATGATAGAGCCTCCCAGTTGACTCATATGCTGCTGTCTCAACATTACCATGCCACTTCATTTAAAATATGATACGTTGCCTCATTTCCTATACATTCATCTTCCATGCTCAGAATAATGAATCCTAGTAACAAGCACTAAAACTGTTTAAAAACAGAATAATCATTAAAAGGGGTTGGAGGAGACCTAGAAA
The DNA here is from genome assembly GCF_052110815.1 of Crocodylus siamensis. NCBI lineage: Eukaryota > Metazoa > Chordata > Crocodylia > Crocodylidae > Crocodylus > Crocodylus siamensis. The sequence goes on from NC_143399.1 coordinate 54,086,286, forward strand.
AACAGCAAGTGACTTTATAAGACTAAGGGATTCATTCACAGAACTTATCTGAAACCACATTAGCAGTTAAAAATTCCCCACAATAAAACTCAACATACCAAAGCTCTCCATGTAAACTTACAAAAATCTCAGTCAGAGAACACTGATTGACATGTCATATTCTCTGGCAGGATGAAATTTTCAGCAATTTAACCTTTTGATGATTCTCACTAATACTGCAAAGTTGAAATGTTTTAAAAATCTGCTTGTCTCGGCCTGGGTCCACCACCCCCCTCCCCACCACAGCAGCCCAGCTTCTTTCTACCCTTGGGCCTGATCCTCCCCAACATCAGGCCCTGGCCCCCTCCTCCCTACCCCCGCTGCTGCAGTGGTAAGGAGGAGGAGCAGGCCCCAACCCCAAGCAGTAGGACGGAAGGTGGGGGGACCATGAGGCTCCACCTCTGCCTGCTCTCCTCCCCACATCATTCTTGACAGGCAATTGGCTAGGATTGTTTATACCATCTCTTGAATTGTTTAGTTACTAAATCATAGCCCATGTGTAGACTAAATGAGAGGTGTGCGTGCACAACACTTCAAAGCAGGCTAAATGCTTTTGCACCACTTTAATGGTGTCAGTATTTGCACGTCTTAGCAGCATATTGCACATTAATTCCAGCCTCTGTAGGAAATTTGGCGGTGTAACGCGCCTTGAATAACTTGGGGCACAGGAAACTAAAACTCCTTTGAGGAGTTTTAGTTTGCTGCCCCTACAGCTGCAGAGTGAAGCACCAGGCTCCATGCAGCTCCACATCTACACAGGAAGCCCTGCAGGCAGCCTGGCAGCAGCCCAGGAAAGCAACTCTGTCCAAGACAAGCAGCGAGCCTGATCTCCCCTCCCCACTCCCGAGTCTGCCTGCCTGCCTGAGTTGGAGGGACCCCAAAGACCGCCTGGGGGAGGAGGAGGGGTGGGAAGGAGGGACTGCCACGGAGGAAAGCACCAGCTCCCCCTGCAGCCCAAGGACCGTTCCACCTGCCAGCAGCTTGCCATTCCCTCCCCACCAGAGAGACAGGTAAGTCAGTGGGGTGTGTGCATGACATGGAGGCTTAATCAGCCCTAAATTGAAGCAGTGTTTTTTAAAACCAACTGCTTCAATTTAGGACCCCCATCTTGTCTACACATGCCCATAGAAATTAGAGATGAAAAAGACCTGTTTTATAACCTAGCCCATCTCCCAGTTATTGCAGAATTCTTCTATGCAAAAAACTTATGCTGAGCCCATGTAAGTGTATGTTGTCAGCACCCTGCACCTCAGTTTGATTGGGACCCCATTTATATCCATCCAAGAGTAAACTGTGTTAACAAGCTGTGAACAAATTTCAGCCTGAACTAGACTTTCTTCCATGGTGGTTTCCTTCACAATGCTCTGTCCATCTGTATAAGGAAAGATGACAGCAGTAGTCACCAACTCCTTTTATATCCTTTGGTTGGACTTCCAAGACTGATTTATCAGAGATACATAGCAGATGAACTCTGTATTTCCTGTGGAAAATCCTGCTGATACTGCCTAGAGTAGTCCAAAACCCAACAATTCTGGCTTTTAATATGGCCTATAAGAGACTCTTCCATTCCATTACAAAGATAATTTTAAAATCTTCTCTATAGCCCCTATATACAGCACAAACTTATCTCTTTCTGTTATTTATACAGTAGCTATAACTGGTTGTGACACACTAAACTGTTTCGTTACACCTTCAAATATTTATAGCTAGGGACCTACCCAAATCACAGTTTGGCTGTGTGACAGGGGGCAAGCTTAGGGCCGCACCTCATGCCAGCCTGCCCACCTGTCTCTATGGGGCACTCCACCCAGTCTCACCTGCCACCATTTTGTTGTTTCCATAAACTGGTGGTAAATGCAGGAGAATGCCCATTACATGCCCCAATGCCAAGGGGTGCTATCTGCGGCTCTGACCTCCCCTACACCACAGCCCATGCCTCACAGATGACATCCACATGATGTAACAATAATCCATACAATGGATCATGCTCCAGGGTCTCACAGGGACTCTCCCTCCCTGTGTAGAGCAGCAGGTCATTGAGCTTGCCCTTTCTTTCAACCCACTCTCGGCCTTCTTGCAGTGGAGGACTTACTGGGGTCAGGACTCACCCCTGACTCTCCGGCTGAGCCCCCCACTCAGCCTCTGGCCCAAGCTATGGCCTCAGGCATCCATGACCATGCCTTAGCCTCTTCTCCATACCTGGGATTCTACTACACCCCTTCCAGGACCTCTACACCATGCCCCACCCTGGGGTCTTCTCTTCACGATCAATTACTCACGGAGCTAGCCCTTGTGTTGCCCTTACTCCCAGTTTGGCCCTACTCAGCGCGCCCCTGGGACTGCCCTTCAGGCCTATTCCCATTCAACCCTACTCTCTAGAGCCACACTCTACGCTCCCCACGCTACCCTCTCTGGGGTCTCCAGGATCTCACATCCCTGCTGGGCTCAGGTGGCACTCTGCTTGCCGTGCCTGGTCCCACTACTCCCACAACTGCCTCCAAAGCCCACCCGAAGGTGGGGGCTAGGGTTAAGGTGCCCCTCCTTGCCTTTCACCAGGGAGGTAACTGGTCTGGCATTTTCTGGGGGCTCCCATGCCACTAGGTGCCCCTCCAGGTCACCCTTCCCTGGCAGGGTGCAGTTTAGGTCATGCCCAGGACCATGAGCCTCCTGCTATTACCTTCCAGACGTTCCTGCTGCAGCTCAGCCAGACGATGTTTCTGCCTGGACTGGCAGCAGCAAACTGCAGCCTTTATATCCCATGCTCTCAAAACGGCTGCCATAATCAGGCACCTGGTACCTGCCTGACTCTGCCCTTAAAGTGGCGGGCATCCAAAGGTGCCCTACCACATCCGGGTTTTGCAGAAACCGCAAAGTCTGGGGTTGCCCGCAAAATATGCGGGACAAAACAAGTTTTTATTACATCTTCCTCTCCCAGGTGGCCCTCACAGCCTGCCTGGGAGGGAAAGGTGCCAACTGGCAAGGCAACACAAAGAAGGAAGCAGACATGATGATAGCTGCCCCTCCTTCCAACCCAGGACCTCTCCGCCAATCAGTACTGAGGGGCAGGGCCAAAGAGCAGCCAGCAGTCAAGACGGCGGCCACCATCTCATCCCTTGTAGAGGACTTCCCAGCAATCAGGGGTAGGGTTGCTGGGAAATGCCCGTCAAATGGGCTCTTCATGGGAGAACAAAGCTGCAAAAATGCCTTTTTCTTGCCATGACTTAGGTAGGTCCCTATTTATAGGGCACCATGCATTTTAGTGAGTTTTAGCACACTACCCTTAAAGAGGCAGACAAAATTAGAAGGATCTTCTTTTACAATAACCAGATCAGTGAATACTTATCTGTATAAAGGAAAATTAATAAGTAGGCCTGGACAGCAATTTTAACAAACTGTATTTTGACAAATGATTTATGGTTCCTTTATGACTTTAGCTCATTCAGACATATTCCAAATATGGTATAAGGTTCAAATGGCAATTATGGTTGCAGTCAAGTGTAATAATATAAACCACCAATCAAAACTGCTTGAAAAACTGGATCAGTTTTGATGAATTTCCCAGCCTGGAAAAAATTTGGGGGGAAACTGCAGTTACAGTAAAGTCCTATTTCAAAGTGTTCTAATTGAAAAGGTTTGTTTCTTCATGCCAAGATAACTTTTGGTTTTTTGACTTTTTAGTACATTTAGACTAATAAGGTTTTTAAAATGTAAAGTTTGCATAGACAATCAAAATAAAACATTTCATTTGACCCAAGCAGATCATCAATTCATGCAAATATGAAAGTTAATTTTTTATCCTATTTTGGAACAGGGAATATTTTTGAAATCCCAGAATGGACAAGTGTCCCTACCAGCTCAGCTAATACGTTTTTAAAAGATGACCACAAAATAGTGCAGTCTTCAGTGCTAGTTGCCAGTGTCAACATAACCAGACAAGCACCACAGGCAAACACCTTGGGAGACAAACTAAAGGGGGAAGGCAATGTGCACAGTATGCACAGATCTCATGCTTGCTCACTGGGGACTGCGTTGGGAGTCTTGGCATGTGCAGACATGAGAAGGGGCTCCGTCTAGTGCCTGCCCTTACCAGGTCTCACATATATTACAGGGGAGGTCAGCAAAAATCCCTGTGCTAATCCTGCTAGTTACTGAATTGATATTTAGGCACATAAGCAAGTGTCCACAGGGTAAGCAAGGGTGTGCATTTATGGTGCATCAGTTACATAGAAGTGGCTGCCCATGTGTATGCACAGACGCAGTTACTGTGGAATACTTGATGCACTATAGGTTCACAGGCTAGCTCATGTCAGCATAATCTGTATGCTCATAAAAAAACAAAAACAAAAAAAAAACACCAGACCATTTCTGGAAGTTGCAATTTTTCAGATCAACCAAATATCTTAGGTGCATCCAGATGAGTGTGTACGTGTTTCCCTAGGGACAAACATCAGTAGCATATATTTGTGCCACTGCTAGCTGTCCCAGGGGAACACTCCTGCATGCACATTCTGGCACAGGGCAAATTGCCCCAGGTGAGATAGAGGAGGCTGGGACCAACACCTATGCTGGCCCCAGCAGCCTTATCAGGGGTCCTGGAAGCCTCTCAGGGCTGCAGCTGCAGCAATCCAGATGCACAGAGCCTGGCTGGCAGCCGGAGCTTGGCTCTGACCAGCCAGGATCTGGTTTCAGGTGGCACACACTGATGTCACTTGCTCTACCCCACCATTTTTCAGCACACTTTTTTTTGATACTGGGATTCCCCAGTATCTAGCAGGCTCCACACTGCAATTATGCATAATAGAGAACCAAATCACATGTGCAGGGTACATTTTGCAGTGCCTCAAAAGCCTCTGAGGTACCACAAAACACAGGTGCGTGCTTGTGTGGTTGTGCCCTAGGACTTTATAACATAACTACTGTATCAAAGGACTTTTCTGTGCCCAGTAAGAGAATACTGCACAAGACTTAAAGATCAAGCTATCTTTTGTGGATTTTCCCAGTTTGAGGCATCTACCTTGTGGGAACATTGCAGGTATTCAGCAACTCTAAAACATAGATTTCATAGACATTAGGGCTGGAAGGGACCTCGGGAGATCATCAAGTCCAGCCCCCTGCCCAAAGGGCAGGAAGTCAGCTGGGGTCACAGGATCCCAGCAAGATAAGCATCCAATCTACTCCTGAAGGTGTTCAATGTAGGTGCTTGAACCACCTCCACTGGCAGACTGTTCCAGACCTTGGGGGCTCGGACAGTAAAGAAATTCTTCCTTATGTCCAGCCTGAAATGGTCTTGCAGGAGTTTGTGACCGTTCGACCTCGTCATCCCTTGGGGCGCTCTGGTGAACAAACATTCCCCCAGATCCTGGTGGTCACCCCTGATAAACTTATCAGATCACCCCTGAGCCTACGCTTTTCCAGGCTAAAGAGTCCCATGGCTCTCAGCCTGTCATCGTAAGATCTGTTTTCCTGACCTCTGATCATGCGCGTGGCTCTCCTCTGCACTCTCTCAAGCTTCTCCACATCCTTTTCGAATTGTGGAGCCCAAAACTGGACACAGTACTCCAGCTGCGGCCTCACTAAGGCCGAGTACAAGGGGAGAATGACGTCCCGGGATTTGCTCGAGAAGCATCTATGGATGCAAGCCAGCGTTTTGGTGGCTTTACTAGCCGCAGCATCGCATTGCAGGCTCATGTTCATCTTGTGGTCAATGATGACCCCCAAGTCTCTTTCTTCTGTAGTGCTATCCAATGTAGCACTGCCGAGCCTATAAGGAAGCTGCAGGTTTTTCCTCCCAAGGTGGAGAACCTTGCATTTTTCGGTGTTAAACACCATCAGGTTCTCATCTGCCCATTTGGTGAGCTTGTCCAGGTCACCCTGGATCACCCGCCTATCTTCTGGCATGGATGCTTTGCCGCAAAGTTTGGTGTCATCAGCAAACTTGGCCAGTCCACTCCTGACTCCAATGTCCACATCATTCGTGAAGATGTTGAACAGGATGGGTCCAAGGACAGAGCCTTGAGGGACCCCACTGGTCACAGGGCACCACGATGAGTGACTGCCATCAATTACCACCACAGAGCCAGTTTCCCAGCCAGCGTATCGTGGTGGAGCCAAGGCCACAACTGGCCAGTTTGGCCAAGAGGTGATCATGGGATACCAGATCAAAAGCTTTTTTGAAGTCAAGATATAGGACATCAATCTCTTCTCCCTTGTCCAGGTGATAGGTCACCTGGTCATAGAAGGAAATGAGATTGGTCAAACAAGACCTACCCGCAACAAACCCGTGCTGGCTGTCCCTTAGAATGTTAGGGATACAAACACAGAATCATAGAAAATTAGGATCGGAAGGGACCTCAGGATGTCTGGTCCAACCCCCTGCTCAAAGCAGGATCATCCCCAACTAGATCACCCCAGCCAAGGTTTTTTCTAGCCAGGTCTTAAAAACCACAAATATCAGGCCATAATTTGCTCCATTAAGTTCTGAGCGCAGGGTTTTGTTTTGTATTTCCTCAACTCAGTGCAGTACATTTCAAAATATCCTTCCAAGGGAAGTTGAGAAAGGTGCCATTGCTTGTGTAATTTAAATCTGACTAGTACAAAGCACTGGAAACCAAGCTGTAGGAAACTATCCTGTCCTGACCTTGACAAGGAACAGATATTTTAATAAGTCTTTTCCTTCCTTAATTTCCTAGCATTCTACTAATTTATTAAAATGTCTAGCTAATCTTGTGCTTTTGCCCTTCCAGAATGAGGTATTCTGAAGTTGAGCTCCAACACAAAATCCTATCACCTCAGGAAACACGTGCACAGAAGCAACAATTGCCCTCGATTTATAATAAGTTCTATAATGTTTAAATACCATTAGAAAATGGTTTAACTTTTCTTAAAACTACTAGAAATGAACACATTATATTTTGTAGAAGTATACAGATAGCTTTTTGAAAGATTATTCTCTCTCAGCTGGTGTGTACAGTTGCATAGCTTTGGCTTACATGGTAATTATTCCAGGCAAAATAATATGCATCTCAAAAAAAAGCCTAATAAATTAAACTTTTGAATTCTGTAGACCTAAACAAAAATGCTGGACATGATTAAAGGGTGTTTATCATTTCATCTCTTTCACATACCTAGCAAATATAAGGCAAGGTCCAGATTATTGGGGTTGCAAGCAATTACAACACTAATTAGCACAAGGGGCATGTTTCTGTATTTTTCAAATCTATGAGTTTTTTTTAAATGGGAGCAGGATTAAACACTATAACAGTGATATTTAGCTCACCCATGAAGATAAAAGCAGAACTAGCTATACAGTATACAGATGAAAAAGAGTGTATGGCCCCTGACAGGTATTCAGTTTAAGATTTGATGGGATGAAATCATAGATCCCAACAATTGCACATCCTGCCATGCCACATACACATGACAAGATGTGCAATTCTGAGATTAAAGATTAGATCCAAATCACACCTTACCATATCATAAAAAATTAGGGTTGGGAAGGACCTCAGGACATTGCCTAGTCCAACCTTCTGTTCAAATCAACTAGTTCATCCCAGCCACAGCTTTGTCTAGCCAGGTCCTAAAACCTCTAAAGCAGGGTTGTCCAACCTTTTTGAATGTGAGGCCGGATCATGAACTTTTTAAATCACCCAGTGGGCCGGCGAACCATATTCAAAGACCTCACAGGAAGCGGTACCACATCAGGAAGTGATGTCACGTGTCCTCTGACACCAACAAAGTTGCAGAAGTGACAATGAAATGGGTCTGGAAATGTGGTTTAAAATCCAAAATAAAAACAATATAAAAGCAACAATGAAATAATACCAAACACTCAACTAAAATAAACACTTTTGCTTCTACTCACTTCTCAATGAACGAAAGAAACATAATGCAAGTCGACAGATCAAATGTGGAAAAATATCAGCCAGAGTGGAAACTAATCAAGGCAACAAAATATGAGCATTTTTGAGAATAATCTTCAAGAAGGTTTACTTTTATTGCATTAATAACTGTTAGTAACACATCTTTAACAAGTAGTAACAAGTTGAACCCCCAATCACCCACAAAGAGAAACAGAAGCAAACACAATCCAAACACTGGACAGTATCTGTACAAAGATTTTTACCTGCTGGTTAGGGGAGAGAAGTGTAGCTGCTTCCCTCCCATGTGCCCTTGCCCTGCTTCTTGGGAACAGCAGCGAGCAGACAGCAGCAGCACCAGCCGGGCTGATGATGCAAAGCACTTCCAGTGCTGCTGTGGCTATTTTGTTTTATTCCTCCTGAGAATGAGTAGGGGAGGTTTGGGATGTGAATCTCTCCCTCACCTCTCTCTCAAGCCCACCCAGAGGACAGAGGGGCATGTGCCAGCAGGTAAATCAGGCGGCACGGAGCTCCCTAGCAGGTGGCTGGGGGAGGGGGAGAAGTGTAGTGCGGGCAAGGAATTGGGTATGGCAGAGCTGGCGGGAAAAGGAAACTGCTGCCTACTGCTGCCACTGCTTCCTTATTCCGCAGCAGTTGCTCATCCAGGGAATCAGGCGACAAGAGCCGGCAGCAGCCTTCTGTCCCAGCCCAGACACTTGCTTCCCCCCCATAGCTCAGCTGGGCACGGCCACAGCGGGACAGTGAGAGCCACTGCCATGCGCGGGAGCCCATCTGGGCTCCTCCTCGTCCTCCTGGCCGCAGCCTCCCTGGGATGTGCAGGAAAGGCACCTTCTGCTCTGCCACCGCTCACCTTGCTGCCCCGGAGGCCCCGTGTGCCTGCACCACCCCCCACTCCTGCCTCAGCCCTGCGTGGCTCCACCACTGAGTCCCGGCCCCGTGCTGCTGCCTCCGCCTGCTTTCAAGGTTGCCCAGTCCGGGCACAAGGGAGCGCATGTATGCCCAGGCCCTGCCGTGGGGCACTGCTACATGTGGGCTGTATGTGGGAACCTTGTCCCTTCCCCAGCCCTTCAGCAGCCATTAGGAAGCTGCTGAGGGGCTGGGAGAGGGAGGCAGCTATACAGTGTTTCCTTTCGTTTCCCAACGCAGCACCTTGGGCCTCAGAAAATGGCTTCGTGGGCCACTTGGCAGCCTGCAGGCCATATGTTGGACAAGCCAGCTCTAAAGATAGAGATTCCACAACCTGTCTGGGTAGCCTGTTCTGATGCTCTACTACCCTGCTAATAAGAAAGTTCTTCCTAGTACCTAACCTAAATTTCCCTTCCTGCAACTTGAGACCATTGCTCCTCGTTGTCATCACTGAAAACAGTCCAGCTCCATCCTCTTTGGAACCACCCTTCAGATAGTTGAAGGCTGCTATTAAATCCCCCCTTAATCTTCTCTTCTCCAGACTAAATAAACCCAGTTCCCTCAGCCTCTCCTCATAAATCAGTTGACTGTCAACTGGGGCTAGGAACCAAGCCAGTCCCCAGCTCCACCCAGCTGGGCAGTACATAGCTTTATAGCTCTCCATACATAGCTAACCCAGAAACAGGATGCCATAGCTTGATGCCAGAATCCCTATACACCAGGACCTGTCAAAATAGCATGTGTTACCCAGCAAGGTAGAGCAATGGGTTTGATAGGTCCTGGCAACAGGTTCAATTTAAGGCATGATATAAGCGAGCCACAAAGTTACTCCACATATAACATACACATCAGCAAAGGTACTCCACATATAATGGGGAGTAACTTTGTGGCTCATTTACTATATTATCACACCTTAAATTGAGTTGTACACATGGTCAGTTACTGTTTAAGGTATGATTAATTTGTTAATCACATCTTAAATGTAATGATTCGGGGGCCTACAAGTAATCTATGGTTGGCTATATAAATCATTTGACAAGAAGAGTCAATGCAGTTCTAAACATTTAGTAGCGCATTTTCTGACACTACAGAGAAGCAACAGTGAACAGAAGTACCTGGATTTACAAACTAAAAGGAGTGACAAATAAATATTTTAATGACTATAACTGAAATTACCAGCCCATTTTCTATCAATTGTATTGCTGTAAAGTTACATCAGATCTGAGCTTTTTCAACAGGAAAATCTGCCTTAGCCAACAGCTGGAAAACTCATAGGACTATTCTGGAAGAGAAAGAGATTTATTAATTTTTACAGATGTCTCAGTTCCTGTCTTTCAAAATAAGTTAAAATGCTGACTAGAGATGGGCCCCATGTCTCAAAATCTGGATTTTACATTCTCACAAATTGAAAACATTTAGATCTGTGGCATTAATTTCAGACTATCGTAAGTAGAGGAGACAACTGCAAAATCCGGAACTGGATAATTTGTGCAATGTTCTCAAATTCACTATCTAGTTTCGAATCGGAGATAAAACAAAGTCTTTTTCCAAAACTTAGATTACAAACACCCCAACAGTTGGAGTAGTTGGATTCAAGGATTTTTAGACTCATCTTTTACACAGATGATAAGAATAAAATATCTGGCCAGCATTTGGGTAGCTGCAGGTGCAATTCCTCTGTCAACACTATTCCTCACTAGGATAGGGCCCTTCCTCTAAGTGGAGTTTGCTTTCAGTTTACACTAACAAAACTAACACCTGCTAATGCCAAATGCTACAGGAAAAGCAAAGCAGTTTTTCAGTTGACCACACTTCCTGCTGCCTAAATATTTAAGGCACGCAAAGGAAAAAAAACTGTGTAGCAAGATTGATCACCAACAAACCACAAACTCTTGCTCAAATTACTGTGTAATATTTTAAACTCATACCAACACATTGTTATTATATATTTATGTTGTGAGCTGTCTTGTATCTAAGTGCAGTCTCACTTTTAGCATATCCTGTGCCAGACCAGGGATGTCTAAGTATGTTAAGGGATATAAGGGATGTCCCTATATGGTAAGGAAATCAGTGATAAACTCAAGCTAGCTAGTCCAAGTGCCTTCTTTGCCTGCTCCATCTGGACTAATCCTTTTCTTCCTATCCTGCCATCCCTTTAGCTATTCAAATTGTCATCCTTAGTTGTGAAGGCTAAAGTCAAATGAAACTGGCATAGCTCTGCATGACTGCCAAGGGTTTCTGTAAATTCCTCAAACCAGCTGAAACTTACCTTCTTAATTCAAATCATTCCACCATCCAGCACGTGGTGCAAGGTCCTCTAGGACCCATGTGTTTTGCTACTTGTCACACTGCAATAGTGGTAGTTGTTTTATCATGTGGAATCCCACCCTCTTGCCTATTCCAGGGGAATTCACATAGAAAGCCACACATTTCTGAAGCTCATCAGTAGGTTCACGGATGAGAATCATCTACACAAGGCAAATTTTCAATCATCTGTAACTTGATTTTGTGCCTAAGTAACCAGACTTCCAAAATGTTACACTGGTTGCCAAGTACTTCTGCAAAGCTGCTCTAAACGCTTGTAAAAATGGCCTCTGGTATTTTTGAAAAATCTGTCCCATAACTGCTTCCTCAACAAAAAAAAAAAAATCTCTGATGTACACATGAGAACCACAAGTTTTGGTTTGATCCACACAGCAATCTTAGACTCGCTAATCAGATCCAGTGTAGCATCGCAAGGAATGAGTAGAAAGAGCTAGGTAGCTATCTTGCATCTGCCAACTACAGATAAAAACAACATTCAGACAGCTCATAGTAAGAAAAGAAGCCTTCTAACAGGTGGTCCTTACAGGACAGAATTCTCTGCAGAGACTTTATATTATAGCACCAATACCACAATTTTTTTTTTAAAAAAAAAAGGTCAAGTAAGCTCCACAGCCAGCTGAACTTAAATTCTGTGCGAAGCACCCCGTTTTCTGAGGTAATCTATTGTAAATTCTGTGGCACATCTTTTAAGGCAAATCCAATGCTGAACTCTTATCATCATCTTTCCAGTGGTATGGTAAGACTCTATTATGAAACCAAGCACGCATACTGTAGCCATTCCACAAAAGCAACAAACACTGATGTCATCCAATTAAGATATCTATATCAAAAGGTTTGAAACAAATAGGAGTTAATGTCTAACATTTGCCAATATACAAGTGTGTAGGATATAAACTGAACTGGTGAATCTCTCAAAGGAGAAAGTTTCTACTATTTTTCTAATTATCCTAAATTCATCAACTCAGCTGTTTGAGATCACCTTGTATTTTCTTTATGTAGAGAAAAGGTAGTTAGCCATGTTAGTCTGAAGTTATGCAGGAGGCAGGGCAGGATGGCTCCTTATAGACTTAACGCATTCAGAAAGGAATGAACTTTTGTAGGCTGCAACCTACTTGGTCAGATACTACAGATGGCTTTTGACAAAGTAGGCTGTAGCCTATGAAAGCTCATGTCTCTGAACAAGTTTGCCTATAAGACACCACCCCCACCTTGCTTTATACATTTTCTTATATAAATTCCTGTATATTTTCTGTGTCTGGGTTTTTTAAAATTGTCCAAAAGGTAATTTTTTAACCATTAATATGATATTAAAGGGCACAGATTTCTTAAAAGAAACACAACTTAATGTATGCAGTTTATAATACACCAAGATTTCCAAATGTGAACTCAAGTTTTGAAAGGTGTCTCAAGTTTAGCATACAAAAAATGAGGCGCTCTAGGCCTGGCCACATGGCACATTCCTTTACAAAAAAGGAACAGAATAGAAAAAAAAAACTTCTAGCTCTGTGCCAGTGTGCCTTGTTAGAATCCAGTATAGAAGTACCCCAAGAAGAATCTAGAATAAATCTGCACTTGTGTACATTATACTGGTATAGGCATTATGTGACCACTTCGGTCCTGGGATAGCTGTTTGCTCAGTGCAAACAGGCTGTTACTGGTTTTCCCACTACCTAGTGGAGAGGTATTGTAAATAAACCTATTGCTGTAGCTTTTGAAGGAAAGCTAATTACCTGCCCACTCTGGAATACCAATATAAATTACACTGCAATTAAAGTGTCATTCATAAATTATTCTTTAAAATCTTGGCATATAGAATATCTATCTATTGATAGATAGTTAGCTATAATCTGTATCTCCATCCATCCATATATACATCTTATTTTTATAATATGCTACTGACTATATATCTGCTATAATCTGACTTTTACAATATGCTACTCTACAATGGCAAAAGGGGTATGTTTTAATATACACACCTCCCCCTTGTGCCACTGCAGAGTAGCATATTGTAAATCAGATCTGTAGGATTGATAACAGGTTTTAGCTTATTGGTCAGAAATAAAGTGGCAGAGACCTTCATATATCTTCCACTATTTCTGACCAATAAGCTAAAACACATTATCTACCCTACAAATCTGACTTTTATATTATGCTACTCTGAAATGGCAAACAAAGTATTTTATTCCAATCAAGTTCAAAGGTAGTCCTCTAGGCATTGTTTCTAGCAACAGCACAGCAGCTGAGCGTTTAAAAGGATGGCAGCTGGTTTACTGAGACTGTCTGAAGGAGTCAAATTAAAATAAGATATTGCTTACTTGGGACTTGATTCTTTGCTACTCATGTAAGTACGGATTAGTCATATCGGAACTGCAGAAGTCAGTCTTGAACATTCAAATCTGCAACTTGAGGGGGGAAAAAAAGAGTACAAGCCAAAAATCTAAAAATGGATACACAGATGTCTGGATCACCATCCTAGTCCAGATCTTGGTGGTGGACACAAAGGGATAGCATTAGACTTCCTGGAATTATGCTCTATTGCAACTTCAGACAAATTTATAATGACACCACACTGGCAGTTCCCACTAGTGGAAGGTGAAGTAGAACCATTCTACATACACCACACTGGTTTTGCAAAACAATACGTCACTAAGGTACTTTTACGATGTTTCTCTGTAATGTTATTATTCAGACTTAAAATGCCAACCAGCTTGACATTCCATCATTAATGCTGCCATTGATAAGCAAGACTCAGACAATAAAAACCAAAGCAAAAACAAACGATACAATTGTCATCACTTTTCCCTCCTCTCTCAGTTCAGGAGGCTGGTCTAGGTCCCAGATTTTATTTGGCCTCTAAGACAACTAAGGCTCAAACTATTATTTATTTATGGCTCGGGACAGTGATCTTATTCTACCTCTAAAATACCTATTTTCTCAATAGGAAGCCTGGCATGCCTACTGAAGTCAATCCTTTTTCTCCAAGAGAGATTCATAGCCCTCTCATTTGGGGGCTGGTCAAAAGGGCAGTCGTATGCTGTTCTAGAGGTCTTCTGTGTAAATGCAAGGGGCTGCCCAGCTTTTGCCCAATAGCTTAACAGCTAAAACACTTGCTTCAGACATGGGAGACCTGGGCTACCAAGAGTAAGAAAGTTGAAAAAGCTGTATGGCTGAGAGAACAAAAGGGAACCTGTTTCTGTGGGCCCTTGAGGTAGGAAAGGGGAACAAAGGAAGGGGGGAAAAGGAGCATTAGGTTCTGCTCCCAAAGCTGTTTATCCGTTAGTATTATATTAATTTCTACATATTGGCCCAGTTTCAACACAAGGGGTGCCTAGCCCATGTCCTGTTAGTTAAGACACTGCTCTAGGTAGCAAGAAATGTAGGTTCAAGTCCCTTGAGGGTGGACTAGAATCCAGCTCTTCAACTTTCTATGCAAGTACCTTCGTTACTAGGCTATTGAACAAAAGGTGAGCACTTCTACCACACAGGATTTATCTCCAATTAAGAATTTGGAAACTTAAACAAAATTTATGCACATTCCCAGACAGAATAGGATTCCAACAGAGCATTAGTGGAGTTAGACATCTAGGTGGCTTTACTAGACCAGTTTTGAGTATGCACAGTAAGCCAAATCTACCAAGGGATTTCTTCAAACTAAGACAGAGGTGCAAAAGGAATCTAGGTAACTCACTGGAAATTTCAGCTGTTGTGCTGGATGGAATAGGATCATATTTAGTTACTTAGATGCTTCAATCTGTATCAATGCTACTTAGATGCCTTACAGGTAAAACAGAATCTGAGCCTAGATTCATACCTGTTCTAACTCCATTTATGTCAGTCAAGTTGCACCAGGGATGAATCTAGCCTATTATTTTATATCCAACACTCTTACATATGGAGGATTTAGAAAGGAAAGATATAATTAATAGAAACTCATAAACATAGTTTTATACAGAGAGAGCTGATTGCTTGGTCTGAATACCTTTATAGGCGCCAGGAACTTTGGAATTCTAATCCTGACTCTCACAGTAGACTAGGAAAACTCAATCAATCATGCTGTGCTTTCATTTTCCTATGGGCAAAAAGGAAGCAACAGTTTTCGCACATAACTACTCCGCATGCATGTTTCATACTTTATTAGTGACTTTGCAAAATGCTACAAGGATGACAAAACAAGTGCTTAATATTAGTAAATCTTTCCAGTAAATATATCACTAAAGTAACTATGAGCCAAATTCTATCTATACTACACAATGAACTCCATTAACAGCAAGAGGACTGAAAAATGTGTCAAGAATCTGTAACCATGTAGCTGCACCAACACACACTTCCAAAATAGACTATACTGGTGCAAAATGGAGCTTGCGCCAGTCTGGCTTGTTCAAATTGATCATCTATTGTGTACCTAATGAACCATGATGTCACTTTGTGAACTGCTGCTACATGGTACAAAACACTAATCAATATACATTAAAACACATATCATCCTTCCCATAGCTGTCCATGTGGAACTTCTGACTGAAGTCCATTAAGGTACAATTGAAATAATTAACAGTGCTTAGTTACCAGCAGGCATGCAGATTTGACACTGTGCCAGAAAGAAGCTGCACCTAATAACATGATTTCCTACAGATCACATGGTTTATTTATGTAATTTGAAGTGTTCCTGGATAGTTTAGCAATAGTTTTTTTTCCTTATAAATAAGTTACAATGAAGATCTGGATGATTCCAGGCCTAGGGACATGCATCACCTGTTGAGCATATATTCAAATGAAGCCCAATAGGCTAGAAGCTGTTTCCATTTAGATGTTCTTTAGAGGGTTGTTGGTGATATACTGGCAGCTTAGGAGAGGACAAACTGGGTAGACATGGAGGTTAACCTAGAGCACAGAAAATAGCTCCCTGGGTGCCACAGACCACAGTTCCATGGTCTGTTGACAATGCAAGATTAGGGCAGAGTGGAGGGCAGAGCGGCAGATCCACATCTCTCTTTCCTCCTGACTTCTTTGGAGACTGCAGTGTGGAAAAGGACACATAGGAATGGGTTTACTTTCTAACCTAGCTCAGGAATAAAAGGGCGATGCTGAGACATTTAAGAATGCAGTAAGACATTCTAGGTTTCTGGTAACCAATCATTTTATTAACAAGTTAGAGGACATTATCGTAGTGTTGCACTTGGATTTACAGAACTTCTGTTAATTGCACAGGGTCTGCTATATGGGATTGCAGATGACAGAAAAAGGAGCAATGGTCTCCAGTTGCTGCAAGGGAAGTTTAAGTTAAATATTAGGACGAATTTTCTTACTAGGCGGATAGTAAAACCCTGAACAGGTTACCCAGAGATGTAGAATCTCCATCCTTGGAAGTTTTTAAGACCTGGCTAGACAAAGCTCTGGCTGGGATGATCTAGTTGGGAATGGTCCTGTCTTGAGCAGGAGGCTGGACTAGAGGACCTCCTGAGGTTCCCTTCCAACCCCAACTTTCCATGATTCTATGCTGCAATTAAATAAGGTTTTATTATGATTTCTAAAACTCTTGGCAGTACTCCTAATAAATGAGAGCAATTTGACATCTGGAGACTGAACAAGAATTCTTCTTTCTTAATCTCTTAATGGGAGTTGAAATTTGGAAACTCCTATGCACTGTCCCCCTGTACAGGCTAAGGGAGCAATTATCAATCCTGGCAGTTCTGTAGCTCTCTCATGTCATTACCAAGTTGTTCATTTTGTACTGAATATACAGAAATAGTAAGATAACGTCCATCCTCCCAAAAAGGAAAAAAACAAATCAACAAGAAAATAGCTTTTGCCCTCAACATGTGAGTATCACTGATATAAAAGTAATTGGTTCAAACTGTGCCACTTGGTAAAGCAGTAACTGTAAGACAGAAGTGAATGTTGGCTTCAGTCCAGAAGCACAGCTTTGATGATCTTCTGAAGTGCTTTATTGTAAACTTAAAATGCATCCAGAGATGCATCATCTCAAACAGGTCCAAGGAGGTGATCCTGCCCCTCTATGCGACATTGGTCAGGCCACAGTTGGAGTACTGTGTCCAGTCCTGGGCGCCACACTTCAGGAGGGATAACACTTCAGGAGGAACAACATGGAGAGGGTCCAGAGGAGGGCCACCCATGTAATCAGGGGGCAGCAGGGCAGGTCCTGCGAGGAGAGGTTAAAGGGATCTGAACCTGTTCAACCTCCATAAGAGGAGGGGGGATCTAGTGGCCGTTTACAAACTAGTCAGGGGGGACCAACAGGCGTTGGAGGAGTCCCTGTTTCCCTGAGCACTACCAGGAGTGACCAGGAATAACGGTCACAAGCTGGTAGAGTGTAGATTCAAATTAGACATCAGGAGGTTCTACTTCACTGTAAGGGCGGCTAGGATCTGGAACCAACTTCCAAGAGAAATGGTGCTGGCTCCTACCCTGAGGGTCTTCAAGAGGAGGCTGGATGAACACCTTGCCAGTGTTATTTGACCCCAGTACTCTTTCCTGCTATGGCAGGGGGTCAGACTAGATGATCTGCTCAGGTCCCTTCTAACCCTACCAACTATGAAACTATATCCACCAAGTTATATAGCACTCATACTGGGTCTCAAATTTGCATTAATAAATCCATGGTATAAATCCAGACTTGTATAGAGAATTACTGCCATAATATTTCATGTTATAGCAATATTATTTGAATAGTAAGATTCTGTATCACTATATTTGGCCCCTAGAGCATGCCTACACTGTATTCCTAGCTTGTCTGGGGGAAAGTCACTCTGAGGCACTTCCTGCCCACCTGTTCCTTCTCACAAGTCAAACAGAAAGCTGGAGGGTCCTAATCAGGGGTTAGAACACCTCCAGCCCCTGGTATGGTTGAGAATAGCTGCAAGAGATGCTCCTAGATGGTCCTCACTGTCACCATTCTGGTCTACCCACTCTCAGGCATGCCCTGGCTCGTAAACATCCTTAGGGTTCTGTCCAATACTGGGTTCAATATTGTTTAACATCTTCACTAATGCTTTGGAGGATAGAATTGAGAGCACACTTAGCAAATTTGTGAATGACACCAAGTTGGGTAGAGGTGCAGACACTCCGGAGGGTTGGGTTAGCAAGATTTCTCAGTATGAACATGGTTAAGCCTTGATTTCATAGATTTCATAGACATTAGGGCTGGAAGGGACCTCGGGAGATCATCGAATCCAGCCCCCTGCCCAAAGGGCAGGAAGTCAGCTGGGGTCATAGGATCCCAGCAAGATAAGCATCCAATTCACTCTTGAAGGTGTTCAATGTAGGTACTTGAACAACCTCCAATGGCAGACTGTTCCAGACCTTGGGGGCTCGGACAGTAAAGAAATTCTTCCTTATGTCCAGCCTGAAACAGTCTTGCAGGAGTTTGTGACCGTTTGACTTTGTCATCCCTTGGGGCGCTCTGGTGAACAGATGTTCCCCCAGATCCTGGTGGTCACCCCTGATAAACTTATAGGTGGCCATCAGATCACCCCTGAGCCTGCGCTTTTCCAGGCTAAAGAGTCCCGTGGCTCTCAGCCTGTCATCGTAAGATCTGTTTTCCTGACCTCTGATCATGCGCGTGGCACTCCTCTGGACTCTCTCAAGCTTCTCCACATCCTTTTTGAATTGTGGAGCCCAAAACTGGACGCAGTACTCCAGCTGCGGCTTCACCAAGGTCGAGTACAAGGGGAGAATGACGTCCCGGGATTTGCTCGAGAAGCATCTATGGATGCACGCCAGCATTTTGGTCGCTTTACTAGCCGCAGCATCGCATTGGAGGCTCATGTTCATCTTGTGGTCAATGATGACCCCCAAGTCTTTTTCTTCTGTAGTGCTAACCAACGTAGCACTGCCGAGCCTATAAGGGTGCTGCAGGTTTTTCCTCCCAAGGTGGAGAACCTTGCATTTTTCGGTGTTAAACACCATCAGGTTCTCGTCTGCCCATTTGCTGCACCTGTCCAGGTCAGCCTGGATCACCCGCCTATCTTCTGGCGTGGATACTTTACCCCAGAGTTTGGTGTCATCGGCGAACTTGGCCAGTCCACTCCTAACTCCAATGTCCACATCATTAATGAAGATGTTAAACAGTATGGGTCCCAGGACAGAGCCTTGAGGGACCCCACTGGTTGCAGGGCACCATGATGATTGACTGCCATCAATCACAACCCTCTGGGTCTGACCACAAAGCCAATTTCCCAGCCAGCGGATCGTGGTGGAGCCAAGGCCACAACTGGCCAGTTTGGCCAAGAGGTGATCATGGGATACCAGATCAAAAGCTTTTTTGAAGTCAAGATATATGACATCAATCTCTTCTCCCTTGTCCAGGTGATAGGTCACCTGGTCATAGAAGGAAATGAGATTGGTCAAACAAGACCTACCCGCAACAAACCCGTGCTGGCTGTCCCTTAGAATGTTAGCCTGGGCCAGTCCCTCAAGGATGGCCTCCTTAATAAACTTTTCTAAGATCTTCCCCAGGATACAAGTCAGGCTAATGGGCCTGTAGTTAGCCAGATCCACTCTCCTCCCTTTCTTGAAGATCGGCACCACACTGGCCTTCTTCCAGTCTTCGGGCACTACACCAGAGCGCCAGGAGTTTTCAAAGACCCATGCCAGGGGCTGGGCTATGACGCTCGCCAGCTCCTTGAGTACCCTGGGGTGCAGGTTGTCAGGGCCAGCTGACTTGAAGGTATCCAGCTTCTCAAGGTGTTCCTTCACGAGGTCAGCATTGATGGAGGGTAGGGGATCCCCCTCACCCAGATTTCCCTGTCCCATAGCAGGCATGGGCATCCCGTGTGACTGATGAAAGACTGACGCAAAGTACCTATTTAATAGGTTGGCTTTTTCCTGGGCGTCAGTTGTCAGTTGCCCCATCTGGTTTAGCAGGGGTCCAACATTACCCTTGCTTTTCCTCTGGCTCCCCACATACCTGAAAAAGGACTTTTTGTTGTCCTTGATGCCTGAAGCTAGTTGGAGTTCAGTTGCAGCCTTGGCTTTCCTGGTTTGCTCCCTGCAGGACCGGACCAGCGCGGAGTAATCCTCCTTGGAGGTGAATCCCGTCCTCCATCCTTTGCAGGCTTTCCTTTTTAGCCACAGTAGGTCCGCTAGGTCTCTGGAGAGCCAGGGGGGCTGCTGTGCCTTCTTGCTGCCTTTCCTCCGTGTTGGAATAGATTTAGCTTGTGCACTGAGGATCACTTCCTTGAGAAGCAACCACTCTTCTTGAACTCCCATCTCCCTGGGGTCATGGTCCCTGAGGGCCTGACCGACTAGCCTCTTGAGCTTGTCAAAGTCGGCTTTTCTGAAGTCAAGGACTTCTGTGTTGCTGACTGACTTGCCAGCTTTACGGCGGATGGTGAAGGTGATGAGCTCGTGGTCGTTGGAACAGGCTATCCCAAAATATCCATCCCTGGAAATTTTCAAGAACAAGTTAGATCACGAGTGCTTAACCTCTGACCTGTAGGTTACATCTGGCTCCTGACACCATGTCATCCAGCCCACAGGACTCCACATGGATCTGTGGGGAGCCTTGAGGGTTATGGCTCTGTCCACTAGATCAAGTATGCAGGGCAGTGTGGAAACCAATCTCAGCCCATGGGGGCTGAATGGGAGTGGCTCAGGGCCCCCAAAGTCTGATAAGGGCCAGGCAGGGGCTAGGCAGAGGTGGGACAAGGCCCCAGGGCCCAATCCTGGTACATGGGGATTATGTGGGACCCAACCTGCCCCACAAACCAGGCCCCTGCTATTTACCTGGCCCATAGGGCCAAAACCATGCATATCAGTGGGTTAAACACACTTGACTTGGATGGTTTAGTCAAGAATGGTCCTATCTGGAGCAAGAATGATGGACTAGATGGCTTCCTGAGGTCCCTACCAACACTACTTTCCTATGATCCCTCCCCAGAAAACAACGCAGCCTAAATGATCCCACACAATTAAGTTCCTCAACATCTGTGAAATAGATTTATTTTCATTTTGCACATATGAAGTTAGGCAGAGAGACCAAATGACTTGCCCAAGGTCACAAGAAATCAGCAATTCAACCAATGACAGAACTGAGCAGCTTTAACATCCAATAATTTTCTTTTAGGACTTATTGCACACTTTATCAATTATTTTCTTTCTTTCTTCAAGTCTTATAACATTTGACATTTTACTTAAAGCCCTGAGAAATTCTGACATCTAATTCTTGTCTTTTATCACCTATTTCAAGTATTACCAACTATCTTTCCCCCCCCCCCCCTTTCTTCCAGTCTGGCAATATTTGGCAGTTTACTTAAAGCCATGGCTTTGAAAGGTACCATAAGTCAATATGAGACTTACTTTCTTAATTGGAAAAAATATTCTACCCCTCATAACTGGGGACAAAATTTAGATAAGTGGACTTAAATGCAAATCTTAAAGAGCAAACAAAAAAACTCAACATTTGTTACTTTTTTTTAAATCTTGTGATTTAGGCCACTCATGATTTTCTGACACACCTGACTCCAAATTTCCAAATGCCTTGGAATGCCAATACTATACTAGTGTAAACTACATATATTTCAATTAATCCATTTTAATTTATTAGGGACTATAGTTTGGTGTACATAATATATGCACATTGTTTTGTGGGAGGTTTTCGTTTGTTTGTTTGTTTTTTGTTTTTATTGTCCTACAACAATTTGCCTTACTTGGCTCAAGCTTGCAAGGCCTGCTGTACAACTAAGCCACACCTGTTGATAAAGCACATGGGAAGCAGTTAATGCCTACTGGCCCTCCCTTTAACCACTTGCGTGCCTGCCAGCACAGGATGGTGCCATAAAGTTCTGTTCCATAGAATACCAATGGGGGAAGGAATTTCTTTTCATGGGCTCTCTAGAGCCTTGGTCCCATTTTACAATAATAAAGCAGGGTTTCTGCTGCATTTGGGCTCTTAGGTATTCATTTTATTTGAGCATCAGCCCTCCCTACAGCCTATCTAGAAGCCTAATGCTAACCCACACTGTCAAAGCAGACAGCCATATGGTGGACATCCACATTTGCCACCACCATATTTTGGTTATTAAGCTTTATTTAATAGCTTTATACAAATAAGACTCTCTCTCAAAGAATACACTTCTTGGCTGTCAGAATATGCTGTCTAAAGCAGCGGTTCTGAACCTTTTGAAACACAAGGCATTTGCCATTAGCCTCAAGGTACCCCTCCATAACTTTTGTGAATTGAGCAGCACCCCATTTTAAGAACTAATGTATTTAATCACAGTACCTCTGCAAAGGAGGTAAGCATTGTAATGACACAGCTTCTGGTTAAGTCTTCCATTCTCCCCCATCAAAAAGTGCAACGTACACAAAAGAACTTTTTTAAAGACATGGCATACATTTTTTTTCTTTTTTCTCTTTAAATAAAAAGGTGGGGGGATTCATCTGTCTCTGACTGAAATCCATTTTCACATGGAAAAATCTGCACTGGATCTGGGTTCTGCTTTAATATTCAAATGCTAGAATTCTAAGAGTCACAACCAAAATACTCTTAACACATTTTAAGTGAATCATTGTTCTTACCTCCTGCAAATTAACTGTCTCCATGCCACTATCATCACCAGCCTTACAGAAAATCCTTCCCCCCTCCGCTTACTGTACGAATTATTCCAGCATGTGCTCTAGGAAAGTTGGCCAGTTTCACTGGCAAAGAAAGTAAGTGTTGAGTTGGCGCTCAAAATACCATCAGTCTCTCAACAGTGCAGACTATGTGACCACGTACAAGTTTTATGCTAATTTAGAGGCAAGTGCCTAGGTTAGATTGACAGGATCCAAGGCTCTCTGATATGGATTAGTTCTGAGGGGAAGAGAAAGTCCTACAGTTTGCACTCATGGTTTTCCTCTCATTCTCCTAGTGCAGCTCAAGCTGCCCCTTTCTACACAGAACAGAAGTTAGCCTGGGTTCAGCCATCAAAACCCAAAGATTTATCAGCGGTTCTGTCCTCCACATGACCTTCCTTTTCCCAGCATACCTCCTATATAGTGGATAAGAAGGAACATGAAGAAAATTCAAGAAGATCCTCTTTCATTGTCTGGAAGGACCACTGTGAATTATCAAGCTAAACAAAAAAGGAGTAAGCAAAAAAACATTTTTAAAAGCATAAAGTCCCATTAAAAATGTTAAAAGAAGGTTATGGCTGCAAAGTTAAAGGCACTCAAGTTAGGAAATGCCTGTAGTTTCCTGTAGAAACTGAATTTAGTCCTTTGTGTGTACACACTACAATGCCAGCTTCAATACAGCTACTTTTTCCCCTTGGCCTCTCTCTTAATTATTAAGTGCAAAGGATGCAAGTTGCTTTAGGAATTAATAGAGCGAATAAAGATGTTTATAGGACCCATCCCATTTGTCTGAAGTTGTGTGGTAAATGCGGCTACAACTGCAGAACATGATGGCTTGTGGTTACAGCTGTTTGAAAGCCACCCTAAACAATTGGCACATGTTCCTGCATAGGCTGCAGAATTCCTGGGTCAAGCTGAGCAAGTCACTTACAGCTAAACATTCAAAGGTGGCCACTGTGTTCCCCATTTTTGATTTGCAGAAGTGCTGAAGCCAAAGATAGCTCTGTTCAGAAACTTATTAAAGCAAGTTGTAGATAAGCACTCTGGAAGAAGAAAAAAAAAAATCAAGCTGTAGACTTCTGACACTAATTCCAATGCCTTCATTCCTTTTCTGTGTGATGGGATGAGACCACCTACTAAAAACATCCTCCTGTGAAGGTATGTTCAGGAACATTTGAGAAGTAAGAGCACCACAGGAAAGTTTAGACACAGATTAAAAAGTATGTATATATTCAGGCAACACTGCCAAATTTAAAGTGCCTGCTTGAAAGCATGGAAGCACTACTGCCCTTTAAAAATATGTCTTGAAAAAAATTCAGACACAGATGGAACTTTTTCTCTCCAAATCTAATTCTTAGAAATGGCAGAACCATTTTAGCTCAGTTCCTTCCCTCCACTCCCTCTCATTTCTCCCATCTCCAAAAAGAAGCCTGAGGCAGATACCCAGCATGGAAAACTTTAGCCTTAACAGTTAAAGACTGGAAAAGTTTCATCAGCAACTGAAAGCAGTGGAAAGTCTGGCAACTGAAATGAGAAACTGTGACAATACTTCATAGAATACGCCCCAAATTATACAAAGCCTCAGTGTAGAACCCTTCCCATTATTATTGTTGTTCTTATTATTATTACCTAGAAATAGGATGAAGCAACCTTTCCTTCAGTGAAGTGTCAACTCTGTAGGCTAGCAAAGGGCAAATAACTTAAGACTCACTGTTAAGATTTAGAGCAAAACCAAAAAGAAAAAAGGCTAAAGAGTATATCCAAGCATTTCTTCACAGCATATTTTAAATCCTTCTCCCGCACGTGCGGGCAACCCCTGTGGAGCCCTTGTGCAACTGGGTTGCCAGTGATCAACAGAACGACAAAACAGACTTTAGAATCACAACAGAAATATCAGCTGTGGTTTCATACATAGGAAGGAAGAGATCACTGTTGTGAAATGCATATTAGAGCTTCACAAAAATAACCAATGAGAAGAGTTTAAAAGGAGTGCTACTTTAAAGGCCATAAATGATTTGGCTGTATACTGATACCAGCCTCTTAGTGCAACCCTTTCTACCTTTGCGTGCAAGCCACTAAAAAGAATTCTAAATCTCTATGTAGTAACAAACTTACAGTGTCTATGAAAGAGAAAGCCAAATCCTCAGCTGGGTTTTGCAAGTGTACAGATCTTAAAATAACAGAGATTGTGTGTGGCTGCTGCTCAAGTGAATGAGCTATGCGAGATGCTATGCAGAGGAACTTTACAATCCCATACGTACTGTTAAAACAAGCTCGGGGGTTCTGCAAAACCTGCAGTCTCCTCTGACTTGCAGAATTTAGAAATAGAAAGGAAAATCCCAGATTATTTTTTTTTTTTTAAATGTAAAGATGTTTGTAGTCTTTTTGCAAAAACTAAGTATAAATCACTCACTAATGCTTAAACAATGACTCGGGTTCTCTTCTACTACATATTATAGATGTTAACTCTTCCCAGGCTGGGCAGAGCAGCAAAATGTAGCTTGGTGGAATAAGGGTTGTATTCTGGGTTCAGCCACTGACCTACTCAAAAATCTAGTAGAACTTCACTTTGAGCCTCTGTTTATTCCTTGTCTATCTTGCCTACTAAGATTATAAGCTAAAGCTACTTAGACCAAAATATCTTCTTATTTTACTTGTACAATACTTAATACGAGTCATTTAATCTCTGTTAAGTCTTCTGTGTTACCATAAGAATAAATATCAAATTCAGAGTGGACATCCCTCGAAGCAAGAGCTCTTTTTCTGCAACAACAGCAAAAAAATCTCAAGGGCAAAATCTGTATTTGTCTTAGAAGCATTGTAAATAACTGACCAAGAAGGTTAGCTAGAGTACCTGAATTTTTTTGTCTGACACCTGCCAAGGCCAATACAAAATGAGTTAATGGTCTCAGTCCATTTCCAAATGGACATGTGTTCACCACCTGCACAACTGGCACCATTCATAACCTTCTTAGCATTCTAGCAGAGGTCATGGATAAAATAGAGAGAGACCAAACTACCATGTCTTCTACAAGTGGTCCATCCAGACCAGGCCAGAGAGTGCTCTGGGGCGAGCAGACCACTTTCACTGCCTATGCGATAGAGAAAACTTAAATTGCTCAAGACTATCATTCAATTGAATATTTACACCCAATACAAATCAGGCACGGGCCCACCCCCAGATCTCTATGCCCACAGAGGGGCATGGGGCTTCAGCCTGGCCAGATCAGCACCAGGAAGGAGCCAGCCCAGCAGGCAGGAGGGACCTGGCGTAGGAGGGTGGAGTGGGTCAGGGAAGTGGGCCAGGGAAGCTCCATGCTGCTGCTGACTGCCCAGCACCAGTTGGCGGGGGGGGTACAACTCCATACTGCCATCACTGCGGCATTTCACTTGGGTGGCCATGGCAGCACAGTTGGCATGGGGCTCCTAGCAATGGCAGAATCAAGTTGGGCCCTCCCACTGCTACCAGGCAGGCTGGGGGCACCTCACCTTAGCAGCCATGGTGGCGCAACGTTCCCTCCCATGCCAGGTCCTACTCACTGGGCCATGGAGGCAGCTCCTGCCCGGTACCGGTCTGGCCAGCCTGCAGCCCCATGCCCTGCTATGGGCACAGAAGTCTGGGGAGGCCCATGCCACCACGTGTGTTGCCTATGCCCACACTGCCCTGTCCCAAACAATGGGGGCTGGGACTTGTGGGCAGCAAGTCAGAAGCGAGGGGCACCAGCAGAGCTGGGGGAGGGAGATACCATGGATCAGGAGTGAAGGACATCAGCAGGACCAGGGGGCTGCAGGTTGGGAGTAAGGGGCACCAGCAGGTGGGGGAAGGATGGGGAACTGTGGGTCAGGAGTGAGGGGCACCAGCAGGGCCAGGGGGCTGCAGGTCAGGAGTGAGGCATCAGCAGGGCTGGAGGGGGGTGGGGAGGCTGCGGGTTGGGAGTGAGGTGCAATGGCAGGGCACCAGCATATCAGGGCTGCTCAGCACCACAAAGCAGGGGGGCTGGGGGAGGACAGCCACAGCTGGACCCGCATCCTGGTGAATGGAGGCATGGGGAGCACTGATGAAAATCAAATGCCAAAATATACAGGTATTTAGAATGTATTTTATTATAACAATTGAGGCACCGGTAGGCTTTTAAACTGCTTTAAAATTGTAAACATATCAATAAAACATTGTGCTAAACTGATACATATACACACACACGCACTATACATAGACACACACACTACACACACTATACACACACTACACACACTATACACATATTAGTAGCGTTTCATTTTAATTGCGGAAAAACATGGATGGGGATGGGGGGCGTTAATCAGAGAATTTGGGGTTTTTAAACAGAGAAAACCAAGATCCCTAGTGATGAGTTGGGGGTTTGGCCTAGTTCTGTTCAACAATACCAGTCACTCATGGAGAAGAGTAGATACTGCAGCTGCCTCAAGGCTGAGCCACAGTCTGTCTGCTCCTATCAAAGTCCATTACAAAACTCCACTGACTATCCTTGGTGCAGGGTCAGGCTTCAGTTGCCAAGGTGGTGGTAAGGTCTTTTATACATTTCCCTACTAACATCTTCAGCTCACGGAGAGGGAAACTAATAGTTACTTGAAAACACAGGATTGGCATTGAACTAAGATTTGCTTTAACTCATCCAACAGTTAATGATTGTATGTGAACACCTGAAAGGAAGTCTTCGGTATTTTTGTATTCTTAGTGCGATCCTCAGGAATCTCATTTTTTTTCACTAAGGCATCAAAATAGAATACTAAGCTTTTTTGTATTAGTGGAAATCATAGAAGAGAAGAAAACTAGCAGAAAATATTTTATTTTTCTATTCATACACACATGCTTATTTTTGCTACTAAGCTAGTATTTTACATAAAGCAATTGATATGTGTGGGTGTTTTGCTTTGTTTTAACAAATCATACCCCACATTTTTCTTTTTTTTAAATTACCTGATATAAAGAAACCAGCAGTCAGACTTGCTTAACTGCCTGTATTCCCCTTAAGGTGCTGGCTGTTCCTCAAACAATGCTTTATTCGGTCCAGAAATGATTTACATTGATTTAATTATGCCTTGCCACTATTACTAATGCCTGATGTGTGGCTCTAAAGTTTTGCTGCTGCCTCTGGAAGTTAAAGGCAAACTGTGTAACTGAGACTTTTACACAAAAATGTCACGGAAAGTCTTCAAGGCCCTGAACCTTCCACATTTAAAAAAGCTTTACCTATACAAACAATTTCACTAAAGCTATGCATCAAGTTAATCATGGACATAAGTTTTTGCAGAATCAGACCTAAGTTTTTCTGTGATGACTACGACTGGTGAAAAGGCAGGATAAAATTCCCATAGACATGCTAACAATTTCACTGATTTACAAATTTCTAAGATCTTCAAGAACTTCTAATGACATATTTTGATAAGTGACAGTCTGGTCTCACCTTTCATCATTGTTACAAATAAAAATGTGTGTGTATAGTACTAATTTTTTTTTTAAAAAACCCACTGGACACAAGTTCTCTGGTTGCTAAGAAAACACAGTGTACACACACACACACACACACACACACACACTTCACTATCTACGAAGAGAAAAAAAGTGTGAAACTTCTCTGCTCTTGAAAAAAAGATGATGCAGAAGTACTGTGGTCACAATTTTAATTTTAATTTTTTTAATTTGCAACAACACCAGTGACAAAAAGGACACGTCAATCACTTTGTTAGACTAAGTCCCTAAAGTTCCGATTTCTCCCCTAGCATCTACTATCCCACCTTCTGCACAGGGCTCAATTTTTCCCCTAGTAACTCATGTAGAACATGCATATGGCCAAGTCCCACTAATTCAAAGAAACCATGGCATTCTCAAGAGTCATAAGAAGCTAAGTACAAGAAATTTGCAGAATCTGATTAAGGTTCTTCTCCGAATTATTCAGGTATTCAGCCAAACCTAGTCTTTGATATATACATTTTTAGCTTCCTTCAGTGACACTAGTCTTCCCCATGGTAACCAATGCTTTCTTCAGTCCAAATAAACCTTTCTCTAGACAAACAGTAGCAAAAGTATGAATCATTTATTACCCTCCTCCTCTACATTCCATTTTACTCATCTGAGAATGAACCATTTCACCAACTTTGTTCAAAGAAACCACTTCACCAATTTTATTCTAAGAAACCAATCAAAAAATTTAAAGTGGCCAGAGCAATTTCTCACTTTGAATATACTATGTGGGTTAAATCTAATTACAAATGAGACCACTGAACTGAGTGCTGAGGACAGACAATTTACTAAACATGTTGCCTAAAGATAAAGGGGTTACACTAACGTCACTACAAACTGAATACAAGTTTCCCTCACTTTATGCTGTAGATGTGATCCTGGAAAATGGCGCATAACTCAAATTTGCATAAAGGGAACCCACTTTACAGTGTAACAAATAGGGATACGTTCCAAGACCTCAAATGTACTGGACCCATTTCTATCATTTTTACAAGACAATTTTGGTGCTCACCAACAGCAGGCAGTACACACAAGCACAGGGTGGTGGTGAATGTTACCCTAATAGGGATGGAAACTACAGAAACATGTCACAAACAACGAGCAAGGAGCACAGATCCACACAGAAGACTGTATTTTGGTGCGCATCACTCCCACAATGCAAGGCACAAAGCAGCTGACTGTTGCACCACACCAATCACATAAGAATGAATTTACCTTGCATATAACTAATTTTTGGAATAAAGAGTCATCACATAAGAACAAATTTGCACATACAGAACCCGCATAAAGCGACTGAAGCCTGTATGGTCTTGTGTCTGAACTAACCCATGAGTACAAAGAGGTAGTTAGCCATGTTATTTGAAGTTAAGCAGAAGGCCGGGAAGGACAGCATAGACAAACTTGTTCAGAAAGGCATGAGCTTTTGTAGGCTACAGCCTACTTAGTTATTATATCTGATAAAGTAGGCTGTAGCCTATGAAAGCTCATGTCTCTCTGAATAAGGTAGTCTACAAGGTATCACCCTGCGCTGCCTAACAAGTAACTCATAGGGCTGCATCCTCCACTAATTAGTTATACCAGGCCACAGCTTGCAACCCAGAGGGTGCCACAAGCCATCATTTGCCAACTGCTACTTCAATGACAACGAACAGAGGCTGCACTGAAGAAAAGTAGCCCTCCAGGTAGGCTGCTGCAGCTGGCAGGAGCTGCCAGAGGTGATTAGCATGCAATTAGCAAAACACAGACCAGATCCAAGTATCAGAGCATCAGCACATACTTTGTAAAATGCAAACGGAATCAGACCTTTGCAGGCTGGATCCAGAGAGCATACCATAGGTTGCCACCCTCCGAGTTACACAAATGTAGATCTCTCTTCAAGCCAGTGGGGCTCTGTCAGTGTATACAGAGAGAGAGTTTGGTTCATATGATTTATATTGTGATACGGTATTTGAACAATTATGCATTGTTCAAATATCATTTATATTTACTTGGTGAGTTATTGAGATAGTGTACTATTATGTTATTTATAGTTTGTGAACTGTTGTGAGCATGGCTCTTGTCTTCTCAAAGATCTTGCTATCAAAATGTCAGAAATAATTTCAACTCCATGTATTGCTTAAATGCTAAGCACTTGATCAAATATCAACTGGAAACACTAGCATAGCAGGAAACTAGGTTAAGATTTTTCTATTGTGTTCTATGTTATTGGTTTTATAAAGACAAATGGCAAAATAGCTGCTAATTTGAAGCACGAGCGCAAGTCTTAAAGTCAGGCATTAAAGTATAAGTCCCTTCAGAGCCACTGTATAGCTATCATGGGAGAACTGTTGGTAAAGACTTTTTGAAGGTGAAGGGGTACAGAGCATGAACCCAACTGCTGGAGCTCAGCCAATATAGCTGCATGTGTTCCTGTGTCTAGGTTTATGTCTCACAAGATCACATACAGCAGATAACAGAGATTAAGCTCAAAACTCAAATCCATCCGGAACGTTTAAAAACTTTGGTCCCATAACTACAGCCATACTGCACAACTCCCATATAGCAGTCACTCAGTACTGAGTCCATTCACATGTTCTCATTTTCCTCACCCATGCACCCCCACCCCCACCCTCCGGATGCTTTACTCAAATCTTCTCTAACACATATTTCCTCTTTTTTTTTTTTTTTTTTTTTTTTACAAACTCAACCTCAGTTATAGTTTAGCACATTATTATACCAAGAGAAGGGCATCCTACTATTTCTTTGTTTAGCTCTTGCACAAGTATCAGGGGCTATGGGTTACTTTGATGTAATACAGCCTGTACTTTGCCACTGGGCCCTATGGTCTTTGCAGGGCCCTGCAAATTGGGAACAGAAACCCAGAATCTGAGTCAATAATCTTGCTTCCTAAAGCTTCATCATTTTGGATGTTTTGCATAAAAGATTAGCTATGGCACATAGACAGCAGTTACTAGTTATTACTTGCTAAGCCCGCGGCTGAAAAAAAATAAAAATAAAATAAAATCAGGAAAACAGAATTCAATGTCCACATCTACTGCTGTGGGACTTTAGGCTAGTCACTCTTGGATGACAGGTTTGGACCTAGAGGAAGAGCCATCTTTAAAAAAGGAAGAAAAGGAGGGCCTGAGTAATTACAGACCAGTTATCTTTAATACAGGGGAAGCTACTAAAGCAAATTATAAAAAAAAAAAAAATTAAAATTTGTAACTACACAAGGATGAGTTCACGATAACAAGGAGCCAATCTGATTTTGTTAATAAATTGCATCAGATCAGTTTATTTTTTCTGACAGGCAAATTGGTTTGGTGGATAAAGGGATTTGGTGGTATAGTATATTTGGACTTTAGTAAAGCTTTTTATAGTTCCACATAAATAAGACAATGAAGGGTGAGCTACATAGAATTACCATCGGGTGGATACATAATTGGTTGAATAATACCTAAAAAAGTGCAACTACTAATACATTAATATTTGATTAGAAGACACTCAAGCGGTTCTAAATCACTGGAAGTAAAATTCCACGGGGATTTGTTCCAGGCCCAGTACTGTTTAGCATTTTTACTAATGAGTTTAATGCAGGGATAGAAAATAGGTTATATTTGTAGATTTGCAAACATTTTGGAGGACAGGATCAAAATTCAAAGGGATTTACTAAATTGGAGAACAGGATTATAGACAACAAATAAAAATGCAAGCTGCTACAGACAGGGGAGAAAAGTCAAAGACAGAATAGGAAATCAACAGCCCAGAATGGGAGTAGCACTACTGAGAATGATCTTGGAGCTCTGGTGAACCCCAAACATCTCTGCAATGTGATGCGGTCACCAAAAAAGCAAGTTTGGGGCTCAACTGTACACAAGACACAGGACTAGTACCTTTCTTTTTACTGCTTATTTCTTACCTGAGTCCAGTTTTTGGCACTAGATTAAAGAAACTTGTAAAGAAACTAGAAATGGTCAAGAGATAAGGAACAAGATAACAAAAAGATTGAAAAGCGAATTTTATTAAGAAAGCTTGAAGGAACTAGGCATATTAAAGTTTGGAGAGGAGGAAAAGAAGAAAAAAAAAAAAGAAAAAAAAAAAAACAGATTAAGGGCACATGATACTCATTTTCAAATATTTGAAAGCCTGCCATAAAGAAAACGGAGAAACATTTTTCTCCCCTGCTAGAGAGGGAAAAACACGTGGCAATGGGTTTAAACAACGGAAAGCAGATTTAGAGCAACTATCAGGAAAAACCTCCTCATTGTAAGAACAGTAAGATAATGAAACAAGCTTTCTGGGTAAGTTGTGTGATCTCCTTCATTAAAATTTTTCAAGAAGGTGTTGGATGGGCATTTATCTGGACTGATTTAGGGTTTGCAAATCCTTAATCTGTGCAAAGAGGGGTTAAACTAAATGGCCCTTCCAATTCTGATTTTAATTCATCATTTTCCCTGCCTACAGAGATAATTATACTTTCCCTCCTTAAAACAAAGTTCAAGATCTATTGACTAACAGCTTATACTGACAGGGTTGGGGAGGTATCAAACTTTATACTAGCTTATAGCTAAGCCTACAAGCAAAAATAGATTCCTAGCTTAAAGCAAAAAAATTTAAGGCATAACTAATTACTGAAACACCACAATAGAGAAATTTAGAGAGAGAGAAAAGAACTCAGAAGAGTTCTGCCCCTCTTTTGTTAAATCCTATTGTATTTACAGACATACAGGAAATTGGAAACGGAAAAAAAAAAATGTACTATAGTTTAAACCAAGTGCCAGTCGGAATATTGCCCTATATTTTTTCCAAAAAGGCCAAATTTCCCACAATTAATTTATTTTTTTCTTCCATTCTCTAGAACAGGGGTGGTCAAAGTCCAGCCCATGGGCTGGATTGGGCCCACGGCAGACTCCATTTCCCAGCAGCCCCTATCCACATCACTGCAGCCAATTTCCATGGAGACCCCAGCAGTGGTGGGGGCCATGACAGTATGAGGCCAGGGTTTCCATGGAGACTGGCCCCAGCTGCGCTGGCAAGGGTGCACGTGGCTGGGAAGCTAGCTGCTCCGGTGTCAGGATTTTGCAGCAGTGATAATGTGGTCCAGGGCCGGAGCAGAACTGTGATCTGCTGCCCGCATGCCCTAGGTCTGGACCACATTGTCACCACTGCAGTATACTGGCCCCATGCTGTCATGGTTCCACCACTGCTGCTATACATGGAAATTGGCCACAGCAATCTGGGAAATGAGGTCCAGCCACTGGGCAGATCTGCCACTTTGCCCACCTCTGCTCTAGAATTCCTGCTTGCGAGTAAATGCAAATTGACTACTCCACTTTCTACAGCCGAATCCCACAAATGCCTATATCAAGCATTTGAAGTCTTTTTTCCAAATCTTTTCTCCTGAATATTTAAGGGGATATATAAGTTCCAATAAAGTAAATTCTTGATTTCTGCCCCACATCTTTCTGAGTAAGCTAGGCTCAAATTCAGCATCTAAATCTTTCACAAATGGAGCAGGGAGTTATTTACCTCTTAGAGGCATGCTGCATCTTGCAGGACTGCACCCTAAAGGATTAATTTTACCCCTTGTGAATATTATATCTTCATTAGTTATGCACTCAGCATTACACACAAAATGAATTACTAAAAAGAAATCCATTGCAGATGGAAACAACTAATAGTTTTAACGGCTGGAGGAAAACAAGAGTTACTAGAAGATGTGCTAATACAAAGGTTACAAAATGCAGCATTTGCATCACTTCATACCAGAGGTGTAGCACAGCAGCTCTGCACCCCGAGCAGTTGTAGCACACAGCACAGGCTGCTGCACTGCCAGTAGAGGTAACACAGCATAAGTGGCAGGGGAAAATATTATTTGGGGGGCAGGGCTGAGCCCTGCCTGACCCCCCTCCTTCCCTCCCGCAGGGCTGTTGAGGATCTGGTACGCACCAGTAGTGTATGCAGCAGTGGAAAAGCAGCTGCAAACCTTGCAGTGCTGGGCACTGCGGGACAGTGGCACCATGGTTCTGCTGCTGTCACTGGCCACTGTGAAACTTTTTTTGGAGGGGGGGGGGCTAGGCCCCATTAGCTCTGGCCTTCCATTGCCTATGCATCTAGTGGCTTGCTGTGTTACAACAGCAGCTATTTTTATACTCATCCTTCTCCTCTCTACTTGTATAGAACTGTTTTCTACAGTCGAGTGCTTTTTATTATCTCAGATAAAGGGCTTATACCACATTCCTTTTAAATCTATGGCATATTCTATTAAAACTCACTACTAAGAAGTTTTTCCTGATGTTCAACTTTCTTCTTAATTTCACCCCATTACTTTTAGTTATACTTCCTAATACCACCCTAACAATGCCTCCCCCTCTAGTATTAAAACCCATAAAAAAATATTACAAATGATGTTATACATACCCAGCCCCACTAAAGATCAGATAGGATATGTATATTGTTATAATCTATGCAGGCAAACCAATTCTCTAAACTATTACTGTCATTCTTCCCTAAGTTCCACCTAGTTTGTTGGCATTTTGCCACTGAGTGTCTCAGGTATATTCCATGAAAATCCTACAGAGAAGGATTATTACTTCCGGGTTTCTGTTATACTCCCTTTAACTGAAATGGGCTTTAGTTCATGCCCTTAGCACTCAAGATCTCTTGCAATATCTCAAGGAATTTACAGCTTCACCGAATGAAAAAAAAATTACAAGCACATCTGTAGTAAAACAACTCTATTTCTGTGCAGAAATAGCAAGAAAATCCTGTAAGGGATGGCAATTTCAGTAATGCCCCAACTTTCTCTCCATGGAAATCCTTGCTAGGATTTGGGCCACCCAGTCCACATGTTCTTCAGTACAGCATCCACACCAGTGAGTCCCCTCTGCTGGACGTCTCCTTCACCGACTTCAAGTAGTCTTCCTATCTCTCAGCAGACTCGTCTTTCACTTCATTCTTATCATTTCACCCTAAACTAATTTCCTCTGCTCGGGGAAGCAGACTACATCTGGCACAGGTGAGGCTAAACCCTAGTCTTCTTTAAGAGCCAGGTCACCCTGTGACAAATGACAAATTATCAGTAGTGTAACAGGGGGTGGGCAAGAGGGACACCAACCCCCAAACTACCAAATCATTCCCTACCCCCTCTAAGTGTGCATCTTGGCAGCAAAAGCAGCCCCAGTGTTGCTCTTTTCACAGCAGCTGGCCACCACATTGCCAGTCACCACGTTGCTTTATGAGCAAGAACCAGGGTGAGCAAAGTAGCAAGAGCAGCACACTATTTTTGGTAAAACTCCTGCAACCCCCTGCTCTCAGAACTCATGCGTGCCCTGGCTGTTATACCACTGCCAACGATGATCCATTTTTAATGGAAACCTGACATTTACTTCAACTGTTCAAAAATCTCCACCCTGTATATGTTTCTTAGGTCACAGAGATTTCTTGAGTGTTAAAAGGCCCTAGAAATTTTATTTCCATATGCACCTTAAACGTTTGAGACTCTCGCTCCCTTATCAAGACTTTGCTATGGTGATTACCTTCCCTTCTGACTTCAAGTATAGCTTCAACGGTTTGGGATCCATCTGTCCAAAAGCTCGTCCCTGAAAAGATAATATAAACTGAGATACCTCAGTTTACCGTCCCCAGATTCAAAGCACTGGGACTGGTAGCAGAGTATTCTTAAAGGGCTGCATGCTTGTTTCCAGAATTCATTTACCCAGCTGGTGTGACAAGACTCAAATTTATTCACACTCAGGGAAAAATACATTGCCTAATTTGTTCTCACAGATCAGCCAGAAGAAGAGGTAAGGCTGGGTGCTGTTTTGTCTGAGGCTGAGGGGTGGGTATGCATGTGTGTGTAATAGGTATACACATAACCCTTGTTCCCTTCTCACCTATCAGTTTCTCTCCATGCTATCCCATTCATCTGAAACCCTGAGCCAGTCTATTATTTCTCTTCCTCTAGACTGTCCCTAAAATGCTTTGCTTTCTGAAGGTGTAGGTTGTCAGCCTGATGAAAGGCGTTTGTGCCTGAGAGCTTACCAGGAAGAATGTTTCCAACTATTTGAGTTGGTCTAATAAAAGAGAGCGGATTTACCCAAAGAAGCTTGTCTGCCTATTTCCTTTCCAAAAGTTTTTATACCTTTTTCTCCTTAATACACACTAGGAAGAAAAACAAACTAACATTTGGGGAAGCTGCAAGAGGCATGTACTTGTAACCAAAGTAACCACATGATCTTATTGCTAACATCCCCTTTACCCAGCATCTCATTTCCATTTGTTAGACTATGTGTTACCTTAGATCTCTACCTTGCAGTAAAATACTATAAAATTTTACTGTTTGAACATTATTTTGGACAAATTAGTTGATGTTACAATGACCATTCCCTAGAAGTCAGTATCCATCAGGGAAAACTGCATTTAGCATTACCGTACGTGGTAGGGACTAAACCCTGTTGGGAACACATTTTAAATCAAACTTAGTGACATAAATTGAACCTAATCTGTCCTTGTCTACATCGTTGTAGATTTAGGTTGTGGTAAGCACTAAGTTCCAAATAGTGGTCAAACATAAGATTCTGCAGTGTAAACAAGACCTTAGTGTAGAGCCCAAAAATCTTGATTTATTCCTTACTGAAGCAAACAGAAATTCACCTTAAGAAGAACGTAGTAAAAAAAAAAAAAAAAACCCACAGAACCTCAGGATTTTGCTCTTCATATACAAATATATTGATCTTCTGCACGGCACTTATGTGCCTAGTACAATTGAAGTCACATGCATATGGGAATATGGGATTGGGCCTATACTGTTATTTAGAAATTCACATACTGTGTCTTATAGTTGTATTGACAAAAAGCAGATGTGTCCCTTTCCATCTCGCTGTGTTATTTATGAAGGCCTGACTTAAGCCATTCTGAGAAAAAAAAAAAATCATCTGGTTTCTACAACTAAAGCAAAATTGTTTATATTTGAAGGGAAAGCAATATATACTGATTCATCCTCCTCCCCTATTGAAAGAGGAACGCATCACATCCTCTACTGTTTCTTGAAAAGAGGATAAGCCAAAGTCTCCCAGAAGACTACCACTAGTAAACAAGGTCTGAATCTCTCTGTGGTTGCATGCAGTGCAACATGCTGCAGGACTGGGTCCTAAATATATAGGTCTGAGTAAGTGAAAATACCCTCTTCCTCCTTTTCCCACGGAAGTGATAGTGTTCAATGCTTTCTTCACTTGACTAATCATTAACCATCCACTTAAAAAGAAAAAAAAAAAATCAAAGGAGGGGGGGAAAAAGTCAAATCAAGAGTTTGGAGCAGGAATTATTAGTTACATAAAGATCCTTCCAACAGATAATGAGACTGAAAAATGAATGAAGGCCCCATACTTTCTAAACAAACATTTACTGTTTAACTGTGTGGCAGGGGATTTTTCCATTTTGTTCATGGGCAAGAGTGCCAAGAGCAGTATTTTTCAAGTTTTTACTTTCATGCCTCTAGAGGACTAGTAAAAATTGGACTCTTCATATCTGACTTTCTGCAGGAAAATTGTCTTTTCGGGGACCAGCACCTCCCATCAACAGGCCTGAAGGACCAGAACTCCGAGACAGCAGCTTGAAATTGAAAATGACGTTGGTGCAGATCTGCCTGCACCATATGAAAAGCTAGAGGAGAAGCCTTTATAGTGCTCTCAGGGGCTGACTCTACCCTTCACAGATTTGCAGAAGTAACGGTGCAACAAAAGCAGCTGCTTCCCAGTCTTCTTCGACTAAGCAGAAGATCCACAGTTGGGTCCATTATTCTCCATGATGGATTTATTCACCAAGAACCATTCTGAGCAGAGGAGCCTCCTGAAGACCCTAAAGCAGTGGTGCTTCTTCATGCTTACTCCACAGATGTCATGCCCCAAACCGATTGCCAGCATGAATGCCCACTAAGGGAGGGGGCACCCCCAACATTTCACACTGGCAGAGCTCTCTCAGGGTGAGCCAGCAGCACCTATAGAGCAAGGGGAAGCACTGCAAAAACGCCTCGTCTATGGCCCATGGGGGGATTTGTTTCCCCGCCACAAGTCTCCAGATTTTAAAAAAGTTGGCCATGCAGAGCTCGCAGGAGCTGCTAGGGAGTGAGGGGGGCCAGAGACCCAGATGGACAGACAGAACATTTAAGAAGGAGGCTCACGCATTAGGGGTTATAAATCAATAGATCTGCATCTCTCTGTATAGATAGATAATCTCTCTAAATACAGAGAGAGATATATTTAGAGAGTTTATTTATTTATCTATATAGATCGAGAGAGAGCCGCACAGATAGATAATCTCTCCAAATATATAGAGGTCTATATAGATAGAGAGAGATATTATTTATATATCTATCTATCTATATAGACCTCTCTATCTATGTAGAGAGATTGTTTATGTGAGAGATATCTATACAGAGAGATAATCGAGAGACGGAGAGAGTGTCCCGGCTAGGTTTCCACACCTCGTGCCCCGAGGCAAGTCTGAAGCGCCCCGTCAAGAAGCCGCAGCCGGGCTCAGACCCCCGCAGCCCCGGGCGCGGCACCCACCTCGGATGTAGGTGCACTTGCTCTCGTCCAGCGGGCTGGAGGCGGACCCGCCCATGCTGCCGCCTGCGCTCCTCTCCGCCGGGCAAGGGCAAGGGAGCTCCGCGCCTCGCCTCAGCAAAGCCGCCCACGCCCCGGGGCTTCCTCCGCGCCGCCCCCGGCGTCTCCTTCCCTGCTCGGCGCTTGGGACGGGCCCGGCGCTGCTCGCCTACTGCCTCGCGCCTCCGCCCGGCCCCGCTTTTGCTCCGCTGGCCCCTCCCTCTGCCCTCGCAGCCGCGCCAGGCTCCCGGGCGGAGCTGGTCGGAAGTGGCCCTGGCCCCGGCCCCCGGCCCGGCGCCCGCAGCTGAGCGCGGCGCGCGGGCCCCGAGGGCAGAGCTGCGGCTCCGAGCCAGCCGCCAGGGGCGAGGCAGAGAGAAGCGAGGTGTGAGGAGACAGGCTGGTCAAGTGGGCCAGCCCCTGCCCGGAGGAGCCCCCGCGCGAGGAAACCGGCGCTGTCGTATCGTCCGCATGTTAGCGTGTGAACTGCAGGGCCGCTGGCCTCACAGGAGTAGAGACCTGCATAGGACGCCGCGTCTTCCTTTCTGCAGGAAACGGCCCAACGCTTCCAGTTTCACGCCTCCCTGACCGGGACACCGAGGAAACAGCTTGAACTTGAAAGCGGTGTTGGTCCAGATCTGCCTGCACCACGTGAAGAGCTAAAGGGGAGAAGAAGCCTTTGCCTCCTGTGCAAAAAGGCCCGAGAGCCACTGGGCTACACGCTACGAAAGGCCGCTGTTTTAGGCTGAGTGGTCATCACAAGACCCCAGAGGAAGACGGGTGTTTTGTAGCATCTAGGCGCAGCAGGCTGCACGTGCGACTCCAACTTTCCTCCAGTATCCCCTCATTTTGGCCGCCTACAGTTGTTTTAATACGGATCCTCCAGCTGCATGTGATTGCCCAAGCCGTTTCCCTCCATTTGCCAATTTTTTTTCCCCCACCGGCTCTTTTCATGGAAGGGGAATTACCAGCGGGCCAGGCGGGGTGATGCTTGTTACTTTTCATGTGGAGCCGATGAGCCATTTCTGCTGAGTTAACTGCGTTTTCTCAGTAGTCGAAAATTGCATATTGGGGAGTTTGAATGCATTTGTTTCCATTTCCTTTTTGTGATTATGCACTACCAAGGTAGTCTTAGCAAATGAAGCCTGCTTTCATTTGCTGGCATCATGCATGTGGCTTCCTGGAGAACACATTATTTTGCACCTTTGTCAATCACAAGCAAGTTAAAAAATTTTGAGAGCCAAGCTGACAGCTTTTTTTAACTAGGAATCGCCTGGCTACAATTTGTAATAACCAGGATGATATAGTGGATGTTCTTATGTAACAATAACTTGGTTATTGTGCTAAACAGCCTCATTGGTAAACTGAC
Source organism: Crocodylus siamensis (assembly GCF_052110815.1). NCBI lineage: Eukaryota > Metazoa > Chordata > Crocodylia > Crocodylidae > Crocodylus > Crocodylus siamensis. The sequence goes on from NC_143399.1 coordinate 54,126,456, forward strand.
AAAGAGCTCATTTAAGGCATATTAGTATTGAGGTGTCTTTCCTTGCTGTATGCCAGTCAGGCTGAAATTAAATGGGACAATTATTTAACTGTTCTAATGAGACTGGATGAAGGAAAGCCTCTATAAAAAACAGGCTTTCATAAGCATTTGGCTATCTTAGTTGGGAGTCAAGTAATCAACAGCACTCCTAGAGGTGTAATATAAATAGGGACCTGTCATCAAACTGCACTTGTTGAACTGGGTCCACCAGGTTTTAACTTGCTGACAATGTGGTGGGTGCTGTGGTTTGATAATTGCACATCCACTGAGCTGTCTGAGTAGAAAACAAACAAACTGCATTGTGCACCGTCTTGCAACTTTAAAGGTGTTGCATGTAGCATAAGTCAGCGTAGAGTTTAGCCTGAATTTAGTGTTGTCTGTCCTTTATTTCTCTCAGAAGGTTTTAATGGCAGCTACTAGTCACGTGGCAGTAGTCTAAAAGACATCTGTTGAAGAGAGAAACTGGAAATTTTAGGAACCATGTTATACGGAGCTCAACTCCTGTTCTAACATTCAGAAGATGAAAGCATGTCGGATCCCAGATGCTTTTTCATCACAGTGGGAGGCAGTGCATGTGCAGAGTGTGAGACCTCCCATTACATACACCTACAACAGTGGTTCTCAGCTTTTGTACATTTAAAGCACTCCTCAATAGACTCAAGGCACCCTTTGATAGACTTACAGCACCCCACAGAAAATGCCATGTCTTAGTTTGCATTATTTTTTTTTTGCCCGCAGAAACATAATGGAGCAATTCTGTTGCAAAGAACTCAGAAAGAACACAGTAGATCAGGGATCCTATCTGAAATCTTTGTTTATCTTGTGATAAACACCTATGCCTGGCACCATGTGGCACCCTTGAAAAGATCTCAAGGCACCAAGGGTGCCACAGCCTTCTGACTGAGAATCACTGACCTAGGGTGAAAACCAAAGGATCAGCATTTTAAAAAAGACTGGTAATTCTTTACACTTCAGCTTTACCTTCAATCCAAGGAACTCAAAGTACTTCACAAATATGAACTAATTCCATATCATAGTATTCCTTTAAAGTAGGGTGGGATTATTTTTTCCGGTAGAGAATCTTAGATCTTGAGCATCTTGCCTGAGAACACAAAAGAAGTATGTGGTAGGGTCAGGAGCAGAACCTAGATAATCCAATTTTTGTAGTGCTTTAATCATAAAACCATCCTCTAGCACAGTGGTTTTCAACCTTTTTGGAGTCAAGGCCCCCCTTACTCCCAACCTGCAGCCCGAGCCCTGCTGGTGCCCCTCACTCCTGACTCACAGCCCCCTGAAGCTGCTAGTAACCTTCACTCCCAACCAACAGTCCCCCAGCCCTGCTAGTACCCCTCACTCCTGACCCACTGCCTCCCCACATGTCCCCTCCCCCCCGATTTCTGTGCCCACCGTGGTCATAGGGCTGCAGCCTGGCTGACCCAGGCAGCAGCCACCTCCACTCCCTTCAGGCTGCCTGCACTGCCCTCTCCCCACCACCCTTCTGGGGTAGAATCATGGCCTGAGGAGAGCAGTGGCAGCAGCTGGGCTGTGGCAGTGGGGTAGAGCTGCAGCCTGGCACGCAAACAGCTGGTGGTGGGAGGATGTGATGCAGCACTCCCCCCCCACCTGTTACTCCGCACACTGCTTTTAGCGTGACTGACGTGAGAGTCCTGGCAGTGGCAGTAGCAAGTCTCACTGCTCAGCTCTGCCCTCCTGTGTTGGGTCCCACCTGCTGGAATGTAGAGGCAGCTTCTGCCTGTGCTGGCCAGGCTAGGCTGGCCCACTTTTGACTCATGACCCATGGGTTGAAAAACACTGCTCTAGCACAAGAAAGCTTCTAGTCTTGATTTTCATTTTATATAAAATGTAGTAATAGGCTGTAGCTGTTTCTGACAAATAATTAAACCCAAATAAAACAAAAATAGCCACAAGAGGCAAAAAGCAACATGAAAATGAATCCTGCTTTGGCTCCTACAAAACCCTAATCTGATCACAATAAGTCCACTCCCCCCAAACTTCATCCTGTATTAAACACCTGTAGTTTGACCTGAATTCAAGTCACAGGCCCCTCCTGAAGAACAACTCCTCCCACAAATCCCTCCAGTATAACAAGATCCAGTACGAACAGTCCTGCTGACTTCAACTATAGCAGTATCACACTAAAGGAACAAGGCAGTCTCTCAAATAAGCTTTTGCCAAGCCATCCAAGGTCAAAAGCAACATCTTAAATTCCACTCTGCCAATAGGGAGCAAGTGCAGTTGACAGGTATAGTGATACCATCTGCTCCAGCAAAATGCACTGCTTATCTAACGCACTGCCATATTTTGCATCAGCTTCAAAGTCTATCCAAGATGTAACTGCATGCCACGTGAATTGTAGTAGTATGAACCTGAACAGGCAAAATGGATGGCAAGATGATCATACCACTGCAATGAGGATTACTGCTGGTACATGATTAGCTAATGGCCGCTGAAAGTTTCACAAGTTGTGAACATGACTGACAAACTGCAGATATGCAGCCTGAGGGGTTGACATAATTTTTGCCACATCCTCTGGCTGCTTCCTTTCCCTACCAACATTGTTCTTCCACACTAAGCCAAAGCCAGCTTCCTCTTAATCATCACATAGTTGCTGCTAGTATCCTCACTCTTGTTTGGATGAAATGGAAAGATTCATGCAGCTCTTTCTCTCTAAATATCTCAGTTGCCTTGTAAGTACTAATCACTATCAGAAAGGACACTATGCAGTGCAGAGCCAAACTCTCTTGTCCAGTCCTGGTTGCAGCATGCATTTCCTGGCTGTAAAGCCAGGACCCACATGGCGCAGCACGGGACTGGTGCAGCCCTTCCCCGCAGAACATGGTTTGGGCTGCATGGCCGCACGGCATGGAGCCAGCCTGGCCCTGTGGCACACTAGAGTGCCAGGAGCTGTGGGAAGTCTCGTATCAAGCTGGGCTAGCTCCATGCCCCCATATGGTGCTCCTGGCACTCTAGCTGGGAGCGGCACATGGAGGCACAGAGCCAGAGTCCTGTGAGCCCCACAGAGTGGGGCCAGCGGTCCACCCCCACTCCCCAGTGTCCTGTTCTTGCTTGATTTTCCACTCTTGGATGGAGGGAGGGGTGGGGAACAGTCAAAGGGTCACCAGGGCAGAAGCATCTGCTAGGCAGGTGGTGGGGATGGGGCAGGGCAGGTTGGGGTGGGGTTAGTTGCAACCAGAGCCTGAGTTGCTTGGTGCCACGGCCAGCAGCTCCTGCAGCTGGGGCCTTGTCAGGTAATAATTGTCTACATTTTAGAGGAGCCTGTGAGCTGGATAAAATGGCTTGGCAGGCCAGATCCAGCGTATGGGCTGGATTTTGCCCATCCCTGTCCTACAGGATCTCTGCAAGAGAAAGCAGCTAATTCAAGGCAACTCCATCTATTCCTGCTCATATCTACAGACATTTCAACAGCACCTCATTATCAAAAGCACCAGAAATAGCTGGGAGAGCTAATAATCACCCTGGACATCTGATCATAATCTATTACTTCTGGAAATCATTAATCAGTGCAGTCCCTTCAAAACCACATCACAGAAAGAAAAGCTAGGAAGATGTACTGGAAGATAAAAGAATCTTCTTCCATCCAAAGGAAGAGACTGAGCAAATAAAACATTAAGTACTTAGATCCTAAGGAGCTGGGAAGCATGTTAGAAGAGACATTGAAGGGACTAGGAAAAGTCAGGTAATATAGTCTGAAGAGTGGATGTTGTTTTAGCTAAAGGGTCAGAAACTCAAGTTGCAACAGAAATAATCTTGAGAGAAGAGAAAGTTCCTGCTGCTTTCTTCACAGGACTTCATAGGGTTAGTGTTCTCCTCTGATTAAGCTATTATAGCCCAGGGAGTGAAGCTGTGGCTCAGAGACACAGAGTGAAGGATGATTATATTCTTCAGACGGGAGAAGAGTAAAGACTTTGTATGAAGACAGAGAGAAAAAATGTATCAATATTACCTTAGAAGTAATAGCAGTTTGGTCTAGCAAGAAGGTTCAGCAACTCCACAAAAAGAAAATTTGAAGTAGAGTTACATCTCTATAGGCATGTCTACACATCGCCCTACGGTGACATAGTGACAGGTTATGTCACCATATAGAGCACTATGGTGACATAGCGATCACGTGTGTGTACATGTAATCTCCAGCTACATCACCATAGCAGTGTGCTTCCCAGGTACAGCGCGCCACTATGGTGACGTAGCAGCAAAATCTACTATGTACTAAAGCCCAGCGCTATACCGACATCACAATACAGCAACTTGTAGACATGTCCCATGTGTCCTGGTAGTGAAATTGTAATGTAAACTGAAATACTTGAATTTAGAGTCCCAATGGCAAGAAGAATCAGAGCTCTTGACAGAGATAATATCTTTTATTAGACCAATTATAGATGTGTGAAAATAAATTATTTGCAAGCTTTCAGGCACACACACACTTCTTCAGGCATAGGAGAATGCGAAGATTGTAACATTTCTGCTGATTGGTAATAAAATTTATATTTTACAGGAGAGCTGAAGGTGTTGTAAGATCTCCCGGTTGGAAAAGGTCATTTTGTGCAAATTAGGCTCAGATAAAAGTTAGAGCAGTCTATTTACCCAAAGGCTGTATTCTTCAGTGATTCTATGTAAAAAAAGCAGATGATATATCGTATCAAAAGATAATGTAAAATGAAAAAGGGATCATCAAAAGGAAAGAAAACTTTCTCTGTCTTGCATGTTCTTATATTCCTTCCAGTATATGATTTTCCTCAGTATTCAAATTACTAATTTTGAAAGCTCACTAAATACCAAATTATTGTAAGTATTACTTTTCTTTTTTTTCCTATTTGGTTACAAGAACAGCACAGCTGAAGCTGGCCCATTACTAAGTGACTTTTCTAATCTGTTCAGCATTTGTGAAGGGAATTTACCAGTAAAAATGCATTATTTATAAGTTCATTAGTTCATATTTAATGGATGAACAGCACTCACTCTTGTGTATAAATTGGTCTATCTAGCTATTGGCATTGTTACAACATTTTCAATAATGACAACTCTCATTTTCTAAAAATCATGAGCTCACCCTGAAAAATCATATGATTGGATTAAAAATCAGGACATTAACAGGGTTGAGGTTATTTTTCTTGTATTTTTTAATTCTTTCTGGCTTATGTTACTCACACTTTGCCCAACAAGTGAGAGCTAAAAAGTAAACTTTTTTTTGTTTTAAATGAAAGCTGAGATTTTCGGATAATATGATTTCAGCAGCTAGAGCTTAAAGAAAAATGCTAAGTCTTTTGAAACTCGTGATAAAATCATGAGGTGGTAATGCTGTACTTTGATACCAGCTCAAAGGAATTGCAAAATGTCCCTAATCTTAATGTACAGTGGCATAGTGTAGGGTGTTGCCATACTGACAGGTAAAGTACTAGGATGCTGCTTGGATAAAAATACTCACCTTTTCAAGATTCAAGAGTACTGTCTATCACGAAATTGTGCAAGGAGGACAGGCTCTCACCTAGATAAATAATACACATGAGGCGACATGATGCCTCTCCTTTCCTTCCTACCTATAATTGGAGCCCCACAACAGTGACTATATATTTAATCTATAGGATCCTTAAGGAACTTGTTTGATGTGTATGGGTAAGATTTTCAAAAGCATCAAAATCCCTGGGATTTGCAATGAGGCTAAGGCTCATAATTCATTCAAGGTTAAAAAAAATTGTAAATGTATGTTGAGCATTATGTGTCTATGTGTTTTTTGGGTAGGAGGGGAGTTGTTTTAAAAACATAAATTTCCTGCAGCCAAAAGCAAAACCAGCTGGTACATATACAGTGTTGCCAACTCTCAGGATATTAGGTGATTTTTAAGACTTTGGCTCCTGAAGCAAAGCAATGTGACCAGAATGCACCCGAATGGTTCAGACAGCAAGGACAAAGAATCCATCTTCTAATACACTTTTATTTTTAATCCCTTTTTAAAATACCAGTCTTATGATTCTGTATGGCCTTACTCAGTTTTTAAAAACTTGCAGTTAGCAACACTGCACTCAAAGCAGAGGGGAAGAGTAAAGATACAGCAATTAAAACATACATGTAGAAAGTAAACTATGGCAATGTGACACTGAACTGTGAGTATCTGGGGAAGGAATGGAGTATCTGAGCAGGATGGGGAGGTGCAGAGTACTGAAGGTCCAGTTCTCTACTGTCATGTAGTCAAATAAATCTTAGCAAAGTGGGAAACTTTCACAGTAACTGCAAGGGGCTGTAGCTGGAGGTGGTGCATCAACAGCCCCATAACTGGGCATAGGCATTGGCACTCAGGAATGCACTAGAACCTCTACAGCCATATAGGGTGCATCCAGGGCCACCCAGAGGGTTTATGGGGCCTGGGGCAGGTGTGATGTTGGGGGCTCCACCACTGCCACCTACAAGGGACCATGTATATGTATGCAAAGCTGGGGGACAACGCATGAGAATTCTTGCGCACACACATCACGTGAGAAATCTCATGCTCCTTCCCTTGCCCTGGGAAGTGGGAAGAAGCGGGCTTTCCTTGCTTGTTCCCACAGCAAGGAGGGCTAAGCAGAGAGAATTTACACTGGAGACAGGTGACTAAAGCAAAATGACATTAACAATTTGCAAGTGAAACATTTATTAAACTTATACTACAAAGTTAGGAACTTAAGAACAAAATGAGAACAGGAAAGTTTAAGTAAAGTATTTCTGTCTCACCTTCCTGAATGCAAAGTCGTCAATTATACCATCATAATTTATTTGCTTTGCAAATGCGTTCTCCACTGAAAGGATGATCAATTGGTTCAGGCTATCCTCCCCAACCGCTGACCACCACAGGTAGTTCTTAAGAATCTTAAGCTTACTAAAAGTGTGTTCCCCGGATGCAACAGAGATTGGCAAAGACAATGAGCATTCTCAAGCAATGGCATATTTGAGGGAACACAGATTCTACCTTTGCCATAAATCTGGTTGAGAAGCCCAAGAGCAGTGTCCCTAGCTCCTCCAAAGGTGCACAAATTTGAGTCTTTCCTGATTTTGTAAAACAGGCAAAGTTCTTCTTGCAACTCATCCTTGTTCACATCTCGTGGGTATGTGGTGGATAAGGACTCTGCAAGCTTCGCAGTTACTGCATTCTCTGCAATGGCTGGTGCGTCAAGTATGAGTGAGAACAAGTTTGAGAATTTCCCCGTGTTCTCAGCTAGGCTTCAGAGATCTGAGAGGAGCATATCCATGGCTGTGATGAAGACTTCAACCCTGAATATATCTTCAGGGGAAGAGATTGTGTGTTCTGAATTGGGTGGCTCATTGTGGAAATGCTTCATCCTTTGGATTCTTCTGTGTGTTCTCTTAAATTCAGTGGTGATACCTAGTCCCCTCAGTGATGACCTTAGCTGCTGTGAGAAGACTTGGTCAGGAATCATTCAACCATTGAATTTCTTGCACAATCTTGACATATTGCACCCCTTCTTCCTTGGTAAGCCTGGATCCTTGGACAAGCTTTCTTCGGCTATTGATGTACCATCTTGTACCACACTGTAGTCAGAAGGATGAACTCCAAGGATTGCATCCACTCAATGAGACCTGAAACATCAGCCTGGGTTTCTGCTGTCAAGTCCAATTCTTCCTCAGTTTTGAAGAGAGAATCCAGCACCTGTTTAGGATTTTTCACGAGGGGGTGAACAGCATTGATTATTGAGCTCCATCTAGTTGTTGACACAGAGTGAAAAGAGGGTCCTGCAGTTTCCTGAAGAAGTTTCCATTTCGCAGGACTGCGTGAAAATACAGAGTACGTACATTTCCAAAATATGTTTTCACTTCAGAGCTCTTCTTCATGGCATGGGTATCACATAAGTTCAGAGAGTGTGCACTGTAGGGTGAAAACAATGCCTGAGGATTTTCATCCTGTATCCTAGTTTTCACACCCTGGTATTTCCTAGACATATTTGAAGCACTGTCGTACCCTTGGCATCTACAGTTCTGCAACTCTACCTTACACTCTGTCAGTACTTTATCTGCTCCACAATGTCTACTCCTCTCTTTTTATTGCAGTCCACCATTTTCAGAAATCATTCCTGCACATCCCATTTTCCATCTTTTTCATGTGCGTATCTCATGATAAATGCCAACTGCTCAGTATGCAAAACATCAAGCATCCCCTCTAGGATGATTCCATAGTAGTGAGCATTTCTCACCTCCTCAAGAATCGTATTTAGTACTTGCTTGGAGCACACCTCCAAATACTCATTCTGACTACACCAGGACATGTAGTGTGCTTGCATTCTCTCCACAGCCATTCAATGCTCCATAACAGGTTCAAGGTGGAAGTTCAGATCTTGACTGAATTTACTGATGAACTGTGCAGGAGAAAGGAACAACCTGCAGTCATCATGCTCTAGGATAGAATGTGATCCTTGGAATGGCAAATTTTGCTCTGCCAGAAACAGGGTAATGTCAGCCAGACCTCACAACACTTTATGCCATTTTTCATTCTCTGAATGTATGTCCTTTTCAAGAACATTATCAATGGCTCTTTTTCACTAGGAGCATTTGCAAGATCTTTTCACTGTAAATAATGTTGAAAATGACCAGAGTTTCCTTGTGACTCTTCACTTTGTCATAGTTTTCTCTAGTTATTGTTCACACCCTCATGGCAGAATCTGGAATGGTACAGGAGTTGATATTTGTTCTGATCTTGGAAGAGACAGCATGGAAAGCAGAATAAGCCAGCTGCCTTGTGGCTCCAAATGAGTCAGTCCCTTTTCACATGCTCGTCATTGGACAGAGTCTTGCAGAAAACCCATGTAGGGAATGACCGTTTAGAGGAATCACATGGGAAGCTTGCAGGTTTGGGTGGTGGGCCCTTGGACACAATTAGATTCCTTTGCAATCTATCGAGATGCCCCCAGGTGGCTGGGTCATTAGAGAACAGTTCCTGGTGAAGCTCAGGCGCAGATCTGGAAACCAGATCAATTGTGTCGTTTTTGTCATTTGATGCTGTTTCCTGCAGCTTGCACCATCAAACCTGACTCATTTTCACATTCTCCTGCTACATCGCTGCTTGCTTACTTTGTGATGTTTTCATGATCATAATATTCTTCATCCCCTGCAAGTGATGTGCCACCTGCACCTGTTCCACTTCCAGCTTCCTTATTTCCTTTCACTACCCAGCCAAACTGATCCAGTGTCTGCCTTCTCTTTTCATCCCTAGTTTTTTCTACTTTGTTTCCTCTCTTTTTGATGCCCCAGATTGATAGTTGCACTTCATTTTTTCTTACACAGGGATAAAAGAATAGGAATAGGTTTGTACTTCTCCTGAGCACCTCCAAATTCCAAACCCCTTCTGGCAGAGCTTCTCTTTCCTACCAGTTTCTTGGGGCCCGGATCAGTCTAACAGGTTGTGGCCTGCTGGTTGACCTCCTCCACTACTCAGAAAGGAAGGATTCCTCCTTTAAGGCCTGGCTTCACATCACTTCTAGGTCTTTTCCCTGTGGTAACTACTACAGAAATTTACTCTCCAGTGGGACTTTGCCTGGAAATCTTAGCCAATGCTCATGTAAACAGCCTAAGCTGAGTTGTACTTGGTTCAGGTTTGTGGGTGTGGCAGAGGATAAGCAGGCCCTGATCCCATTTAAGGAAAAAGAAAGTAACTGCAGAGAGAGTAGACAGAGGAAGGAGGATTGTCTTTGTACTGTTGCTGGAGAATAAACTTGTATATTTATCCTTTAACCCCTTGATTAAGGGCATTGTGAGACTGTTAGTATTCTTATGGGCCTTAGTAAGACAGTGCTGCTGTCTGAAGGACCAGAAGAGAGAAAGTCATCTCTGCAATACTGAAAGCAAGATTTGCAGTTTGGAGCACAGGCTTCTTCAATCAAGAAGGACTTTAAAAATGCAAAATGTCTATATAACCGTTGGGGAAAAAATTAAGTACTTTTTGAAGTGGGAAAATATGTGAATCTGAATATGTGTTATGTGTAATGTTTGTTATTTTCCTTGGCAAATATAAAGAAAACAATAAATATTATTTTAATTATCATTTTCTTGCAAATTCATTTCTGCCTTTGACCTTTAAGAACCCACCGAACTTACATTCGCTCATGACTTGAACTCTTTCCCTTGGAGGTCTTTCTGTAACAACAGGTCTCCTCCTTAAAGCCAGCCCTGTTTCTTCTCTCCTCACAACAGACTCTGTGTAACCAGGGCTACTTGGCTTGTCCAGAGATAAAGAAAGATGTTACCTACCATGGTTGGTTTAAACACACCCTTGGACATCAGTGCAACAATCACTTAAGCCTCACATAAGCATCTGTTTCACACACTGCTATGTAAAATATCTACTTCGTGGTCAGGGACGGGTCCCATAATCCCTTCAACCTGGAGGGATGTGGGCAGTGGGGTCCCCCAGGGCTCGGTCCTCGGGCCTGCACTGTTCAACATCTTCATCAGCGACTTGGACGAGGGGGTAAAAAGCACCCTGTTCAAATTCGCAGATGACGCCAAGATGTGGGGAGAAGTGGGCATGCTAGAAGGAAGGAATAGGCTGCAATCAGATCTAGACAGGTTACAGGGGTGGACTGATGGGAACAGGATGGGTTTCAACACTGACAAGTGCAGGGTAATGGACTTGTGGAAGAAGAACCAGCACCATACCTACAGGCTGGGGAACTCCCTTCTTATCAGTGCTGAGGCAGAAAAGGACCTAGGAGTCATCACTGATGCCACAATAAACATGGGCCGACAATGTGGGCCAACCATACCTTGTTATGCATCCACAGATGCATCTCAAGCAGGTCCACGGAGGTGATACTCCCCCTCTATGCAGCACTGGTCAGGCCGTGGCTGGAGTACTGCATCCAGTTCTGGGTGCCACAGTTCAGGAGGGATGTGGACAACATGGAGAGGGTCCAGAGGAGGGCCACTCGCATGATCGGGGCAGCAGGGCAGACCCTACAAGGAGACGCTGCAGGACCTGAACCTGTTCAGCCTTCAGAAGGGAAGGCTGAGGGGGGACCTAGTGGCCTGTTACAAACTAGTCAGAGGGGACCAGCAGGCACTGGGGAAGTCCCTGTTCCCCCGAGCACTCCCAGGAGTGACCAGGAATAACGGTCACAAGCTGGCGCAGGGTAGATTCAGGCTAGATATCAAAAGGTGCTACTTCACTGTCAGGGTGGCTAGGATCTGGAACCAACTTCCAAGAGAAGTGGTGTTGGCTCCTACCCTGGGGGTCTTTAAAAGAAGGCTAGATTAACACCTGGCCAGGCTCATTTGACCCAGTACCCTTTCCTGCCATGGCAGGGGGTCAGACTTGATGATCTGCTCAGGTCCCTTCCGACACTACCAACTATGAAACTATGAGATGTCACAAATTCATGTTGAGAATGATGCAGTGTCATCTTACTGTGGAGGAATTTGAGCCCAGGGGCTGTACTGGAGACAGCTGAGGTTGGATCAGGGGCCTGTGAAACTTGGGAAGGGCTGTGACTTGATGTGGCCATAGTACTACATTAAAGGGGATAGGCAGACAAATTTGTTTGGGTAGATGTTGATCCTATGACCCCAGCTGACTTCCTGCCCTTTGGGCAGGGGTCCGGACTCAATGATCTTCCGAGGTCCCTTCCAGCCCTGATGTCTGTGAAATCTGTGGAATGACTACCTCAATATTAGAATCTAGACCTAATTGTGCCAGTTACTATATAAAAATCTTCATTGTACCTTCATTTTATACACACCTCTCCTGGTCAGTGGTAGGGAACATGTGGAACTAGCTTTGAAGTCTCTGCCAACAAAATTACCTGTTACTTGGACTTCTCTCCAGAATAAATTGAGCACCCAGATTTAAACTCTGGCCTCCACCCCTTCAGTTTGTTATTATATCTATAATATCTCTGCAAGGTAGGATAAAAGGTACAAAGAAAATACTGCGTAGCTCAAGCAATTGTTTATATGCAAAAAAAATGATTTGACTGGAACTAGGCTTGAAAGAATAATAGGAAAATACTAACAAGAAGTGTAGGTTGTATCTGTGTTGATCTAAGGACATAGGCAGACCTGAAAGCTTGCTTTTAAAAAAATGTTTTCCCAACTTTTTAAGTTGGTCTAATAAAATATATCAGATTCACCTGAAGAACCTTGTCTGCCTAACAAGAAATGACACTTAAGCATATACAAAAAAGACCAGGAGATCTGAGCCCTCATTCATCCCACTTGTTTCCATCTCTGTTGTCCAGTTGGTTGTTCACTAAAGCTAGGGGTTGACAATGGATCTGGTCTACGCTTATGCCTGTGCCTGCACTGGGGCTGAGCAGTGAGGGGGTTCACTAGCACCAGGAGATAGAAGCTGTGCCTTTGCCGTTGTTGTATCTTTTAGCCACCACCCTTCTTCCCCAGTCCTGCAGTGACAGTACAGCTTCCAGCTGGGGTGGAGCTGCACCAAGGCTGGACTGGGTAGAGGAAGGGCAGAAGTGGGGAGAAGCAGCAGCAGAATAGAAGCAACTTCCAGCTTCTGACTCCTGGCACAGCTCCCCTTCAGCTGGAAACTGTGTTCACACTGCAGCTGGGGAGTGAGAGGCTGGGAGAAGCAATGGTTGTGCTGGCACAGCTTCCAGCTGCATGCTCCAGCAAGGGAGCAGGGAAAGACCCTCTGCCACTGAAATGCCGCAGAAGCCACCCAGCCCATGATAGACTCCAGCCAGGTTGTTCAGCCCACAGGTTGAAAAAGGTTGCTGTTCCCTGATTTAGGCTGTTCGCATTGTTAATTCACTGAAAAACAAGCATTCAAATGCAGAGTTAGGGTTGGCTGTTCATATTTTGTGCCTTTCCAGAGTGCTGAGTTCAGCAGAACTCAAACCTCCAAAAACCAGGAAACATAGCGTTAAGGCACAGACTAATCCAACTTTAATTCCTTCTGGTTGGAGCTAGTAGCTGCAGGAAATTAGCTTCATGCACTCCAGCTGCCTCTGTCAGATACAGCATTTAGGAAGAAGAGACCCTTTCTCCCTGCCTCCCTTGTATGTTATCAAAGGGAAAAAGGTGTCTGAATACTATGAGACCCAACATGCCTCACTTGAGCAATGAGTAATGTGGGTCTTCACTGGGGGTATTTTTGCCAATGGGATTGTCAGCAATGATGCTGGATAAAAGAATGGTCTCTGTATTTAATAATGGGAAGTAAAAAAGTAGGACAGATTCAGTTTCAGTGTATGTACCCAAAAGACAGTTTTTTAGGCATGTAACTGCCATTTTTTGGCACTTACACAGTTTGCAATCCTGCTTCATGTGCAGTGTGTAGACAAGTGTTCACTGGGTACTAACTAGGTTTAATAGGGTGAGCTCTGACCTGTTATGTATACAGCTCTGTATGGGCATGCTTGAGCAGAAGTCCCGAAGTTCTGATCACAGCAGAAATGAGGAAGAGGAGAAGAGGTAGGGGACTAAGAACCTGGGTATCCCACTTCCTGGGCATGTGCCTTAACCAGTCAGCTAAAACATAGAAGTGCCCTCTTCCTCATTCTAACACCTACTAGTTGTGGGCTTTCATCAGATAGCAATTTGTGTCTTGTGCACACTATGTGTGTATCGAGTGGCCAGTGGCTTCTGTGCATCCTCAGTATCCACAAGGATCCTTATGCATCCATGCAGAATGTCATGCAGAACTGCCAAAAATGGTAGTCAGACAGATGGAAAACTGCCCTTTTTTATGTGTGAAATAGAATAGGATTCTGCCCATAGTGATAAATCATATACTGTGACTGAAGGTTGTAAAAGCGTAGGAAGTATGGAATGTCTCTGGAGAGTACACTATATTTAAATGTTCCTTTTAGTGCAGCTTACCTAAACAGAGTTTTGCCTGTTTGGGGTATGAGTTGGTCTACTGTAGTTATTCAGTAGATTTGCAGTTTATCTGTTACAGTGGAAAGCTGAAGGGAAAGGATTCTATCTAATTCCTAAGGGGTTCTTTCCCATATACCTTGCTATAGTGGAACAGTGATAGTGGCTACACTCTGAAATGTTTGAAGGGTAGAGTTGCTGACAAGGCAAAGACTGACAACATAGATCTTGACATCTTTACTGGATGTTAGATATAATAACTCTAAGCATGTGTAAAAAAACAGATGCTTCTCTCTTCCACCTTATGAGCCATAACATAAAGCTATCTATCAACACTTTCAGCTAAGCTTCGGTCCACAGACTATGTCTAAGAGTTCGCAAAAGATGACCATGATCAGTCAAAAGTATGTGAATACCCACACTTAAAATTCAAAGGGGGCCGTGCCTCCGTTTGAAATTTTCAAAGGGGTCTGTTCCTCTATTCACAATTTTTTAGGGGTCCACAAATGAAAAAAGTTAAAAACTACTGCATCAGAAAACCGACTCATAAAATGTTACTCCTTGATGCCTGGCGCCCTCTGCTGAAACTTATTGGCCATTTGCTCACTCCCTCAGTTACCGAAACCAGGGGTCACAGAACTTACCATAGCACAGCTCTCCAGCAGCTGCCTCTGGCTTATTAGCAATGACCATCCCAGCCACAAAATATACACTGCTTGTTAGATGCTAGTACCTTCATATTGCCCCTCTACCATCTCCTGTCTCTATGCCCAATGTAAGCTGGTTCTTCCTCCTTTCCTGCATGGGGCCAACAGGCTGAGGAGCTGGGTAGAGGATGCAGGAATAATGCAGGAACTAGAATGAAATCATTGTGGGTATACTCTTGAAGGGAAGGGGAACCTGACATGAGTGGACAGGGCAAGAAAGGTGACCTGATGGTTAGGACCTGGGACATCTGAGTTCAGTTCTCTGCACTAGCAGACTTCCTGAGTGGTTATGGCAGTCAGGTAGACTCTCTATTTCAATTCCCCATGTATAAAATTGGGGTAGTGGCATTTTCTTACCTCACAAGGGTGTCAGGAGGATCAATGTACTAAGAAGGAAGAAGTGTTCACATACTAGTGTTAGACAGGTACTAATACAACCCTTACATTGAATATGGGTTTGGTATTTTGCAGGGACAGTGCTGAAACCCTCCAGTGTGCCTACTGCTCAGCTCTATCTCCTTTCCACATCACTCTTCCCTGTACTTTACTGGCACACCTTGTTCGCTGCTTTGACATCAGACTTCTTTGCCCCTCCTCAGACATTCTCTCCATCATGCCCAATGCTTCAAGCTTCCCCACTGCTTTAAGCCTCCACCCTTCATATGCTCTACCCTCCTCCTTGCCACTCCAGATCTCTATTAAGCTCACTAAGTTTATGGGAAGGTGGTGGGGCTGTGTGTACTAGTGTCTCTAATCAGCTAGAGATAGGGAGGGACTAAACAGAGAGGCAAAATCCTAATATATGAGCCAACAGTATGCCCTTGTTGCCAAAAGGCTAATGGCATACTGGGCTGCATTGGTAAGAGTGTTGCCAGCAGATCAAGGGAAGTGATTATTCCCCTTTATTCAGCATTGGTGAGGCCACATCTGGAGTACTGTGTCCAGTTTTGGGCTGCGCACTACAGAAAGGATGTGGACAAATTGGAGAGTCCAATGGAGTGCAACAAAAATGGTTAGGGGGCTGAGGAACACGACGTATGAGGAAAGGCTGTGGGAACTGGGCTAGTTTAGTCTGAAAAGAGAAGACAGAGGGGATTTAATAGCTGCTTTCAGCTACCTGAAGAGTGGTTCCAAAGAGGATGGAGCCAGACTGTTCTCGGTGGTGGCAGATGACACAGCAAGGAGCAATGGTCTCAAGTTGCAGCAAAGGAAAATTAGGTTAGATATCAGGAAAACTTCCTCACTAGGTGGGTAGTAAAACACTGGCAACAGGTTACACAGAGAGGTTGTGGAATCTCCATCCTTGGAGGTTTTTAAGACCCAGCTAGACAAAGCCTTGGCTGCGGTGATCTTGTCAGGGATGGTCCTGCTTTGAGCTCCTGGGGTCCCTTCCAACCCTCATTTTCTACAATCCTTTAATTCTAATATGCATTGTGAGAGCTTTTATAGCTTAGGCTCTGAAAGGTGTATAGCAGCCCGTTCCTTTTAATGAGATGTTCTCCTAAATTAACTGCCAGTGCAGAGGACCACAGCCTAAAACAATACCTCCAAGATAAAAGAATGGCTCTGTTTATCTCAGAGGATTATTTTCCTCCTCCCACTGAGCTGCCAATGTCTCTGCTTATGAGGTTGTGGTATGTACTTAGTGTGCCTTTTCTCAGCTTCTCACCCAGAGCGGCAGCCTTTTACCTCCGATCCTGGTTCTCACACAGGAAGAGACAATATAGAGTTGCCTCCCATCCTCTTGGTTAGAGCCCTCAGCCACACCTCTCTAATTCCCACTTTCCTTCATTGCATCCCAGAACTCTTACCCTGCTACACCTGTTTTTCTTTCTGCAATTTCTTAATCCTGCACTTCCTGCAGTGCTCCCCCACACACCTGCACCCACTCCCTTTTCTACTGTCTCTCTCGCTCCTGCATCATCTCCAGGGATCCTGGTTTCCCTGATATAAAATCACAAATTCTCAGATAAAAATTCACAAATTTGCTGACAAAAAAAACCAAATCTGTGGTTAAAATGAAAGACCACCATAAACACAAAGGTTTATTGATATATTTAAAATGTTAAAGCAATTTGGAAGCCTACCAGTGCCTCAACCACTGTAATAAAATTAATTCTAAATACCTATACATTTTGGTATTTGATTTTGGGTTTTTTATCGTGGAAACCAGTAGGGTGAACGTGCTGGACTTTAGGAAAGCTGATTTCAGCGAACTCAGTCGATTAGTGAAGGATGCACTGCAGAGTAGTAGTTTTGAAATGATGGGAGCCCAAGAAGGGTGGCTGTGCCTTAAGGAAGCTATCCTTCTCGCACAAAGCGAGACGATCCCCGTGCGAGGTAAAAGAGGGAAAGGGGCCAGGAGGCTTCCCTGGCTGACCAGAGAAATGCTGGGCAGACTAAGGGCCAAAAGGGGAGCACATAAAAAGTGGAAACAGGGAGAGATCACCAAAGAGGAATATACCTCTTCTGCTCGTGCTTGTAGGGAGGCAGTTAGACAGGCCAAAGCTACCATGGAGCTGAGGATGGCAACCCAAGTAAAAGACAATAAGAAATTGTTTTTTAGATATATAGGGAGTAAAAGGAAGGCCCAGGGAGGAATAGGACCCCTGCTAAATGGGCAGAAACAATTGGTGGCGGACAGAGGGGACAAGGCTGAACTCCTCAACGAGTTCTTCGCCTCAGTGTTCCTAAGCGAGAGGCATGACAAGTCTCTCACTGGGAGTGTAGGGAGGCAGCAGCAAGGCACCAGACTTCCATGCGTGGACCCTGAGGTGGTGCAGGGTCACTTGGAAGAACTGGATGCCTTTAAGTCGGCAGGCCCGGATGAGCTCCATCCGAGGGTACTGAAGGCACTGGCCGACATCATTGCAGAGCCACTGGCAAGAATATTTGAACGCTCGTGGCGCACGGGTCAAGTCCCGGAGGACTGGAAAAGGGCCAATGTGGTTCCCATTTTCAAGAAGGGGAGGAAGGAGGACCCGGGCAACTATAGGCCAGTTAGTCTCACCTCCATCCTTGGCAAAATCTTTGAAAAAATCATCAAGGCTCACATTTGTGAGAGCCTGGCAGGACAAATTATGCTGAGGGGAAACCAGCACGGGTTCGTGGCAGGTAGATCGTGCCTGACCAATCTTGTCTCTTTTTATGACCAGGTCACAAAACGCCTCGACGCAGGAGGAGGGGTGGATGTCGTATACTTGGACTTCAGGAAGGCCTTTGATACGGTATCCCACCCCATACTGGTGAACAAGTTAAGGGGCTGTGACTTGGATGACTGCACAGTCCGGTGGGTGGAGAATTGGCTGGAGGGTCGCACCCAGAGAGTCGTGGTGGATGGGTCGGTTTCGACCTGGAAGAGTGTGGGCAGTGGGGTCCCGCAGGGCTCGGTGCTTGGACCGATACTCTTTAATGTCTTCATCAGCGACTTGGACGAGGGGGTGAAATGTACCCTGTCCAAGTTTGCAGATGACACTAAGCTATGGGGCGAAGTGGACACGCCAGAGGGCAGGGAGCAGCTGCAAGCAGACCTGGACAGGTTAGACAAGTGGGCAGAAAACAACAGAATGCAGTTCAACAAGGAGAAATGCAAAGTGCTGCATCTAGGGAGGAAAAATGTCCAGCACACCTACAGCCTAGGAAATGACCTGCTGGGTGGCACGGAAGTGGAAAGGGATCTTGGAGTCCTAGTGGACTCCAAGATGAACATGAGTCGGCAGTGTGACGAAACCATCAGAAAAGCCAATGGCACTCTATCGTGCATCAGCAGATGCATGACAAATAGGTCCAAGGAGGTGATACTTCCCCTCTATCGGGCGCTGGTCAGACCGCAGCTGGAGTACTGCGTGCAATTCTGGGAGCCGCACTTCAAGAAGGATGCGGATAACCTGGAGAGGGTCCAGAGAAGGGCCACTCGTATGGTTAAGGGCCTGCAGGCCAAGCCCTACGAGGAGAGATTAGAGAAACTGGACCTTTTCAGCCTCCGCAAGAGAAGGTTGAGAGGCGACCTGGTGGCTGCCTATAAGTTCGTCAGGGGGGCACAGAAGGGAATTGGTGAGTATTTATTCACCAAGGCGCCCCCGGGGGTTACAAGAAATAATGGCCACAAGCTAGAAGAGAGCAGATTTAGATTGGATACTAGAAGGAACTTCTTCACAGTTCGAGTGGCCAAGGTCTGGAACGGGCTCCCAAGGGAGGTGGTGCTCTCCCCTACCCTGGGGGTATTCAAGAGAAGGTTGGATGTGTATCTAGCTGGGGTAATGTAGGCCCAGCACTCTTTCCTGCTTATGCAGGGGGTCGGACTCGATGATCTATTGAGGTCCCTTCCGACCCTAGCATCTATGAATCTATGAAAATCAGAGTTCCCCTTGCCCCCTTAGCTCACTAGGATCCAGGTCCTGGCCCCTCACTACCAAGCCACAGCCCCCCATCTGTGCTGGTGCCCCTCATTCCCCCTCACAGACCACCCCCACCCCTAGCCCTGCTGGTGCTCCTCACTCCCCCCCATACCTCCCCAGCCCTGCTGGTGCCCCTGCCCCCACACCCACAGCTCCCTGTCTTGCTAGCCCTGCTGGAGGGGGTCCCCAGCTGCCAGGGCTACAGGTCCAGGGATCTGAGTCCACAGCCTCTGGCCTCTCATAGGAGATGGTAGCTCCTGCAGGAGAACAGAGCACAGAGCCCAGCTCTCCCCACCTCTGCTGCAGGCTCAGGTAGGGGTGGGGCCAGCTCCCACTGCTGCACACACTCCCTGAGGGGAGGGGGGACCTGTGCCCCCCAAATCTATTCGTGGCAGGGTGGGCTGCCCACTGCAGGCTCGGGCTCTCCACCCTGCTGCCCCCGCCCTGGGGCCTCCACAGCCCAGCCGGTGCAACTTGATGCTTTAGGGGACAGCAAGGCCCCACAGGAAAGCTCATTGGCCATGCGGCAGCAGGGGGAGCAATAGTATGGGGTTGTGTCCCTCACTGCTCCAGGGAGGCATGTTTGCCTTGGCACAATGGTGGGTTGCCTCATCTTTCGTTTCTTGAATGCTGAGGGTGGTTCCAAGGGCTGGGCTGTTGGTCCAGGTATTGGTGTTGATGGTTCAGTCATTCAGAGGGAGCTATTTTTAGACCTACTGCCATTATCGCTCAAGCTTCTTCATTCATCCCAATTCATTCAGGAACCAAGTTACATAGGAGGAATAGGTGTGAATCATAGGTTACACAACCAGGCATGGGGATAAGATGGAGGCTTGACATTACAAGATGGAAACTTGATGTGACTTATGCTAGCTTACACATATAGGCCTAAAACCGTAATCACACAATATAAAAACAGTAAAAAAAAAAAATCAATACAAAACATAATAGTTATCACTTATAAAACAGTGAATATCTATATTAAAATAGCAGGGCGCTTATTTGCAAAGAGAGGAGAGAAAAATAAAACTTACTACCTAAAATAAAATGTTAAAGATTATCCGACATCTTAGCTTACTTATACTTATCTATAGGGAATAGAGAGGGAGAGAAAAAGTCAGAAATGTTTGGGGAAGGGGAGGGAATACATTTTAAAAGGAAAAAGAAAAACTGGGGGTTTTGCTACAGGCAGAGAGCACATCACTAGGGTGATGCGTGGCTCACAGTGGCAATGAGCTGCCCCACACGACTCTGCTGTGCCCTGCAGTGCCAGGGCTGCAGAGGCTCAGTGGAGGGCATTAGGGTGGGGACCCCAAGCCTGCAACAGGGATCCTGCACCTGTCCCCATCCCATGCACAGACCTGAGGGGTATGAGTCTCCCCTGCCTCCATGGGAGCACACGCAGTAGCAGGAAACTGGCCCCAACCCTGCCACCCAGACAAGCCATCCATGGCCCTGTTCCACTCCCCATCAAGCCCCATGTACCACCCGGCTGGGCAGCAGTCCCAGCCTCAGCTCGTGCCCGACTCTCTCCCTTCCTATGGGGCCCTCAATACCACCCGCACTTACCTACGGGAGCTGCTCTCCAGGCTGCCTGGTTGCCATGTGCATATACATGCACATAGTGTCCCTGCCTGACCGCCCTCCTCCCACTCTCCCCCAGCCCCTTTCAGGCTTGAACTTTGCCAGCCTGCAGAGAGCTCTTTGCAAGCTGCAAAATCCTCAGGTTTGTCCTTTAAAATGAGAAATCCATGGTTTCCTTGGGTAAAGGGGGACATCCACATGTTTCTCCATTTTTCTGTGGGAAATGGAAAACCTGCATCCCTGATAATCTCTATATCTGTATGCAAAATTATAAAAATCTGAAAATGTTCTGAGCACATTTAACAGGGGACCCTTATATTGTTACTGGGAGAGGGCTACAATGTCGGCAGAGCCAGCAAGGGATCTTTAAGGGATGGATTGTTGTGGTCCAGGCAAAGGCAGCTGGCCAGGCAGGATCTAACAAGCAGCCCCTGCGCTCAGGCCAGCCAATAGGCCAGACTGGCTGCAAAGGGCAGGGCTCAGGGAATAAATAGATTTTCCTTCACTCTGCAGCGCAGTTTGGATCTGCAGGCAGCAGGAAGAAGAGCTCCTGAACAAGATGTCTACCAGATGGACTAAGTGGCACTGGAGCTGCCCTAGGAACTGCAAGCAAAGTGCTTATAGCTTGCAGGGAAGTTAAACTCAGTGTGGGGATAGTGTTAGTTACAGCCAGTGTGCTTGTATTTTTCTGTTTTGCTTAAGCTTTAAACCAGTGGAATGGCTGTGGCTATGAGGGGTGAATGAGGAGGCCACAGTGTTTAAGGGGCTCAACAAGGTTTAGAGATCTGCTTGGGACAGGACTTAAACCAGGGGTGGCCTGTGGGGCTTGGGAGGGCTAAGGCTGTAGCCCAAGAAGGGCAAAACTAGGGTCAGGAGGTCAAACACAGTGCTGAGGCAAGATGCCTAGTAAGAGTAAGTAACTGGTAACATCCATAAGGCATGGGTGTGGCTGTAGGGGTGGAAGGAGGACACAAATTTAGCTCTTAATGCAAGTAGGGCTTGAGAGAGTGAGTAGAGAGAGTGGGCACCCTAGGCTCACCTACCTTTGTGGGCAGCCTCCCCTCATTACCCTTTAACATCAAGGTGTAGCAGGCAAGGAAGCAGGGTGAGACCCTGGGAGGCAGAAGCAGGAGCCATACAGGAGCAAAACAGCCACTAGGGGCTGACGGTGGCCCTCAGGCACACTCCTGTTCTAGCACCCACTTTTGGAGGACTATATCAGGAATGCTTTGACCCTGAGTTTGTGCTGTGCTGTCATAGCTGTATTTGAACAACATGTAGATCAAAACCACTTATTACCGTAGCTGTGGGATGAAAAGCTGGCTAAGGAATTAAATTTGGATTCCAGACTTTCATCAAAACTAATGGAAATTCCCACCCATCCCCATAGAAACTCCCATGTCCCATCTAAGCATCTGAAAATCTTAGCCTTCATTGTTTCTGCAGGCTGCAATAACTTCTGATCCATATTTGATGAGGAAATGAACAATACAATGTCATTACATTTATGAGAAAGTATACATTAAACCTGGCTTGGCTTTTTCTTAAAGGACTTGTGCTCTTGCACAGTTACAGGGTTCAATACCACTGGATGCCCAGGCTGGGATTTCTCTGAAGTAGGTTTTTGGTAGTATCTTTTATTTGACAACTTGTATGGAACCATCAGTTGCTGAAAGGACCACTAACACTGGCAGAAGGTGCAGGAGCACATATATACCTTCTTCTAACAGCTGGACAATGGCAGAAGCACACTTTCTTTCAGGAGAGGTGATGTCCCGGTAATTCTGCCAGCTCTGAAAGTGGGGTTCTGTCATCACAGAGAGGCTTTGGGTGTAAACTTGCTTAGAGAGCTGACAGCAGAACACTGTAGTCTGAACTAGGCCTAAAATTGGCTGTTTCTTAGTGTTATTTCTATAATTGTGATGTGGTTTTGGGTCTCTCTTCCTCTCTTAACACACACAACACACTGGAATTGTTTTAAAAAACAGATCACTGAAAGAAGTGGGAATGGAATCCCATAAAGGTTTCATGAAGTTAAGCAAACGATTTTATGATTCACTTCAGCATATTTATTCCTCAAACATGATATGCAATGCTGTAGATAAGACAAAAGGAGACAGCAATCGAACTTCTAATCTAACCCAGTACTAGCACCTACCTCATATGTCCTTGGTTCCCAATATATTGACATGCTCTTTCAGTTCTTAGCTTATTACTTGAGGTGTCTGAATCCTTTTAAAAACATCCTTCAAACCTCCCTCTTCCTAGCTTCTGTGATTTTATTCTCCAGGTTTCTGCCACTTAGATTTAAACTGTGATTGAGTCTACTTTTGCAAATCTAGAAATCAAAATCCAGATTTCTTACTGTCACAAGAAAAGAAATTTATGACTTCGGTTAGCCGTACTTTAACATCTTGCTGTTCAGGGTCATCTTATCACTCTTGAATTTGAATTGGTCACATTGGCTAAGTAGTGGAGTGTCATTTCTGTGAATAAGTTATGAGTTTTTTGCTTTTAGATTTCCAGTTTTGTGCCAATTAGCTCCAATCTGAATTCCACTTTGGCTGTGATAGTGTTTAAGTAATTTTTCAAATCCCCTTGAAACATCTTTCAGTTTCTTTGCAAGGTTAAACTACTCCCTGTTGCAATGCAAATACTGTGTTTTGATCAAAGTTGCCCCCCTACTTGAAGCTAATAACAATATTCTTGGACTGTTTGATTACAAATGTACATTCTACATTCCTTTAATTACTTTCTTTCTCCTTTTGCTACTACCAAAGGCAGTCCTCTCTCACTGTGGCCTAGTCTTTTCTGAAATGTGGTTGGTTTCATCCATTCTTTCCACTGGCCTGGGAGTTTACTTCAAAAGTTAATTTGTTCCATGTTCTCCATCTGCCATCAGATTCTGTATTCTTGACCAGTCCACCCACACCTCTATGCCCTCTGAGCAGGAGCAGCCACGTGCAGTCAACACACTATACTGTACATTAGCAGCATTCCTCTTGATCTTGGGGAGAAAAGTAGAGTCTGCCTGATATTCCTATATTATTGGAAGCTGTATTTGCCTTGACTTTAATACCTCTCTACAGTGGTCATTCCAGAGCAGTGAAGAGTGCTCTATATGACCTGGTCCTGACTGCATTGCAGAAAAAATTAACAAATTAGTATACACCTAACCTAATTTCACAGAAAAGGTGCCTGGTGTAAATCACCACTTATTCCATATGTGATCAATTAGAAGACTGAAATCTGTGCGTGTGTGTGTGTATCAACCTAGCAAGTGCAGCATAGACAGTATTTTTGTAAACCTTTTTTCAGCAACTTCATGAGCAAAGTACTCTTCTGTCTGTAGCAGCAGTTAGGATGCATCATCAATACAGGTAGTGGTGAGTAAATTGTGGTTTGGAAAATATATAGAACGTCAATTGAGATTCTGTTTGACCAAACTGCAATTTATTTCAAGAATAAGTTTTAGCACAGATTTAATCTAGTTTCAACAAAAGTTCTTGATTTTGCCCACTTGTTTTAAATACAGTTACAAGTGTACCTAACGTTAGGTAAATCCTTTTCTGACCATTGTAGAGAGGATCTCTGTGCTGAGGCTATAATTGCTGGAAGGCCCATATACAAAAATTGGAAGCTTTCCAATATTAAACTGATGCTACTACTTCCTGGGTTTAGAAAACTCCACTAGAGGGCATACATCACCTAAAAACCTATAACAAAACTAACCATTTCTGGGTGTGTCTACACATGAAATTAATGGAAAGCAATAAGCTCCAGCGCTTACTATGCTGGAGTGTATTGTTCCTGGGTGCACTGTTTGAATGTGGGCTCAGGATCACAGCATGTTGAGCTGGGGCAGAGTAGACTTAGCTGGTAGGGAGCCCCAGGGGTCAGCCTGTGAACTTGTTAAATAGGTTAGCTTTGTCATCTGGCGAGATCATGAGATTTCCTAGAGTGTCCTGCAGAGGCCCCATGTTACCTGGAACCTTCTTTTTACCCCCTATGTATTTAAAAAAAGATTTCTTGTTGTCCTTGATCCGGGTTGCTAGTCCCAGTTCTGTCTCCGCCTTGGCCTTCCTAACAGCCCCCCTACAATCCCGAGCAATGGAGGTATAGTCCTCCCTGGTGATGGCCCCTCCCTTCCTTTGGGTGTTCGCCTCCTTCTTAGCTTTGAGACAGTCCTGGGTGCTTTTAGTGAGCCATGGGGGCTTTTGAGCACTCTTGCTCACTTTGATCTGTGTTGGGATTGCCACCCTTTGGGGTTAGAGGATCATCTCCTTCAGGAATGGCCACTCTTCTTGGACTCCCGACTCCCCACCCCTCCGGGACCTCAGTGCCTCCTTGACTAGTCTCCTTAGGTCAGTGAAATACACCCTCCTGAAGTCCAGGGCTGTTGCCTTGCTGCAGGCCTTTGCTACCCTGTGCTGGATGGTGAATTCCAGTAGGCGATAATCACTATTGCCCAGCTGATTGAGCACCCGCAGTCCCCTCACCAGGTCATCGCTTGTGGCCAGGACCAGGTCTAACAAAGCATTTCCCCTGGTGGAACTGTGCACCTCCTGGGTTAGATGGGGGTCCTGTAACACGGCTAGTAACCTATGTGAGTGGTCAGACCTGGCTGACTGCTCTTCCCAGCAGATGTCTGGATAGTTTAGGTCACCCATGATGACCACGTCCATTGACTTAACTGCCTCTGCAAGCTGACCTGAGAATTCCTGGTCCCGCTCTTCCCCCTGGTTGGGTGGTCTGTAGTACACCCCCACCGTTAAGTCCTTTTCCCCCAACCCTCTTGTATTCTGACCCAGAGCACTTCAGTTTGACCCTTCTCTGACCCAGTGCTGCTTGCTGAGAATGTGAATTGTTCTTTGACAGAGCGCCACACCCCCACCTTTCCTCCCTCTTCTATCCCACTTGTACAGCCTATAGCCCTTGATGTTCACCGCCTAGTTGTGTGTTGGATCCCACACATTTCGGTGAGCCCCACTATGTCTGGGTTTGTGTTAGCTAACAGGAGTGTAAGTTCCTCCTGCTTGTTCCCCATACGACGACCATTAGTGTATAGGCATTTAAGACCTCCTGAAGGTGTATGCACTTCTCCCCTAATCCCAGGACTATTCAGGCCCTGGTCTCTTACCTGGGTATTTCTTGTGCTCATTACCTGTCTTGGCTGAGCTGTTCTTGTGGGCAACACTTGGTTTGGTGTTCTGAGGCTCCCTCCAATGCAGGGCTAGTGGTAGGCAGGCCCCACACTGAAGCACCCTCCTGCCCCAGCCATCTGGGGTAGCATCTACACATGTGCTACTGCGGAGTCACTCTGCAGCACGATAGTACTTGTATTTACAAATGCTACCCTGCTGCAGAGTTTATTAGTTTACTCAAGCCTAATTAGCCCTGCATGTGTAGACACTGACATTTACTGTGGAGCTAATTCGTCTACTTCACAGTAACCATCTTGTATAGGTGCATTCTGTATGTCCATTATTATCAAAGAATAAGCAGGTATCTATACCTGACCTGAGAGCAAAGTTAGCATTAGCTGAATACTGGCTAAATCTTTAATATAGGCAGGGAATGAGACAAATGTTGGGTCTCTGTCGTTGTTATTAAGGCAGTCGATGGTTTGGACCCAGCCTATCTAGGAGATAGCTTAAAACTCTGGGATAAAGACTATGGTTTATACTTTGTTCTTCAGGTGCAATGGAATCTTCCATCTTAAGAATAAAGGTCTTCTGTGCTATAGACAGCTTTTTTGTGGGCCAGTCTGTGACTGTAGAACAAATTCATACCACTTCTAATCAAAGCACGCTTCTGCAACCATGCTTTCTCTAATACTAAATACAGAGCTGGTACATTGTTTTTAAATTTAAAAAAACTAATTTAAAAGCACACTACATTGTGCACAGCTCCCCACATACCTTCTCCAGAGAAAACTACACCAAATAGCTTTTTAGTTGAATTGCTTAATGCACTATGGGAGGGTGCTTGAATACTGCAGCAGTGAAAGCAACAAATGCCTCAGTAAAGAGAGCACGCATTTTATTTGCACAGGGATGGATTTGATTATCTGCATCTTCTCTGACAACAGTCCTAGTAACCATAATGAATTTGGGGGAAAACATTTATATTATATCCCAATTTCAAAATATCACTGAAATATTCTCTGCTTGGTCCCTGTGCTGGGTCTAGCTTATCAATCTTTCTGAAAATAGAACTCCTTCCATGTACTCATCCCCATCTGATCTCTGGTGAAAACTTCTGGCATATGTTTTTGGGTTTGTTTGTTTTTTAAACAGGACTACACAAGAAACAGCAGAAGGTTGACTTATGTCCTGGATTCTCTCCTCTTTGCTCAATTTGGTGAGGAAAAATGTCTTTTGACTTTGAAAAGGATGCACAAAATAACATCTTTGGGTCTACAGGTGCCGACTTATGACCAGCTCATTAAATGTTCACTTGTAATTATTTCAGACCCACATGTCCTGCTGCCAAAGCTATTATATATAGCAATAGAGCTCATACTAAATAAAACTAGGCATGCTGGTAGGGAAAACAAAACTGAGGCCTTTGCATTAAGCCATCAGAAAAAGTAATTAGGTGCTCAAGATATAAAGCCCAGAATCCAGTCCCAACCACCATTTTTTTTCCTCTGGGACAAGCTGGATATTACTGATGACTTGCTCTAAATTCCTTGTGGAGACAGTTTCTGAAGCATTTTGCTTGGCACCAGCCAGATTCTAGTAATCTGATGCTTCTGCATTTACCCTTCATAACAATATTGGTAACCAATCCATGCAGTGGAGTCCAGATTTGACAATCGTTTGACACACTGAGCTAGAATCATTTTGTCCGAGAGTAAAAACAGGTGGAAAACATTCTGTGCCTATACTGAAAATTTTCTCTTTCTGGAAGAGAGAAATTATTCTAGTAGGCAACTGTCAATCCTCTAGGCTCACACATCTTGCTTTTTCTTGACCATCCACAGAAAAAGTGTCTGCGTGCAGTGAGATGAATGAACCCCTCCACCATTCTGTGGTATTTGACCTTGCAGAGTATTTCCTTCTCATACATCACCAAGCTAACAGCCTCCTGAATGCAGACTCTCTTTTGGCAGGAGGTAGGTCTTGGCATCTAAAGAGTGTCCATTCATTTGTGATTTAAGAGGAGTGAGACAGGATGTCCCTTGGTAATTACTTTTATAGTTTGAAGCCTGAATATTAAAAATTGCAGACTAACTACAACAAATGATATTCCTGTAGTAGAAAGAGAGAGAGAGGAGAGGGGGAAAGGGAGAGACAAAGAGAAAAGAAGAGCGAGAGGAACGAGAAAGAAGCAAGAGAGATGAGGCGAGATGAGACCAGACAATAAAGAGAGATGGACCTGGCCCTCGACAGGTCCCCAAATCTCATTAAGCAGCCCTCCTGCCGAACTAACTGTCCACCCATGGACTAAGCTGTTGTAAACACTACTGCAGATACACTAGCCTTGTCAGAAGTGTAGCTTCCATGCTTTTATTATATGAACTAGCCAACTGCTCATCAAGAATGATGTGGGGGGGCATGGGGGAGGAAGGGGTCTGGGATGGAGTGCTGCCACTTAATGCTTCAGGCTGCCACTGTTCTGCCTCTTTCAGGAGCGAGGTGGGGGAGACGAGGCCCCTGTCCAGTCCTCAGCGCAGCTTTCGAATCATGGTGGTGCTCCCCCACACTTGGAGCATTCTGATTGGCTGTTCCCATCAACCAATCAGACTGCAAATCAAGCATTACAGACAGACAGACTTAGGCTTTTAGAATATTAGAATTATAGAACTTTCAATAGCATGAGACAGGGGAATTGGGCCTTTATTAACTCTCTGGCACCACATGCAAGCATAAACTACTCATTAACCATTATTACTCTGGCTGTTGCTAATCAATTTATTTTAGTTAAAACTAATGATTCTACTTCTGGCACTGCATTTCAGGGCTAAAAGAAATGCTTAGATTACCTTCCCCTGGAAAAGGCCATCGTTTAAATAAGTCATAGCAATCTTAACTGCCAGAGGCTGACCGTCCCAATTCCTCCCCCATTCCCAAGATCAATACTATATTGATCTTAAATATTGCATTAGGAGTAGAAACTCATTCTTTTGCATATGTCAGATTATTCTAAAGCTTAAATTAAAAACAATAACTTCTTGAACTAAGTACTGAATATCTTTTACTTTTTTTCTTGTGCCATTATTTCAATGTACAGTGCTAACAAATTATCTGGATAACTTTTGGAGCCATATAACAGAGAACCCTACCGTGTTGCTAGAAAATCAGTGTAAGAGTAAGGAAATGGGGCTTTAAAGTGATCTACTTGGAGATAGGAAGAGGCATGCTCTGAACAGATATGAGCCCTGCTTCAGGGCAGATCTGAAGGTGGGGCTCACTGTTGAGCTGATGGAAGCTGATTACTGTGGGTATGCCCAGGAGAGTTGTGGCCGGGATAGCCCCAATGGCTGCATCCACACAAGTGTCGATGTTTGTTTCCCTGGGGACAAGGAACAGTAGCACACCTTGTGCCACTGCGGCTTGTACCTGAGCAACATCTGTGCCACATGCCCTCCGGTGCACAGAGGGTAACCCCAAGTGTGGTAGGGGAAGCTGGTCCCAGCAGCCTTACCTAAAATCCTGGGAGCCTCAGGGAGCTGCAGCTGTGGCACTCCTGAAGCTGGGACCCTGGCCCACAACCAGAGTATGGCTCCAGCTGGCCAGGTTCCAGCTTTGGGCAGCATGCGCTGCTGCCATGTGCACCACCCTGCTTTTTTCCGTGTGGGTTTTTTTGACCCTGGGATCATCCAGGGTCAATCCCACCCCTGCCAGTGCTTCAAGGTAGCAGCACGGGGAACTCCTGAATATGAAATGTGTGGCACCATAGACAGGTCTGCGGTGCCACATACCGCACAGCTGTGGTCATCTGGATACAGCCAGTAAGTTTTGGGTGGACGTCTGGGGAGAGCTGGGGAAAGGCATCATGGCTGGAACTGATTATGGGTGGCAGAGCCTAGCGGAACTGAATTACTGGAGCAGGAGGTGGTTTGATTTCTAGGAGAAGGCTGAGAAGGAGAGGCAGGAGGCAGGAGGCAGCGGGAGATGGGGCCAGTTGGGGCAGCAATCAGCGGGCTGGGGTGGGGCACGTGGGCCCTTCGGGGGGCATGGTAGCCCCTGCAGGAGTCATTTGGGCTCTGCTAGGGGGGCTGTTACCCCTAGTGGGGTGCTGTGGCCCTTGTGGGGGGCAGCAAAACATATAGGTATTTAGAGTTAATTTTATTATGATGATAGAGACACTGCTAAGCATCCACATTGCTTTAATACTAGATATATTAAAACATGCCCAACTGATTGCTGTCTCTCACTTTCTCTATATAGTGGTCTTTTGTTTTAATTGTGGAGGGACATGGATTTTGGGGTATTTTACAGAGTAACTTTGGGATTTTTTTACCAGGGATTTTTCAGTTTTGCAATAGGGAACACCAGAATTCCTGCTAGGGAAACCAGTGGCAGGACCCTGCCACCTCAGAGCTGGTATCTTGGACCCAGCTGAAGGTGACAGTTCAAAGCAGGCCACCACACTGGGAACATCTTCCAGGTGATAGCTGCCCAGATGGGCACACATGGCAGTAGTGCTGCACAAAGGCCAACCCTGCAGCCACAACCCCCTGGCAGCTGTCCCAGAGGGGCAGATGCCTCTGCTGACTGTGCAGTCTCCACCCAGGTCTGGCAGGTGTGCAGCCTTGGGGCCACATGCTGTCACAGGTGGCAGCAGGTCACAGCCAGGTGGCAGCCCCTGTTGCCAGACTGCTGCAGTGGGTAGAGGGTGCAGGGAGTTCTCAGAGCTGCTTCAGCAGTCCAGCTGGCACAAGGGGTTGTATCCCCAGGTACCAATTGGCTGGGCCCCAGAAGCTCCTGAGAGTGAGTAGCCCTGAACTACTTGCCAGGAAAGCTTTTTGTACTGATAGGGCCAGGACAGGGCAGCTTGTTGTACTGCTGGGGACAGCACAGATGCAGACACCATGCTCTAGCTCCCCCTGGCTGCAGATCTGGGAGGAGCCAAGTGGCACAATTTGCTCCACAAAGTGCATGTCCGAGCACGTGTGCCAAGGCAAAAAGCCCCAGCTCAAATTTGCACCGCTTCTATTTGAGCTACTGCAAGCGCACATGCTTGCATGTGTGGACATGCCCATGATGCTCCCATCAAAGTTGGTGAGAAGCTTGGCATCTGAGTCAATGGAAACAGATATGGACCTATAGTTTGTACTGTACTGTAAGGTCTTCATAGCCAAAGATTGATTAGGACTAAAATAAGACCTATCATAACTTTGGAACTATTTTGGGGAAGAAAAAGCTATCCTTATTCATTCCTAAACAATGAACAATGTACAATTTATCACTTCCTGCTCCATTCAACTTTCCTTGGATCATTCATGACAGGTTACTAAAGATTCCTAGTGCATCTTTCCTTCCTTCTTAGCAGAAGGTGGCCGTCTGGTAGCAATATGTTGATGCTTGGGAAGTCTCCTGAGGGCTACATCCTTTGGCAAGACATCCTGGCTATTGATGACCTTGGTTTATCACTTCTTCCTTTTGAAATAAAACTCTTTTTTCCAAATAGAGTAAGGAATGTAGGGTCAGATTCTCAATCCTCACTGAATAGTTATTTATTTGAACCTAGTATAAAAATGTCTCCTTAACAGTTATCACTTAGGTACTTCTCTAAATATTTGATAAATCATGGTTTTCCCCAGTAATTTTTGTATAAAGTTCTCAATAAAGCCATAATTATTTTTTCAAGTTTCTAACAAATACTTTAATGTGGTATTATGCCCATTTGTCAGTGCAGGAAATTAACTTAGATTATAGATGAGCTAAATGGTTCTGGCACATAATGAATTGTTTTCACCATGTGCATGGTACTCACTGGAACAGATAAATAGCTTCCCTATAGATTTCAAATCTATTCCACTAGTAGATCATACTCATTGTGCGTACCTCTGATACTCCTGTCAAGGGTTTAATTTGTTAACTTGTCAATTATACTTCAGGGTGCTTAAATGATAAAACACTTGGATATTACACATCCCAGAAGGGCCCCTTGATCACTGACGACATAGGGCCAGATTGTCTCATTTATTAAGAAAAACAGCAACACTGAACTTCCTTGGAACAGAACTGTTCCTTTATTTTGGACAACATCTCTTATGTTTAGGCAAACACACACAAAATGTTGAGTCTTACTGTAGTATAGATAACTAGAAAAATTTTTTTTAAGAAGGGATTCAGAATATGGACACACATACACCTGGGAGTTGTTTCAAACAGCTTCATCTTTGTTTAGTGTTGGAGAGGTTGTAGACTGGCCGGTGCTACATTTGTACCACTTCCAGATTGTCCACATGTAACAATTTGAACATAACAGCTGCTGCCTCTTTGAAACATCTCCAAATGTACGTGTCCATACCCTGATTTTATGCTGAATTCTATCCCTAATTAGATTTCTGATTTACTGAGTAAGCCATTTGACTTTTTAGTATCTCCATTTCCTCTTCTAGAAAATTAGAGATAATCCTGGTAGCCAGTCAGTGCGTTACAAGAGTTTAAATTTTATAACTTTTGGTTTGAGATCCTTGGATGAAAGATAATATGGAAGTGATGGCTTAACTCAAACAACAGTGACTGAAGAGCTAAACTGAAAAGGTAACTGTTAAAAATAAAAGAACTGTCATGAGAATAGCACAGCCTAGAATAGGTCTTCATAAAAAAGATATTTTCACTCATTAAAATGCAATAATCTGCAATCTGCTGCAATCTTTAAATAATTAGAGTATACTACATTTTCAGAATCTGTACTTAAAATTATTAAACAATCACTAAAAATGTGTAGTGTTGTAATTTACAATTCTCTTTCCATCTTGCAAGGCACAGGCTTCATTCACTTCTGGATGAAAAAAATTACAGACTTAGGCCTTTGTAACAAATAGTGTTATGAAGCTGGGTGCATCTGGGTGCCCAGGACACAGGGGCAACAATGACTTCAAGTTGCTGTGTAATTTGTGTGGCTGTCAACAGTAGCCATTGGTTTTGGGAAGAGAGGGGTTTCCCCCTCCTCCTCCAGTCCTCACCCACCACAAGTAGGTGCCTGGGGCAAGTGTCTTGTTTGCCCTGCCCTAGTTATGCCACTGTTTGTAACATTCTAACATATGGCACAGAATGATTAAGAAAGGTATATGCACAGCTCAGTAGGCAATACAAGGGGGGTGCACCTACACAAGATGCTTCACAGCACAGTAGACTGATCCAGGAGCCACATGGAACAGGGTCATTCTGTACCTGCCTGGACCCAGTGTTGTGCAGCTCCCAGCTCCCTATAGGAGTTAGGAGCTGAGCAGTGCTGGGATGGGGGAGCTCTCTGCTTTCCTGCTCAGTCACAGGCTTGCTGGCAGCTGGCCTGCTTGTGGGGCAGCAGCCAGTACACCCTTAGCTGAGCAGGGAATCCCTGCCTAGCACGGGACTGGCTGGGAGCTGTCTGACTCATGGGGCAGGTACTGACTAGCACCCAGCTGGGTCACTGACCAACTGGGGACTGGCCAGCAGCTGCCCCATGAATGAGACAGCTCCTGACCAAAGTCCTATTGGGCAGAGAAGCCCTGCTGGGCATCAGGCTGGCTGGAAGCTGTGTGTCCCAATGTGCACAGAACAGGAAAATTCTGCTGTCTGCAGCAGCAGCTGTCTCCCTACCCTGTGCACATCAAAACCCCTTCCATATGCATCAAGACTGTCCCTGTGGCCCCTGCCAGAGCCCTGGCTAGCACCTTGAGGAAGCCTAGAGCTCCCCTTAGCTTCTGGAGGGGAGCAGTGAGCAGAGCAGGGCAGGAGCAGCTTTATGTTGGGCTTTTCCTGCTGGGAGCAGATTTGCTCCAAACAGAGTGCATGTGTAGATGTGGACTCAGGGAAGGCTTACTGTGCAGTAAGCCTATAGTGCATTAACAGCACGTATGAACACACGCAACTTGAAACATGAACTGCCTTCTTTTGTGTCAGGGGGCACAGCCCTCTTCCTGGGACCTTTTGAGTGTATCCATATGAACACAGACACTTGTTTCCCTGGACAAATAGCAATGGCACACCGGGTGCATGGCAAGTTACCCCAGCTGGGGTAGGGGAGGCTGAGGTTGGCCTCAGCACCCTTACCTGGGGGCATCCTTGGGCTGCAGCTGTGGCAGGAAGCCTGGCCAGCAGCTAGAGCATGGCTTCAGCCAGCCAGGATCCAGTTGTGGATGGTGTGCACTGTAGACATGTGTGCCACCACACTTTTTTTTTGGCATTTTTTTTTGGCCTTGGGATCTCAACTTAAAATGATAAAATAATCACTAAAAATGTACCCAAAAACCTAAAGTGTGTCAAGTTTGTATTCTGTTTTGTAACATTCCCATACCTCTCACAGGTATGGTCTCATACTTAATACTATCTTCTTTCTCTTTTTTTTTTGTCTAGGAATGTACACAGTGCTCCAGCTTGCACTGTACAAATGACAGGTAGATGCCTCCAAAAGGTTGCTATCTATATAACCAGAACCATTTCTCAAGAGTATGGTGAATGTCAACCAGCTGATGAGGCAGGCAAAAGGTATTTAGATTTCCAAACTGGAACTGGGACATGATAGCATTATCGTTGTCAAAAAGGCCCTGGAACCTCTAATAAGAACCCAAATTCAGTGTCTCATCTAGAAATTAAGCTGCTGCTGGAAATAAATTTAGGGCTTGGGAGGGGCGGGGGGGGGGTGGAGCTGGGAAGTACACTGAGAAGAGAAATTGAGCCCAACATGTTTTATGGTACAACAAAGTAGTAAGTTACTGAATGCCTGGAAGATATAGAATCATAGAAAATGAGGGTTGGAAGGGACCTCAAGAGGTCATTTAGTCCAACCCCTGCTCAAAGCAGGACCATCATCTCCAGCTAGATGATTTCAGCTAAGACTTTGCTTACCGGGGTCTTAAAAACCTCCAAGGATGGTGTCATGCAACGGGGTCCCTAAGGATGGCTGTGATCTCCTAAGGCTCCTCGACCATGCTGATTCAGCCTGATAGGCACCCTCTATTCTCTCCTGCCACGTCTTGATGTACTTTGTAATATAGGGAGGCTGCCTTCATGTCCCGTTGGCCACGGTTCTGATGGATTTCCTTGAACCCATATTCAACATGTTTCCCTTCAACATATTCATTAACGATGTGGACATTGGAGTCAGGAGTGGACTGGCCAAGTTCGCCGATGACACCAAACTTTGGGGCAAAGCATCCACGCCAGAAGATAGGCGGGTGATCCAGGGTGACCTGGACAAGCTCAGCAAATGGGCAGATGAGAACCTGATGGTGTTTAACACCGAAAAATGCAAGGTTCTCCACCTTGGGAGGAAAAACCTGCAGCACCCTTATAGGCTCGGCAGTGCTACGTTGGTTAGCACTACAGAAGAAAAAGACTTGGGGGTCATCATTGACCACAAGATGAACATGAGCCTCCAATGCGATGCTGCGGCTAGTAAAGCGACCAAAATGCTGGCGTGCATCCATAGATGCTTCTCGAGCAAATCCCGGGACGTCATTCTCCCCTTGTACTCGGCCTTAGTGAGGCCGCAGCTGGAGTACTGCATCCAGTTTTGGGCTCCACAATTCAAAAAGGATGTGGAGAAGCTTGAGAGAGTCCAGAGGAGAGCCACGCGCATGATCAGAGGTCAGGAAAACAGATCTTACGATGACAGGCTGAGAGCCATGGGACTCTTTAGCCTGGAAAAGCGCAGGCTCAGGGGTGATCTGATGGCCACCTATAAGTTTATCAGGGGTGACCACCAAGATCTGGGGGAACGTTTGTTCACCAGAGCGCCCCATGGGATGACGAGGTCAAACGGTCACAAACCCCTGCAAGACTGTTTCAGGCTGGACATAAGGAAGAATTTCTTTACTGTCCGAGCCCCCAAGGTCTGGAACAGTCTGCCAGCGGAGGTGGTTCAAGCGCCTACATTGAACACCTTCAAGAGTAAATTGGATGCTTATTTTGCTGGGATCCTATGACCCCAGCTGACTTCCTGCCCTTTGGGCAGGGGGCTGGACTCGATGATCTCCTGAGGTCCCTTCCAGCCCTAATGTCTATGAAATCTATGAAATCTATGAACCCCATGGGTTCTGGACACCTTGTGGGTCCCGTTTCAAACTAGATGTCCCAGGGACACCCCAGTCTTATGGGCAATATGCATGGCTCTAAACCACCCCTTTATCATGCCCCAAGCCTCACAGATGGTACTGGTGTTGTCTTATAGTTTCACAGTTTCATAGTTTCTAGGGTTGGAAGGGACCTGAGTAGATCATCTAGTCTGACCCACTGCAATGGCAGGAAATAATACTGGGGTCAAATGACCCCAGCAAGATGTTCATCCAACCTCCTCTTAAAAACCCCCAGGGTAGGAGCCAGCACCACTTCTCTTGGAAGTTGGTTCCAGATCCTAGCCGCCCTGACCGTGAAGTAGTGCTTCCTGATATCTAGCCTAAACCTGCCCTCTGCCAGCTTGTGACCATTATTCCTGGTCACTCCTGGCAGCGCACGGGGGAATAGTGATTCCCCCAATGCCTGCTGGTCCCCCCTAACTAATTTATAACAGGCCACTAGATCCCCCCTCAGTCTTCTCTTTTGGAGGCTGAACAGGTTCAGGTCCCGTAGCCTCTCCTCATAGGGCCTGCCCTGCTGTCCCCTGATCATGCGAGTGGCCCTCCTCTGGACCCTCTCGATGCTGTTGACATCCCTCTTGAAGTGCGGCGCCCAGAACTGGACACAGTACTCCAGCTGCAGCCTGACCAGTCCTGCGTAGAGGGGGAGGATCACCTCTTTGGACCTGCTTGAGATGCATCTGTGGATGCATGACAAGGCATGGTTGGCCTTCCTGACTGCCTTCCCACACTGCCAGCCCATGTTCATCTTGGAGTCAATTATGACTCCAAGATCCTTTTCCGCCTCCGTGCTGGCAAGAGGGGAGTTCCCTAACTGGTAGGTATGGTGCCAGTTGTTCCTCCCGAGGTGCATCACCTTGCACTTGTCAGTGTTGAATCCCATCCTATTCACATCCGCCCACCCTTGTAGCCTGTCTAGGTCTGATTGAAGCCTGATGCTTCCTTCTAGTGTGCCAACATGCCTCCACATCTTAGTGTCATCAGCAAATTCAAACAGGGTGCTTTTTACCCCCTCATCCAAATCGCTGATGAAGATGTTGAACAGTGCGGGCCCGAGGACCGAGCCCTGCGGAACCCCACTGCCCACGTCCTTCCAGGTTGAGAAGGACCCATCCACTACCACCCTCTGGGTGCAGCCCTCCAGCCAGTTGGCAACCCAATTGACTGTGTGGGCGTTGACACCACAGCACCCCAGTTTCTTAATGAGAATGGGGTGAGAGACAGTGTCAAATGCCTTCCAGAAGTCCAGGCAGACTATGTCCATTGCTACCCCTGCATCTAATGATCTGGTAATCTGATCATAGAAGGCCACCAGGTTGGTCTGACAAGACCTGCCACTGATGAACCCATGTTGGTTGCTCCTAAGCATGCAGTCCCCTGCTGGCCCCTCATGGATGTGAGCCAGCATAATTTTCTCTAACAGCTTGCCTAGGATCGAGGTATGACTAACTGGCCTATAGTTTCCTGGGTCCTCCTTCCTCCCCTTTTTGAAGATAGGAACCACGTTGGCCCTCTTCTAGTCCTTTGGGACCACACCAGAGCACCATGAGTGCTCATAAAGCCATGCCGGGGTCCTGCAATGACCTCGGCCAATTCCTTTAGGACTCAAGGGTGGAGATCGTCCGGGCTGGCTGACTTGAACACATCCAGCCCCTCCAGAAGCCCCCTAACTAGTTCCACGCTAACCTTTGGCCCAGGTGTGCCTCCCCTGGGGCCCGAGGGGGGCCCAGCAGGGAGGTGGCTGTTCTGGTCCCTACTTAGGAAGACAGAGGCAAAGAAATCATTAAACAGCAAAGAAAGTGTAATTTGCCTAGGCCTTGTTATAATCCAGCCCCTTGTCCTCACCAGAGGGTGGTAGTGGATGGGTCCTTCTCAACCTGGAAGGACATGGGCAGTGGGGTTCCACAGGGCTCGGTCCTCACTGGGCTCCCTGCAGCCCTGTCTCCATGCCCTGTGGCGCTGGGGTCTGTGCACCCTAAATGCCGCACCCTCACTGGCACTGGGGTCTGTGCACCCCATACTGCCGTGGGCCCCCAATGAGACCGCCTCCTTCCTCAAATAGCCTCACCCAAACCACCAACGTTGTAAAACAACAAACAAACATAAGCCCCTAGGCTATAACATAACACAAACTGCAGAAGGTATGCTCTGCCCCTTTATATTACTAGGAGCAGTACTTAGTGAGGCCTCTTCCCTTCACTCACTCTAGGAGGGCTCCTCCCCCCTTGGCCACCAGCAGAGAACTGAACTCCCTAGTCCCCGTCCTGGGGTTTATATGGCCCAGGGCCCTGCCCCTTCTGGCCAGCTGACCAGGTGCAGGTGCAGGCTTATTTCCTCATCAGCTGGTTGCCATGGCAACCTGCACCTGGTCTCCTGTCTGGCTTTTTGGGCTTTCCCCAGACAGTTTCTGCTCTTCTAGGAGCAAGCACCTAAGTTCCCTGCAACAGATGGAGATTACCTTTCTGGGTAATCCGTTCCCATGCTTTACTACCCTCCTTGTGAGAAACTTTTTCCTAATATCTAACCTAAACATCTCTTTCTGCAACCACTGTTCCTTGTTCTGTCATGTGCCACCATTGAGAACAGCCCAGCTCCAGCTTCTTTGGAACCTCCCTGCAGGTAGTTGATGGTTGCTATTAAATCCCCTCTCAATTTTCCTCTTTTCCAGACTAAACTAGCCAGTTCCCTCAGCCTCTCCTCATAAATCATGTCCCCCAGCCCCCTCACCATTTTCGTTCCCCTGTGCTGGACTCTCTCCAATTTGTCCACATCCCTTCTGCAGTGGGGGCCCCCAAACTGGACACAGTACTCCATGTGTGGCCTCACCAGTGCCAAAGAGAAAGGAATAATCAGGATTTGAATTACACTTTGACTCTTGAGGCAGTCGTCCCCCCATCCCCCAGCGGGCTTAGTTTAAAGCCCAGTGGAGCAGGTCAGCCAGCCTGGCTGAGAAGAGCCTCCTCCTCAGGGGAGAGAGGTGGAGGCCGTCTCTTCCCAGCTGCTCGCTGCCTCTCTCGCCAAAGAGCGGGCTGTGGTCATGGAAGCCAAAGCCTTCCCGATGACACCAGCTCCTCAGTCTTTGGTTCACTGCGTGGATCCTCCTCTCCCTCCTCAGACTATAGCCCGAGACTGGGAGGATCGATGAAAACACCACCTGAGCTCCCAGACCCCTAAGCCCCGCTCCCAACTCCCTGTAGCGCCTCATGACCTGGCTGGGGGTGCTCCGAGCTGTGTCATTGGTGCCCACGTGAATAAGGAGCATGGGGTAGTGGTCTGTGGGCCGGAGGAGCTGCGGGATCCTCTCCTCAATGTCTCGGATGCGGGCCCCCGGGAAGCAGCAGACTTCCCAGGCTAAGGGGTCGGGGCAGCAGATTGCCCCCTCGGTCCCCCGCAGGATGGAGTCTCCCACAACAAACACCTTTCGCTTTGTCTTGGGGAGAGCGGGGGCAGTAGCTGTGGTTGAGCCTGGGTTGTCTGCGGGACCTGGCAACTGAGCAGGCTCTGCTGGGGCTGCAAGAGGTGCAAACCTGTTGCTAAGCTCCGGCGAGGGAGGGGCCTTGGTGCGGCGGGCCTTGGGGCCCTTGACCACCTTGGTCCATGCCCCTGACTGGGCAGAGTGGGAGGTCCCAGAGTCCTCCTTAGTCGTGGAGGGAGACGGTGCTCTCCCCTGCGGCTCCCGGGGGAGAAGGGCCTGGCAGCAGGAGTCTATCTCCTGCTCGCAGTCCCTGATGGCACGCAGTCTCTGAACTGTGGCCTGGAGCTCCTCCAGCTGGTGCGCCAGAGACCCCAGTAGGGAGCAGACCCCACAAGGGGAGGTGGCCATGCTCCCGGGCCCCAGAGCCTGAAAAAGAGACAGGCAGCCCCCGCAGCCAAGAGCCAGGGGCTCCGTCTGCGTGGAGCCCGGAAGCATGGGCTCCGTCTGGGCGGCCGTCTCTGAGGTGCCCAGTGGGGGGGCCGCAGAGCCCGAGAGGACCCTCGGGGTGCAGTGCGTGCCCATCCGTGTCATGCCTCTGGTAGGCTGGCTACGGCTGGGGCTGACTACTCTGGGGGGTCACAGGCAGGGTCTCGTGCCCTCCCGTGCCCTCCCCTGCGCGAACTCCACGCTAACTCAAGCGCCTGTTTACGCAGCCTGTTCGCGCGGCTCCGGTCGGGGGGCTCCCTGGGGGGC
Source organism: Crocodylus siamensis (assembly GCF_052110815.1). Taxonomy (NCBI): domain Eukaryota; kingdom Metazoa; phylum Chordata; order Crocodylia; family Crocodylidae; genus Crocodylus; species Crocodylus siamensis. The sequence goes on from NC_143399.1 coordinate 54,166,446, forward strand.
TGGGCCAAGTAGGGGCCTGGGCGGGGGCTTGACCCGGCAGCGGCCTCCCCCCAGGGAGCGAGGAGTTAACCCCTTCCCACCACGAGCCCGCTTACCTCCGGCTGTGCTGGGGGTCAGCAGGGGGCTTCACGGCTGCTGAGGGGGTGTCTGGGGAGCTTCGGGGGAGCGGGGGCACAGCGGGCTTCACCCGCGCGTCTCTCACTGCTCTGGAGCCTAACTGACAGTCACCTTGCTGGGGTCACCTGACCCCCATTATCTCTCCTGCTTGGTGCAGGGGGCTGGACCTTGGATGATCTTCCAAAGCCCCTTCCGGCCTTACCATCTATGAATCTAGGAGTATAGCGCAGGGTGAAGGTGGGGTAGCATCAGCAGACCAGTGCCTGGCCAAGATGACCGTTCTCTTATGGCGCCCTCCTGATATAGAAACTGAGCACTGGAAGCATGAATGCCACATGCCCCTGGAGGCTGGTGGGGCATGATGACCCCCGCAAGGGGAGGCCGCGCTGTTGGTGGCTGGCGGGGTGAGTGCTGCCCTGTGGTCAGCGAACACCTGCAGAAGACACCGCCAGCCGTGTCACCTTTGGGTGGCAGTGATGGTGGACAGCCCACAGATCCTGCCAGTGGTGTTGGTAGCTAGGGGGTGGGTGTGTGGCGGGGGTGGGGCCGGTGTGGCGAGCCTGCCCGCCCGCAGGCACACCACCACGCTCAGGGGGTGCATGTGCACCTGCCAGCACCCCCTGCGCTTGCCAGTGGCTGGAGGGGACCTCAGGAGGTAATCCTGTCCGAGCCTCTGCTCAGCGCGGGACCAGCCCCACTCCACCATCCCAGCCAAGGCTATGTGTAGCCCGGTGTTTAAAACCTCCTGTCCTCCCCCCCGCCGCAAGGGCTCCTTCGGTCCCCGCCTGAACAAAGGCCGGGAGGAGGGGCCGAGCCTGCTCCCCGCCGGCTGAGGGAGCTGCCCCGCCCGCAGGGAAGGCGCGGCCAGGGCGGGGGGCCCGGGGCCGGCAGCTCGGCTGGAGGGGGCGCCTACGGGGCGGGGAGGGAGCTCTGTCTCCGCTCCCCTGCCCGGCCCCGGCCATGAATATGTAACTCCCCTCTATTTCCCGAGCTCCATTGCGGAGACCGCTGCTCGCCATATTGTGCTGCTGCGGCTGCTGCGGGCCCGGGCGAGGGCAGGGCGCGGCCGGCGGTGAGCGGGGCCCCCCGCGGGTTGGGGCGGGCTGCGGGGTGCTGCTAGGGCTGCCCCCGCCCCGCAGGCTCAGCCCGGCACCCGGGGGCGGGGAGGGTGGGCGCTGCCCCGGCCCTAGTCCCGGTCCCGGTCTCCGGGGGGAGCGGCTGGCTGCCCGCTTCTCGGCCCCGCTGTGACAGGCCGGCGCCTCCCCGGCGCGTAGCAGGGGCCGGCCGCACGGCCGGCGGAGCTCTGGCTCCCAGGTCGCCCTGGCTCTGCGTGAAACTCTGCCACTGTTTAGCCTGAGCAGCACTTGTCACTTCTGTCTGCCGTTTCGCCTTGGCCGCCGCGCCTGGCTCGGCAGGTGGGTATCACACTTCCTCTCTCACCGAGCCGTGCACCCAACTCGGGTAGCTGGCTCCAGGAGCAATCTCCTGGACACTCAGGGTTTTTGTTGGAGCCGTGTTGGGCTAAGGACATAGGTAGGCAAGGCTCTTTGGGCGGATGGGTTCTCTTTTATTAGACAAGTGGGTAGTTGGAAAATGGGAATCCAGAGGGTTCTTGGTGGGTAAGATGCTACGATGCCCAAGCGGGAGCCTGGGAATTGGGCTAAGGGTGAGGAGGAGCAGGTCCATCCTCTCGCAAAGAGGTTCTTGCATCTTTTTAAAAAAGGATTTTTCCTTAAAAGATGAAAGGAAACTGTTGGGGTTTAAAAATGTGGTATTAGGGCATGGGTGAGACTGTTTTTTGCAGGTTGGGAAAACAACTTTGTCAAATGTCTGTCACGGTCTGTTCATCTTCCTATGAGAAATGCTTGGTTCATTGTAGTGGTATAGGTTATAGCTAGGTTGGTCTAAGCACAGAAGCAGACAAGGTTCTTTGGAGAAATCTGATATCTCTGATTAGACCGACTCGAATAGTTGGGAAAATTGGTTTGTTATAGGAGGTAGTGCAGTTGATCTGTTTTCCTTATGCAGCTTTGCATGGTATCATTTGATATTTAAATACACATACTGTGTCAAGCTCACTGCTGGTGTTGAGGCTGATTGGTAAGATAGAGGTTGCTTAGATTATTTGCAGTATGTTTTAAGGAAACTTCTTGAAGCATCTTTGGATATTTAAAAGGTGTGTGTGTGTGTGTGTCTAATATAACAGGTTATTTGTTTGGAGGGGAAAAAGTGGCAGATCATTTACTAAGCAGACAGTTGGGTGATGCTGTCAATTAGAAAGCTCCATTCACACATGGTTCAAAAGCCATGTCACACAAAGCTGAGGTGACAATATCTAAATAGCAACAGCATTTACTGGGGGAGGGGTTTGGCTCTGATCTGACATCTGTTCACAAAATGCATTTTACCTAACTTCTGCATCTGTTCTACTATGTAGCACAGTAGCAGTAAGACAAAAATCCTGCATTTGGAGGCATTATTTCTCTTCTCTTCTCTTTCTGAGTCACTAATGTGGTTCAGTATCATAACTGTAACCACCTGGCCAGTTTTAATGGCCAAGAAAAATACAGTCTGGTACCAACAGGTCTCTCAGTTTTTAATATACAAGGTCCCAGTGAAATAAATGGCATGCTTTTGTCTTTATCAATGGCACTTTATAATAGCACTGTGTGTCATTCTTAATGCACATTGTGGAGAAAAATTTGGTAGAGCATCCTGCTTAATTAATAACAAGGTTTAGAAACTTTCAGGATTGGTGTCTCATGAGAGAGAAATGTAGCTACCAAGGGAAATGTCATCAGTTTTTAGTTGTTTTAAATACTTCTCTTTCCACTGGCATTTAAAAGTACAAAATAAAAATAATGTGGTGTGAAATAAAGCAAAGAGAAAAGGGAATTAAACTGTTCTCTTTTCCCAGATTTTTTTTATGGTGGCCAACTAAAACACAAGTCTAAAGTTAAAAAACAGGCATAATTCTTGTCTTTGTGTAAAGTATATCACTAATGCTTTACTTTTTGCTTAAGGCATGGGTGGACTTCAGATAGCCCACTTCACATTGACTCCGTAGAACAGTGGGCTAGTGATAGCTACCCAGGGATAGAGATGATGGATTAGAGAAGAAGGGATATTATTGGTTCTGATTTTTTATTTTTTTTATTTTAATTTTTTTGTAGGAAAGGTTGGTTAATTGATCTCTGGTGGGATATCTTAAATTTAAGCCAGTCACTGAAGAATGAATAGAGTTTAATGTCATGGTGCTGTTGGGACTTGTTGCAGTATGGAAATTTTCAAAGTTGTGATTTTTTTTGTCTCCCCTCTGGATTGCAGTATTCTCTTGTGAGCAGTTTGAACACAAGCAGCAATAGTCTATATAGTTAAAAATGTGTTGGGTTTTTTTTCCCCCCTCTCACAGTGGACCAAATTATGTTAAATGTTGCAATGATCTGACACAGTTTGACATATTGCTAGCAGAGATATATTTTTTAATATGGAGAGAGGCCTGAAAACACATTACTGTTGGTTTTGGCCAAGCTCTGTATCAGAATTACTTACCAATTTAACAAAAATGTTTCTATATGATTAATATGGATGTTAAAGTAGTCTTATATGCTTGAGTTACGTTTTTCCTTTTTCAGTTTTTCAACATAGCTCTTGATATATAATATCCAGATGTTGGCCTTGCTTGCATGCTATGAAAGCTATGCGACTGCTTCAGCATATAGTCTGCCTTTCTGTCTGTAACTGATGATTGGTTGAGAAATGACCTGCTGGAGCAGATTAATGTCTCTGAGGTCTGCTGGCTGGTATCACTGGAAAAGAAGCAGAATTCTTGATTTGGTTATAGTGGTTTATAACTGTATAAAGTTACAGGTAACTGTAACATTTGTAGTGTAGGTTGTGTGTTGTAAGGTAGGTTTTAAAGTGTTTTCTCTTGTTAGCTGAATTTCAGTCACTTGACTGAACCTTTTTGAGATGAGCAGCTCTATAATGGGGTTGGGCAATTATTTGGGCTGGAGGGCCAGGTAAGGAGTTTTGGTGAGCTGTTGAGAGCTGGTGTGGGGAGGGGGTGCTGATCTGGCCTAGCTCCCCCATCACTGATGTTTACACCAGCATTTCCCAACCCTTTTCATCCCATGGCACACTTGCATGGCTTTTTCCATCTCATGGCACACCAGCCAGATGTGGGGCGGAGGAGGGGGTGGCATGTGGCCAGCTGTGGAGTACACCCGTTGGGAAACACTGGTTTACACCACCTGGTGTTTTATGTTCAATTAAAAAGTAATTAAAAACCCAGGCCCATAGGCTTCTGGGTTCTAACAAGTGTGTGTGGGTGGAGTGTCAATTGATCGTATCAAGACTCTGGGCCCATCTGCCCTGCATCCACTGCTGGGGGTGCCAGACAGTGGGCAGGCAAGTGTGTGAGGTCTCCATGGAGATAGGCCCAGGACCCCCACAGGCAAGGCACACTCAGCCATGAGGATAGGATGGGTAGCGAGTGGCCTCTGGGAGTGCGGTGTGTGGGTGGGGCTGGGACCAGAATTGCAGGGTGGTGACAGTGCGGGGCTGGACCTGGGGAAGAGCCATGATTTCCACCCCCCCCACACATCCCTGGTTCTGTGAGCAGCAGCAAGCCCCTGCTTGTGGAACCAGCGCCCACCACAGGGATGTGTGAGGAACACATGGCAGCTCTGCCCTATGCCCCAGCCCCACAGTGTCACCACCCTGTGATCCTGGCCCCACCCACCTGTCCTGCTTCTAGACCAGGGGCGGGCAATTATTTTGGGCAGAGGACTGCTTATTGAGTTTTGGCACGCTATCGAGGGCTGCATGACAGGCAGCCCAGGGCAGATAAATGTTAAATTTTGTACATTTTTTAGGGGCCTCACGGGCTGGATAGAATGGCCTGGTGGGCCACTTTTTGTCCTCCCCTGTCCTAGATGCTGCTCCCTGCCCATCCGTGGCCCCATCCCATCAGCCCAGCAAACTACAGCTTCCAACATGTCTGGGAGCCACACATGGGGATAGTGGGGTTGAGCTCTGTGCCAGGTGGCAACTCCACACCTGGGGGTGGTGGGGGAGGTCGTACATGCCATGGTGATGTGTCATGCTGCAGGCTGGATAGAATCACTTGGTGGACTAGATCCAGTCTGTAGGCTGTATTTTGCACACCCCTGGTGTATAACCACTTCTGTATCCAAGATACTACTCTGAGGATCGGCTAGTCCAGGGGTGTTCAGACATGGCCTGTGGGCTGGATCTGGCCTGTGTGTCATTCAGTCTGTCAAAGAATTAAGTGGGGGTGTGGCCTGCTGCAGAATCTGGGACCTTTGGCCATCGGTGGAGGAGGATGAGTCAAGTCTGTGCTAAGACAGCCTTGCCACCTGTTGTGGCTGTTCCTGTTACCTCATGCCCTGTGATGCATCTTGCCCATGAAGGATTCCTATGGTCTGGATCTGGCCCAGGGCATGGGGTGAGTTTGATATCCCTGGGTTAGTTTATACTACAGAGACATTGCTGATAGTAGAGTGGGAAAGCTCCCTAATGAAGACAACTGTTCACCAGCAAAAGTAGTTTTTTTTTTTTTTTTTTTACAGATATAGTTAAACCACTTCCCCCAAAAATATAGGTTGCATTGTCAAAAGGATTCTTTCCCAGTATAAACTGTATCTATATGGAGGGAGGAGGGTGCAATTATAATTAAGTGTGTGTGTGTGTGTGTGCACGCGCGCGCGCGCGTGTATGTATGTGTATATTATATATATATACACACACACACACACACTTTTTTTAATTTTTTTTTTTTTGCTGACTTCCTTGGTTCATTGGCATGCTGGTAGAGCAACTTTGAAACCTTGCAGCAATCCCAGAGAGAAAGCTTTGCTAAATTAAATAGGAAGATGATAAATCAACACTGCAGCCCTGTCTTATTTTGATTTTTACATTCCCTTTTTTAATATTGTCATTTTTTATTTTTGCAGTTTTATTATATCACAATTTTGTTTATTCATGATGCTTAGATGTATCATAGTAATAGGAGGGAAGCAAAAATCTTTGGCTATATGGTCATATGCACCTGAAAAGTGCTGTACTGGTACAAATATAGTTATAAAGTACACTGGTTTCTAATGTGGATATACTTTGCATCATAGGAACATCTATACCCTGGACAAGCAAAGTGTTACAACAACAAAAAAAGAATACATTTACTTGTATGGGCTTTTTTCAGCACAGTTACTTTGGTTAAAGATTGCACCTCTTTACATCCCTGACTAACTTGCATCTGCCATCAGAAAGATGCAGTGTTGACATGGCTTTTGGCAGTTCAGTTTTGGGCTTTTGGTACCAGTGAGGATGTGGAAGGCTGGTTGTGGTGTAAGCCACTACTTGGATGTTTCGACTAAAACGATCAGCGGTGAAATAATTAACAACCTTGACATTTTAAATTCCCAGCGTTAATCTTGATTGATTGGACAATACTTAGATCACAGAACAGTTTTAGGAAGATGGTACAAAACTGTTAACCCTCTCTAAATGGGCCACAGTATATTATACAAGCAAGCAACTATCTGTTAAAAAGAAGCATAACTATCTGGCGTAACAGGTATATTCCATGGTAGCAGGACCCTGACACTGGTCCTCTTTTAACTGGGACCTCTAAACCAAGAGTGTCAAACTCATCCAGCCCTGTGGGCCAGATCCAGAGTGTGGGGCTGTGTTGTCTAGCTGGCAGTGCTGTAAATTTGTTGGCAGCATTGTTAATTGCTGTGGTTACTGGAACAGTACCAGCTAGTGCTCCTGCTGCCAAATTTCTGGCCCTGCAGCCCAGATAATACTGCTCCACTCTGGATCTGGCCCATGGACTCCTCTTGGGGCTGGAAATTTGGTGGTGGAACAAATGGCAGCAACAGGAGCTGTGGTAATTAATGCTGTCACCACATTTTCCTGCTGCCAAAATTCCAGGCCGTGAAGGGTCCTGCAGGCCATATCTGGCTTGTGGGCCATATCTTTGACATACTCCTAGTCTAACCAGTAGTGTGGGATGACTTGCACCCCATATGTGCTGTCAACAGCAGAGTTAAGGATGGAGTAAATGTTCTTTGTTCCTTCTTCCTTGGTTAGGGGTAGCATGTGTTTCTGACCAATGCCTAGTGTATTCTTTACCTTGCTTTCCTACTTCATGCTTCATACTTTACTTCATTTTTAGGGTAATAAAGATCGTTAGAAAATGAGTCTAGATGTTAAGAGAATCTCTTTAGATAAGGTGTGTCATTCTTAGCCTTTTTGTATTTAACTGGTTGCCATGACAGAGACAGATTTTTCCAGATTCTGAAAGCTTCCACTCATCCTTCTTTCTTTAAAGCTTTGAGTCCTTATGACACTTCCAAAAACCCTCTGAATGTCATCTGATGCAGCTCTGCCAGGAGCTGACTCTTCAGACTGTGAAAAGACCATTAGAATGTCCCCATTAATTTCAATTTGATTGTTAATTCTGAAGTTTAATTCTGACACTTTTAAGGGCTAGAAAAAATTAGCATCCTTGTAAATTTAGGGGTGTTTTGGAAAACTTGATATAATGCCCTGAAGATGTATACTGTATACAGCCAGTTTATTCTACTTTCTGTCTGTGTAGCTGGAGAAGGTATAAGGGAGGCATCAAGGCTGCTTTGGGGTTGGCTAACCACACAAATAACTTTTGATACAGAAAAGAAGAGAATGATCCAAAAGCCTGTATTTGTAATACACATTTGAGATCCTAACAGAAATATAAAATTCATAAGAATTAGTTGAGCTTGAGAAATGTGCAAGACTTTCATTAAGTAACATGTCTAACATTTAATTCTTAACTAGGTTTACTAATTTTTTAAGATATGGAAGGGGGTACATCAAACTTTTAAAAAACTGTCTTTTAAAAGCATTCAGTTGTCAGATGCACAAGTACATTCATCTTCAAAACTATAAAACAGCCGTAGGAATGAGAGGAACAAGTTTTAATTTTTACTGAATGGGAGGATTGGATTGTCTGTTGTTCTGTTTGTTACAAAATACTAATTTAACATTTATTACCATCTCTCACTTGTCATTGAAATATTCCAATCCAGGAACATGTGGATGGCAAATGCTACTTAAGCAACTATGAGAGCATAGCTGTCAAACTCCAGAGTTTGCTGTTGCCAGCTTGAGCAGCTTGACATCCAGATTGAAAATACCGTTACAATCCAGAGAATATGGATCAATTAATGTCACTGCTAGTAAATTGTGAAATGGCAATTAACAGGAATTTTCCACATCTTGAGGCATCAGGCAAGATGTGCCTCCTGTGCTTTCTCCCTCAGGAGAAGAAATGTATTTGAAAGACCTTTTGCCATTGAGCTAGTTTATTTCTAGATCAATATTTTGTATTCTCCAGTATTGGATGACATCTGGGAGAAGTCTGCTCTAGGTTTCATAATGATAGTATCAGGTTTTTCTCTTCAGTACAACTGCTCCTATGTTCATTAACTTCTGGAGGGTAGGTTGTTGGAAGCCAGGGTTTGAGGTCTGATTAATAGTAGATTTAAGCATACTGGATAACTTCTGCAACATTCCGTCTCCCCAGCAAGGGGGTCTTTTCTTAAATTGCTAAGTTATTAGGAACCTTGCTGCCTACTTGGACTCCTCAATTCTACTGGGTGCCTATGCGTGTGATTTACCTTTATTGCATTTAGTATTTCTGGTCTCAAAACTAGATTATGTTAAATGCAATAATGGTTCCTTCCCCCACCCTTATATTGTAACTAAGGAACAGAATTAGGATTGTGTAGTTGCCTGCAGTTTCATACATTTAACAAGCTTGACTCTATCCAGTTTACATTACCCTGGAATTCTTGGGATGATGATGTTTATTTTGGGGATAATTACAACTTCCCTGTACTTCATAAGCTTACATATTCCATTGTATCTGTTGTAGTTTTTAATGTATCCTTTTCTGGAGGAGAAACTTTGTGAAGGATAATTTGGGGAAGGAGGAAGAGGACTGACCCTAGTTGTATGCGTGTGTTGGGGTTGGAGGAGGGAGGGTGGTGGGGCATGTGTGTGTTTTCCTTGTTCCTTTTTTTTAATTTAAATTACAGTTGAATCTTTTTTCTATACACATGATTTCAGAGAGTCTTATGGGAAATTTAACAACAAAAACTTAAAGGACTAGAAATATAGAAGTCTGACAGTATTAGAGAGAATATTTTATTAAACATCTTAGATCATAAACCAATATTTACTTTTAAAATAACAGAATATTCATTATATGGTCAAAATCTATTTTATGTGCAGAACTTAATTTGGTTATAAACATGGATTGCAACTGGCAGGTCCATAATGAAGTTTATATCCATCTATAAATGGCTTTTGCTTATTGTGATCCTGACTATGAATAGGGCATCTCTCATTCATATTAGTGCAGGCTGTATGAGCCCATCTTAGGGTGACATTTTTCCATGACACTTTAAAAACAGTTTTTCTCTTAATATGATCATCACTTCTCTGCTGTGATAGAATATCATTATTATTTTTTTTGTTGTTAAAATAATTTAATGTGTTTTTAACACACTCTTCTAAATTAGGAAAACAGACTGATAAGGAACAGCTACAAATATTATAGTAGGATTATTAAAACAGTTATCATCACATTACTTGTTTATTCTCAGTGTGCATCACACCATCCTTAAAGTGTAACTAAAACTAGAGTTATTTAAATCTACTAATAAAAGGCTAGACTTGCTTAAAAACATAAACATGTTGTATAGTGCTTTGTTAGATAACTATTGTGTATTAGTAATGCAATTTTTTAGCACATGGCAATTTAAAAAGGGTGTGGGGAGGTTAGGTAGGAACTGGACTGGTTTGGTTTGGTCAACAAATATATGAAAGTGTGGGATTCGAGTACAAATTTGTGGGAAGCTAGATAGTTACTTCAGTGTGGGGCTTCAGTTTTACCCTAGCAGAAAGCTGTAATTCTAATGATTTTGTGTGTGAAAAATAGGTCCCTATGTGTTGATGTGCATCTGCCTGTTCTTGGGAAAGGGAGGTCTGATTTCCATCTGTGGCTGGGATCCATCAGTACTTCATGTCACCTAAGAAATCAGTAAACTCTTTTGTCTTGCTCTGCTAGTCTTATATGGGCATATATTTGACGCCTCATCCCTCTTACAGGGGAGTGAGACCTGGCAAGTGGGAGAACCTATGCTATTAATCTCTGCTGAGGTTTAAGTACTTTCTTAAAAAAACCAAAAGTCTAGCTCTTATGATTATGAGGATAATTATTCAAACAGCACTATCACGGACCACAATGAGGCCTGGTTTATACACTACCTTCACAGCAGTTTGACTATGTTGCTTAGGGTTGTGTCTTATTTTTTAAAATTGATATGTATATTGGTATATCCCCTAATGCCAGTCCTTTTGCACAACAAAGGTGAAGTAGCTTATTTCTTCTATGGTACTGGTATAGTTTTATCTGTGCTAGAAGTAGTTGTACTGCTTTAGTTATGCCAGTGGAGTTGAAGCAGTGAACCTATGTGATGAGACCTTTTGTTAGATTTTCTGCTCCAGTTCTTTTCCTAGGTAGAAGCAGAGAGACTTTTAAGAATATCATGGCCTGTTTCCTGAGTCATAAGAGGGAGAGAGTGGGGGAATGGGGAGAAGAGGGAGGATTGCCCCCATGGGCAGTAGTGAAACTGAGTGGTCACAATTTCACTCTGTCTACTTGTGGGAAGGTAGAATACCACCAAAAAATAGTACTAGAGTTACTCGGGCATCTAATACGTCTCCCACCCTAAACCATCTATATTTCTGCTCAACTGCCAGTGGGCTTGGGGAGCAGCAGACAAGCAGACATCTTTCCTCAGTAGTTAACAGAACCTGCGGTACTAAAGCAAACCCTAGCAGGAGAAAATTATTTCTCCGTTCCCATAGTCTGTAGTGTATATGGTGAGGAAAAGTGACTTAAGAGTCATCAGACACCCACTAGCCAAAGTTTGGTCTACAGACAGCCATTTGATATTGGAATCTGGGGCAGCAGCTTTGTAAGAAACTCATCATCATCCTGTTTCCCAGCAGCATAGTACTGCCCATAGATTTGGTGGTGTGTTTCTCCTACTTATCTTTCATAACAATATCTAATTATTAGAAGTATCATCTTCATACCTCTCTCCGCAAACCCTGTATCTTTTCTACATCACAGGGTAAGCATGAGGAGTAATTTATTTGTAAAGCTGTCTGAGGATGAAAAGCACCATGTAAGTGCTGAGTTATTTATTACTTGACTTCTGAGGCATGTCATTCTCTTAATTTATAATGACAAGTTAGTGCATTAATAGCCTTTTTAATTAGTTTTGACTGGCTTTTACAGATAACAGTATTCTAGTTAATATGTACACAACTATTTTAAGCAATAATTTGGCATAAATGTTGCTAATTACAAGTCATATTGTTAAGTCTTTGTTATTTATAAAGAGCCCCACTTATGTTACTAAAGCAAATGAGTGATAATAGGTTGCCTCATTTCTTCCTAAAACTGCCTGTGCTCAGACATTGGCTTATCCTACTTGTACAATATAAAATGTAACATAATTTTGTTATGTAATCTTGAGGTGCCTTTTAGTTCCTGTGGCTACCACTTTAAATCGTTCATTAAGTAAAATAGTGATAAACTAAAAGCTGGGTATTTAGAGGTACTGGAATACAGTATTACAGTAATATACTATTGTGCCGGAGGTCAAAATTCACTGTATGTTCCTTGTAAAATAGCTGCTTCTAGTAAGATGACCTGTGTGGTTTTTGTTTTTTTTTTTAATACCAAAGTGAATAACAGAACTTGTGTGTGTGTGTGTGTGTGTGTGTAAGGGGAAGGAACTGTATTCTAAAGCAGTGCACTTTGCTTGCTGGGTCTAGTTTAAATGTCATTAAACATTAAAGAATAAGGGTTTTTTGCAGATGTTAAAAAACCAAAGAACTGCATTTTACCAGAAGAAGCAGTGTGTGACTTTGACCTGGCTCTGTAGCGTCTGTATAGATTGGGCATTTCAGCGGGGACTTCTTCGGTGTTTTTATCTAATTGCTGATTCAATCAGCTATTAGATAAAAGTGCCAAAAAAGCCTCATTAAAGCGCTTGATCTATACAGATGTCAGGTGAGCCAGGTCCAGTTAATGTGTCCTCTCTTCTGGGCATGTGCCGGGCTCAGTGCAGGAGCACACAGAGTTTAAAGAAAGCACCATTTCTTTTTTTAACATTTGCAAGCAGCTTAAGTCCCTAACTCACTAAATTGTTCAACTATTTTTTTTTTCTTTTGTTCCACGTTAATGCTTTCCAAGAAGATTGTTTTATTGGAACACAATGATTAACTGCATATTTTGGGGGAAGCTTAGGGCTGAACAAAAATGCATTTTGCCTTTTGAAATATGTGTTTGCTTTTTGATGGCCCAGGTTCTGTGCATCTAGTTCGTTGGTTGAACAGGTTGGTCACAAAGGTAACCATGTCATTTGGCCCTGAGAAGGATTTCTTCTAGGCTAGGTACAAACATTCAAAAAGTCCAAGGTGGAATTGATCTAAGTAAAAAAAAAAAAAAGCAGAACTTTTGGCAGATGTGATGTCTTTTATTAGATCAACTAAATAGTTGCAAAACAATTTATTTGCAAGCTTTTGGGCTCATGAGCCTTTCCTTAGGCAAAGGAGAAAGCCTCTTTCCTGTATAATAAAAATCATCTTACCAAGAAGGAAGAAAAAGTTCAACACCCAGCTTACCATCAGACAACTTGGAAATAAACAGACTGTTTGAACTTTTATTTGAGCCTACTTTGCATGAAAGGAACTTTTCCACTCAGGGGAAACTATAACATCTAGAAAGATGTTATTCTCCAGTGCGTTATGAATTCTCATTTCTACCTCGGAGAAATGTTACAACCTGGGCTTTCTTCTTTGCCTGAGGAAAGGTGCGTGAGCCCAAAAGCTTGCAAATAAAGATTTTTTTTTTGGTGTCTATTTAGTTGGTCTAATAAAAGAGAACACCTCTGCCAAAAGTTCTGCGTATTTCATGATTGTACCTGGCTCTAATGTTTTAGAAAACACTTTTATCTTGATTTGGTTATTACAGGAATGGGCAAAATACAGCCTGGATCTGGCCTGCCAGGCACTTTCATCTGGCATGCGGGGCCTCCCAACAAATCGTTTCCTGCACAGTCCTTCCACCCACGAGGGTGGGAGCGAGGCATCCACAGGTACACTAAGCCCCCAAAATGTACCCTTTTGCCTTGCTCCCACCCTCATAGGCGAAAGGGCCCGGCCAGCATGCAGTTTCCATGCGGGGCTGGTGCTGCTGCAGCTGGCAGATCCTGCTCGCTTCCGCGGTCTCCTGCTGGCTTTCGGCAGTAGGTAGGGAAGCAGTGGGGGTAAGGCTGCAGCTGAGAGGGACCTGGGAGGGGACTGGTGGCAGCACAGAGCTGGGGTATGAGGGAGAGTGGGCTGGTGTGGGGACCCCCCCACACAGCCCCCATGGCATGCATCCCTGGCAGGCAGTGGCGTGGCTCTGGCCAGTGCTGCACATCGCAGAGAGGGGTGCAGTCTCTACACAGCTGCCTATATTGCCAGTGCTCCCAGTCACTCGCATGCAGCCCCTGCACTCGCACAGCAGGGAGGGAAGCCCTACATGCTAGAGCCATGTGTCTTCCCTGTTGGGGCTGCGCAGCCCCAGAGAGAAGCTTCAGGCTCAGGAGTCAGTTGCCTTTCCTGCCCTTCCAGGGGAGGCGCCTGGGGCTTCCTTCCCCTGCAGCACAACCCCTGCGTGGAGGGCAGCCAGCTCCAGCACCTGAAGCTTCTCTCTGGTGCTGCGTAGCCCTGGCAGGGAAGGCACCTGGCTGCAGCATGTGGGGCTTCCCTCCCTGCTATGCGAGTGTAGGGGCTGCACGTGAATGACTGGGGGCACTGGCAATACACCTGTGCACCTTGCGTTGAGCAGCGCTGGCCAGAGCTGCGCCACTGCCTGCTTCTGTGCCATAGGAGGGAGTGTGGGGGGGTTCCCCACACCCCTCCAATCTCCCTCACACTTAAACCCTGCTCCCACAATCCCCCACATATACACAATCCCCAACACACCCTATGCCCCCCATACCCTACCACACCCCCCTCCCAGAACAATATACAAAACTAACAATGTATTGTTCTTATGAGTTATTGCTCTTAAGAGTTATTATGCAGTCACCTCTATATACACTATGCAAACACAAATCAGGACAAAAATATTTTTTGTAATAAAGTTAAAATATATTATAGGTGTTTGACTTTTAGTGTATGATTTGTTTTTTTTTTTTCCTAGTTCTAAGATGGAATCCTCCCCCCTTCCCAAAAGGAGTACTTTTTTGAACAGACCTTGTATCAAGACTGATGCTGTAGGAAACAAAATATTTTATTTACAGGGGTTTCAGCTTAATCTCCTTTGAAGTATGCTCCTTTTGTAGTCACAGACTTTATCCACTGTTTCGGCCAGTGTTGGAAGCACCTCCTGATAAGCAATTTGTGGAACTGCTAAAAGCTGCTTAGTTGCATTTTGTTTTATGGTTTCCACATCACAAAATCTTCTTCCTTTCAAGGTTTTCTTTAGTTGAGGGAAGAGAAAAAAGTCACATGGCGCCATATCAGGTGAATATGGAGGCTGCAGCATTTGTGGGATATGGTGTTCAGAAGCTGTGCTGCATGGACAGGTGCATTGTTATGGTGAAGCATCCAAGAGTTGGACACCCACTTTTCTGGTTGTTTTTTTGGTTGTTTCATTCCCAAATTGCTGGTTAGAATTGAATGACATAAACCAACAGAAATTCCAACTACTTCTGCTATCTCTCGGACAGTCAATTGCCTGTCATTTTGAATCAAACTGTGAACTGCAGCCACATTTTCATCGTTTTGTGATGTTGAAAGGTGTCCAGAACGCTTATCACTTTCAACTGATGATCATCTTTCTTTAAACCAATGGTACCATTCAAAAACTCTTGCACGACTCATAGTGTCATGACCAAATGCTATTTTAAGTAATTCAGATGTTTTACTTGCCATTTTCCTGATATATATATTTTTTTTCCCCATGCATGTGCATTGTTCTGGACACTCTGACGTAATGAAAGGGGATGCAAGGCACAAACAATTTTACTTCAACCACTGGCCATAGAAAACTGGGGAAACACCATGAGCTGTAAACCTGTCCTAAGGAGTCCTAACATGCCCAGACATGTTCAGCAAAGCCACCCCCTCCCCTGCCCCAATAGTTTGTACCACATACACACATACAGTCTTGATACTTTTTTAACATGCCTTGTATTTCCAGGAAAAGGACTTCTGGTGGCAAAGGTCAGGGATTAGGGGTAGGACTTCTGGTCCCAAGGTGGTGACAAGGGGGTGGAGCAGCTGTCAAGAGGCGGGACTACCTATGTGGCCCTTGACAGTTTACCAAAACTCGTTAAGCAGCCTCAAATAATTGCCTGCCCCTGCATTATCAAGATGGTTCCTTTAACTATCTTCAACCACATGTAAATTTCCTGAAGTAGTCAGGGCAAGTGTGTGCACTTGTATAGGGAATGGAGGGAAAAGGATGCCCTTCTTAAAATTTTCCACGGCTTGTGAAAATGGAATTTGTATGATTGACACTAGTTGATTTAGCTCTTACTGTCAGTTACTGCATTCCCTTGGTCTTCTCCCATCCCAAGCCTTACAGCATGCTCAGGCCTTCCAAGTGATGCACCATGTTCAGCACAGGGTGCTCCTGGGGCTAGCCTTCCCCCTGCCCACTTCAGACATTCAGTAATTCCCCGGACATGTTAGATTTGTAATAGCAAGTCTTTAATATTCACCAGACTTGTCTGTATTAGCATTCCCATTTTTGCTAACTGATGGATACAATGAGGGGAAACTTAAGAGATGTGATATATTGAAGGATGACCAAACTGATTTTACTCGGGACAGGGTTGTACACAGCATTGAATAAGTGAACTTGAAACTAGTATAGAGAACATTTTATTTGTACCAGTGCTACTTGGGTCACTATAACTCATGACAGAACCCCATTACACAATGTAAATACTAGGGCCGTGCAAAGATTTGACTTAATATTCGATTTGACAAATATTCGACATACTTGACCTTGAAAAGTGAAAGTCGAGTCGAATAGCAGCTGGTCAAATAGCTGTTGAATCTAATACCGGAAGTTGAATATTAACAGTGCGAGTCGAATATTTGACTTGCCTATACTGGATTCCCTGTGGGGGGGAAAAAAAGGAAAGTAAGGGGAGGGAGGGGGAGGGGGAAGGAGTGCTTTCATGACTGACATGTGTGGCTGGCCAGTGACCTATCAGCATTCTGAGGTCCCTTCCAATCCCAGTGCTCTGGGGGAGGGCCAGAGAAAATGCATAAAAGGCAGCAGTTTTTCAGCTCCCCTGCTTTCTGCCTTGGGGTCAGTTTCTGAGCTGCTGGTGTTCTCCAGCACCTCTGCGTCAGACCATGATGGCTGGAAGCCCTAATTTTCAACAGATTCCCTGCTTGCAGCACTAGCAACAGGGATTTCTGAGAACTTGGTGCTTTTATTTTATAACTACTTTTCATATTAGTTTACGCTTCTATTGGATAGGGTTAGTAGTAGCCTAGGATCTATTCTATATATATAAGAATTTAATTTATATATATTTTTTTATACATCATTCATTCTTTCCACCACACCAGTGCTTCTCAATATATTATCTACACACACAAACACATTTACAGAACATCCAGAAATCTAATCTGCAATGCACAGCACACTTCGAGGTTCCAGTTTACATACGAAGGAACACATTATGAAGTGGGGTGGAAAGGCAGGTGGCTGCACTGGCCAGCCTGTACGAAGGGGAGCAAGGGGGGTTGCAAGTGGGAGAGCTGCAGTTTCTCCCCCCCACCAAACTCAGACGCAGCCTCTTTCCTCCTGCTACAAGGGATGAGGCTGCTATAAGCAGTAAAGAGAGGGGAGGAGCAGAGCCACTGCCTGTGCCTGAGACTCTCTCATGTCCAGACATAGCACCCACAACCTCTCCCACCATAACTGCAACCAGCACAGCAGTGCACTCCACCCCTGTGTCACTGCCTATGCTGAGCCTTCCCGTGCCAGAAGAAGAGCTGGCGCTGGATCTGAATCTCAGTGCCCTGGCAAGGGAAGTTCTGGAGAAGGAGTGGGAATCAGTTGAGTTTGTGCTCAACACCCCTCAGGTTTTTTCCTGTCAAGCAACAAGGTCTTTCCTAGAAGGCACTTCAGAGGGTGCCTCTGTGGAGGTGAAGGCAAGCGGCTCAGCTGAGTCCGCTCTTTCTCTTGCTGTGCCTCTGACTGCTGAATAGGGGGAGAGCTCAGCAGCATCCACAGCTGCACCCGCACGCCAGAGGGAAAGGCCTAGTACTAGCATGGTCAGGGATCATTATGAGCTGGCGGATGATCCTGCATTTGCTATCTGTGTGTACTGCCAAGCCAAAATCAGCCGGGGCAAGGGAAAAAAGCGCATGACCACCTCCGGGATGCTGAATCATCTCCACAGGTACCACCCCTTTGGCACAGGAACGGCCCCCACTCGGTCCATAGCCCCTGTCCCCCCCACAGCAGAGGCAGGGAACCCTGGAACATTGGGTGCAAAAGGGACCTGTTGCAAATGCGAGCAAGGTCACCCAGGCCACTGGGGAGATGCTTGCTCTGGATGGCCAGCCCTTCACCTTTGAGCAGCCAGGGTTCAGGCAGCTCCTGGCACTGCTGGCTCCATCCTACCAGGTTCCTGCATGCACCACCTTCAGCAGGACGGTGGTGCCCTATATGAAGCATGCAGAGAGCACTTGAGGGAGGAGCTGCACAAGGCAGGTCCGCAGGTGACCGTACGCTTCACCTCGGACATCTGGAGCAGCCGGGGTGGAGATCATGTGTACCTCTCCCTCACAGGGCACTGGTGTGGCCAGTCAGGCCGTTGGTGGGCTCTCCTTTATGCCAAGGTGATGGATGAGTCCCACACAGCAACAGAGATAAGGGGGGTCATGACCCGCATGGTGCAGGGGTGGCTGGGCATTGGGCAGGCTGAGTTCACCTGCGGCTTCATGGTCACCGACAATGGGGCCAATATGGTCAAGGCAGTCCGTGATGCCAACTTTGCTGGTATTCACTGTGTGGCACACAATTTACATCTGATTGTGAGGAATGCCTTGGAGGGGAACAGGGCTGCCAGTGATGGCGCCAGCAACACCAGCAGGCTTGTTTCCAGATGCAGGAAGGTGGCAGGCTACTTCCACCGGAGCATCAAGGGGGGCAAGATGGTGTGGGACAAACAAGCAGAGCTAAATGTCCCACAACACAGAATCATCCAGGGTGTGGGGACTCGGTGGAGCTCCGCATACCTGATGCTTGAAAGGCTGGTGGAGCAACAGAAGGCCATCCATGAGCTGGCCTTGCTTGGGGAGATTGGGATCAGTGGCCCCCTGACCAAAGCTGCATGGGATGCCATCCCCCAGATCTTGCTGGTCCTCCAGCCCTTCCTCAAGCCCACTGAGACCCTCAGTACTGATGCTTTCCTCAGCCAGGTGGTCCCCATAGTGAAGGAGCTCCGCAGCCAAATGGAGAGCTTCCTGGGGATCAGTGTTCCTGGCTGGGGCAGGCTGCTTTCACCAGATGTGCAGGCACCGGTGAGGTGGTTGAAGGAGGGCTTTAGGAAAAGGCTTGAGCCCGTGGGGTCCAACACGGTGCATATGCTGACCGCCATCTCTGACCCAAGGGTGAAGGGCACCATATGTGGCAGCGAGACACTGAGTCACTGGAGGGAAAGTGTTAAGAAAGTGACGGAGGTGGAGCGGCAGAGGCGGGGGGAAGAGGGACAGGGGGATCTACTGCCTGAACCCAGCCTGCCATCCAGGAGCCAGTCTTCCCCTCCCCCACAGGCGCTGCCAATATGGGCTAAGGCCATGGCAAACATTAGGGGGTCCAGACCCCAGGATCAGGCAGACAGCCCTCACACTGTGGTGTCTGCCCATCTTGCCGAGCCTGTGGAGCCCCTGGACTGTGACCCCTTGGCCTACCGGGCAACCTGCAGCCCGATGTGGCTGGATCTGGCCGCAGTTGTCCGGGAATACCTGTCTTGTCCACTGACCAGTGTGCCAAGCGAGAGGGTGTTCAGCGTGGCTGTGGATGTTGTGACGCCCCACTGCACCTGTTTGGATCATGGTTCAGTGGAGCAGCTGGTATTCCTCAAGGTGAACCTCCCGCTGCCGGGGGTCCCCAAGCGCCAGGTGCAGACAGAGCGAATGCCTCCCTCCTCGCTCCATCTGGATCACGAGTTTTGTCTGTCAGCAGCCTGAGGTGCAGTTTCCCCCAAACCCCTGCACCTATCACTGTGAAAGTTGGCAGGCTTTGTGGGCTCCTCAGGGGCAAGCAAGCCTGCAGTTTTGAGCTCCCTGTGGCTTTCCACACAGAAGTCACAGGCAGTTTTCTCTCACGAATTTGGGGTGCTGTTTCTCCAAACCCCCTGAACCTCTCTTGTTGAAAGTTGGCAGGCTTTGTGGGCTCCTCGGGAGCTACCATTCCTGCAAGTTTCATCAAGTTCAGACAAGAAATGCCAAAGTTATAGCCTGCTTCGACCTTCCGCATTATAGCCTATGGGGAAGTCGAAGCAGCTGGAATATTCAACTGAGCTTCGACCTCGAGTTGAAGCAGATGGCAAATCGAAGTGGGATCCGGTTTAATATTCGACATGGCTGTCAAATCGAATATTACCTGCTCTGCACAGCCCTAGTAAATACCTTCAGTTTTGCTCCAGCAAGTTTCTGTAAAGATGTTGATGCATCTTTGAGTCTTGCTGTGAGTCTTCCAATCATTTTAGTGTTATGTGTCTTTTTATTAGGTTAAGAATTTTCTCCTGGTTCTGGTAGCTTACATAATAGTCCCTTCATGTCTGGCTCATGGTATGAGTCAATGGCTCAAGTCTCAGGGAGTTTTTTTTTTTTTTTAATGAAATGATAACTGACAGTAAGATGTTGTGATGGATGCTAAGTCATCCATGTTGATATCTTGAAATCTGCTAGACTGACTACTGAAATCCTGCTCCTCAGAAGTGATCTGAACTACACAGTCATGTTCGGCACACAGGAATGTTTTAAAGGATCAAGTTGGCCAACAAAGTGTCGACTGAGTTTGTGATGAGAATTAGATCAGGACTGAAGGTGACTGTGACTTTTGCAAATGCTGGAAAGTTATAGTGAAGACACCCTAATACTCCACTGTATATTGCTTTAGTCAGTGTGCCAAGTGGGTGCTTGTAGGTGCCTTATTTCAGAGTTTTTCAGCTGTTTGAGATTTGGGAATTAGGTTTTTGGGAACCCAGCTACATTTTGATTTGAATTTCTCTACTGGCTTTTTCTTTTCTTCTCTTTACTGCATCACAGTTGAGTTTTAGGATTTAATTGGGTTTAATTCAGCATGCTTTTTGACATCAAAACTTGGTACTGATAAGGCTGGCCAATGGAATGCATTTCTTTTAATCTGTTGCTTTTTTTTTTCTTCTAAAGTTTGTATTCAACAATGTGTAGTCTTATATTGAGATCACTGCTCCACTTTGGGCACAGTATGTGCCTGGTGAGAGGCAGTCAGTACTTCAGAGCTCACAGTCCAAAATACACATAGAAAGGGGAAACAGGAGCACTGTGAGATGAGACACAATGAAATGATCTGTCCAAGATCACAGAATCGGATAGGCTTGTAATTAGGAACAGAACCTCAATCCTTTTGACTTTGAACCCAGAACCCTACCTATGTCACCCCACTGCTTCTTAGAATACAGCTGTGATCCTGGAAAGACAGAAAACACTCTACAAGAACTAGGTATTAGTTACTTAAAATTCCACCTGTCAAAAAAGTGTACAGGATTGCAGAAATCGTCAACTGAATGTAAAATAATGAGCTGCGAATTCCACAAGAACTGGTTTTCTCAACATTTCCTGTGTTTCTGGCCAGATATGCAATGGGCACAATCTCTTTCCCATTTACTTCAGCAATTCCTAGCTGAGCTTAGAGCTGGAGTGTGAATTGAAAAAACAATTATCTGAATATTTTGAACTGGGTGAAGGAAGTCTTATTTTATCCAAACTGTAGTTAATTTCCGATTTAGAAACTGCAGTATCATTGCAAGAGAGTCAAAGAAAACAAGTTAATTCTTGTTAGTTAATCTGTAATCCTATTGGTCTTGCATAGCAGCTTTAAGTAAAATGACATGCCTTTTTAAAAAGAAGTGGAATTGGGTTGGCGGTGCTGTTGTGATTGGTATGCCTAAGTGGCTAACTTTTTTTTTAATACTTTATGTGAAATTCCAAATATCCGTATCTAATTTTTGTTCCGGATAGTTAGTGATCTCTCCCACTGTGCCTAATGCTATTTCGTGTATGTACATAACTAAATTCTGAAAAATATGATGAAAGTTTGCAATGAGGTTCTGCGTTCTTCATTAGGAGTGCTTCTTGGTGAACTGAAATTTAGATTTGTTGTCTGTAGATTTTTATCTGGTATCATGCAATCATTTGCCTTGCTACTGATGTATTCTGACAGACTGTTTGCATTGGTGGATAAATTCCAGTAGTCTTCACTTTACGGAAAAACATATTTTTTGAAAGCAAGGTAAAATCATCAGGCCTACAAAGCCTGGAGGATGGGATTCACTTCCAAGGAGGAATATTTTGCACTGGTCCGGTCCTGCAGGGAGCAAACCAGGAAAGCCAAGGCTGCAACTGAACTCCAACTAGCTTTGAGCATCAAGGACAATATAAAGTCCTTTTTCAGATATGTGGGGAGCCGGAGGAAAAGCAAGGGCAACATTGGACCCCTGCTGAACCAGATGGGACAGCTGACAACTGACGCCCAGGAAAAAGCCAACCTATTAAATGGGTACTTTGCATCGGTCTTTCATCAGTCCCATGGGACGCCCATGCCAACCATGGAATAGGGAGGTCCGGATGAGGGAGATCCCCTGCCCTCCATCAACGCTGACCTTGTGAAGGAACACCTTGAGAGGCTGGATACCTTCAAGTCAGCTGGCCCTGACAATCTACACCCCAGGGTACTCAAGGAGCTGGCGAGCATCATAGCTTCTGGCAGGATCTTTGAAAACTCCTGGCACTCTGGTGTAGTGTCTGAAGACTGGAAGAAGGCCAATGTGGTGCCAATCTTCAAAAAAGGGAGAAAAGTGGATCCGGCTAACTATAGGCCCATCAGCCTGACTTCTATCCCAGGGAAGGTCTTAGAAAAGTTTATTAAAGAGGCCATCCTTAATGGACTGGCAGATGCCAACATCCTGAGAGATAGCCAGCACAGGTTTGTTGCAGGTGGGTCTTGCTTGACCAATCTCATTTCCTTCTATGACCAGGTGACCTATCACCTGGACAAGTGAGAAGAGATTGATGTCGTATATCTTGACTTCAAAAAAGCCTTTGATCTGGTATCCCATGACCACCTCTTGGCAAAGCTGGCCAGTTGTGGCCTTGGGTCCACCACGGTCCGCTGGTTGGAGAACTGGCTCTGTGGTCGGACCCAGAGGGTGCTAATTGATGGAAGTCAATCGTCATGGTGCCCTGTAACAAGTGGGGTCCTCTAAGGCTCTGTCCTTGGACCCATATTGTTCAACATCTCCATTAATGATGTGGACATTGGAGTCAGGAGCGGATTGGCCAAGTTTGCCGATGACACCAAACTATGGGGCAAAGCATCCACACCTGAACACAGGAGGGTGATCCAAACTGACCTGGACAAGCTCAGCAAATGGGTAGACGAGAACCTGATGGTGTTTAACACCAAAAAATGCAAGGTTCTCCACTTTGGGAGGAAAAACCTGCAGCCTCCTTATAGGCTCGGCAGTGCTACGCTGGCTAGCACTACGGAAGAAAGAGACTTGGGGATCATCATTGACTGCAAGATGAACATGAGCCTGCAGTGTGATGCTGCGGCTAGTAAAGCAGCCAAAATGTTGGCTTGCATCCATAGATGCTTCTCAAGCAAATCCCGGGATGTCATTCTCCCCTTGTACTCGGTCTTGGTGAGGCTGCAGCTAGAGTACTGCGTCCAGTTTTGGGCTCCACAATTTAAAAAGGATGTGGAGAAGTTTGAGAGAGTCCAGAGAAGAGCCACATGCATGACCAGAGGTCAGGAAAACAGACCTTATGACGACAGGCTGAGAGGCATGAGGCTCTTCAGCCTGGAAAAGCACAGGCTCAGGGGTGATCTGATGGCCACCTGTAAGTTTATCGGGGGTGACCACCAGGATCTGGGGGAACGTTTGTTCACCAGAGTGCCCCAAGGCATGATGAGGTCGAATGGTCATAAACTACTTTGAGACTATTTCAGGCTGGACATAAGGAAGAATTTCTTTACTGTCCGAGCCCCCAAGGTCTGGAACAGCCTGCCATTGGAGGTGGTTCGAGCACCTACATTGAACACCTTCAAGAGCAAATTGGATGCTTATCTTGCTGGGATCCTATGACCCCAGCTGACTTTCTGCCCTTTGGGTGGAGGGCTGGACTCGATCTTCTGAGGTCCCTTCCAGCCCTAATGTCTATGAAAAATCTATAAAATCATGGAAAAATAGAGCTAGGAGGGACCTCAGGAGGTCATGGACTCTAACCCTCTGCTTGACGCAGAATTATGGTTTAGACAACAATTGCATACAAGTGCTTGCCTAACCTGTTCTTAAAACTACATAACCAGTATTTGGCACAACTATCAGGTACAATGCCCCAAAATACTAAGAATCTTAACTTGCAATGACAGGAGGTAACTGTTAAATATATTTGTGAGATCTAAGGAAGAGTATCATGTTTCTTGCTCTAGAGGAAGGCAAACTCTTCCACAGTCCATGATAGCTTGGCTGGGGTTAAAATTTCTTTTGGACACAAGTGTGGTGATCTGACCCTGAGTGGTGGCACAAGGTCCTCCAGCCAGGAACCTTAAAGTTTTTTTTATTCCAGCAGCAGTATTGGCGTGCCTCAGTCAAAATCCCAAGCCTTAGCTGCAACGGACATGCAGTGCTTCTGAGGAAGATTTTGTTTTGGGGGTGAGAAGTGAGGAGATATCCCTGGCACTTGCAGTAGCAGGAGGGGAAAAATTCCTTCCCAGCCCCATGTGGCAATCAGCAGTCTAGAAGCATTTGGGGTGTGGGAGGGAGGAACCAAACAGTCCAGTGTGAACTGTAACCTGGGAACCAGAAACAAAACTCTTCAACCCAACTGAAGTGTCAGAATTCTTCTTTCTGTTCATCCTATTCCTTCTGTAAATTTATCTCAGCTCTTTAATCTCCTTAACCAAGCCAGTTGTAGAGCTGTTTCATTCTTTTGCTACTGAGCATAGTCCTCTCCAATTTCTGTCTGCTCTAGGCTCTAGAGCTCTTTGTGTAATTACCAAGCAATGCATATACAGGGGCTTCCTTATCTTCCAACTGTTGCTTTTAGCAGCACACTCCAGGGAAAATCTAGTTAGCCTTAGATCTTCCCTGAACAATGTTCATCCAACCTATTCTTGAATACTTCCAAGGAAGGAGCTTCCATAACTTTCCTAGGTAGTCTGTTCCACTGCCTTACTATTCTTATAGTTTAAATGAAAAGTCCTGATAATCTAGATGAAATAAAACTATAGTACCAGAAAAGAAGATTTTTGTGTTCTCCTGTTAGGACCCCTGCTTCCTGCAAGGTTTTTATTCATAACATCCGATTAAGTCAACTGTTACCTATGGAAGCTTACACCTTTCTGAACTAGTTCATCTCTAAGGATGCATCTGCACATGTATTAACATACTTTTCCAAATGCGCATTAAATTTAGTACCTCCAATATGAAGTACTAAATAAATGCAAATTAGAGCGTGCTAATGCATAGTAGCACAAGTGCATGTTTTTTAGGTGACGATGTGCAGAAGCCTGTTCTCTGCGTATTAGCACAGGTTTTATGCAGCATTTTAATGCACAGTAGAATAGGCCACTGTGCATTAATGTGTATAGATGTGCCCTGAAGTTCCACTCTGCCCTGCCTTCTGTCTGATAATACCGACATAAGACTTCTTGGAGTTAATTCATGCTCTTAGCCCAATAGTGGTGTATTGCTTCACAAGCTTAAACATATCCTGACTGTTGTCAAACCATAGGCACCCTATAGCTAGCAAGACCCAGGGGAAATATTTTTGTTAGGTAGATCCTGCTGCAAGACTTACAAAACTGGGGATTGTCTACATAGCGTTCCAGCTGTTGGGATGGTTTGAAGAGAGTGAGAGACAAAGAATATACCCATGGTGACAGAGGCATTTATTAACTGAAGCCTAGGATCCTAGACTGCACTCAAAAATGAAATAAGTAGCATGGACTGGAATGCATGCTTCTATGCCTGGATGACAGGAGACTGCTGACTTGGCCAAAACAGATTTACATTGTTTTAAGAAAGAGAGCAAGGAAGATGGTCTGAAAATGGTGAGCCATTTCCTTTCCACACACCAACAGTGGAGATGGAATAGTTTTTTGGTACATATCTTTGTGAAGAAGTGGCTTACTGACCATAGATTGGAAATTGCTTGTTAACCATTCTGAGGAAGATACTGGCACCTTCCCCCTTGAAGTTTGTCTACTAGTAATTAATCCACATTAGCTTTTTTAATAGAAAAGTGTTTTAAACAGACCGGTATTCCTGTGTCATCTCTAAATCTTTTATAAGTAAAATAGGCCATGTGTTGATCAGGGAAGTCTGTACAGAACTGCTCTGCTGGAGAGAGTTTGAAATGTGTTGAAGTGGTGCAATGCCTGTTAGGCTTATCTGCAAGGTAGATGGTAAATCTAGTGAAAAATGATCTGCTGTATCCAAGTCTGCCCAGATTGACCATGTTGCTAATTCTAGAAATGTTTCTGGTAAAGGAAACCCATGCTCTTCCCTCCCCCCACTCTCAGTTTTTCTCCTGAAAATGGGTGACTACCCCTAGTGAAGACAGATAGTGTGAAACTCTTTGCATTTTTTGTGTAACTTTAAACATCTTATTACTCTTAACTTGTGAATGACCGTATTTTCAAAGTGATAAGCACAGTACTGCAGATGGCTGTCCTGACCTGCCTGGGGCTCCCAGGCCAGTTGTTCTCAATCAGGGTGCTGAGGTCCCCTGAGGTGCTGTGATATCTTTTGAAGGATGTCGTGAGGTGTGAGGAGATAAGTGCCACAGGTCTAAAGATGCTAAGAACCACTGCTCTAAGCAGTATTTCAGTACAAGTATTGATGAAGATGTGCTTGCTGCTTATATAGGGCAGACAGAGATTGTTTCCAGGGTGGATAAAAATCACCTATTTTTTAAAAATGAAAACAGAATTTTTTAAAATCAGATTTATTTAATCATATTTTTAAAAATTTTTTTTGTTAAGATGCTTTTTTAAAAAAATGAACCTATATAAAAATGGTTTAAATTTAAGATATGTTGAAGCTCAAAGATATTATAATGGAATATGGATTATAATGTCTAATTATATACTATTTGAGACCATATAATCGTGACCTTTTTAGAAAACTTTTCTAAAAAGGTCACAACAGGCCATGGACTATATTAGGAGCCCAATCTTAAGGGGTTCCCAGAGGTTCCTCTATAGATTAGTAAAGATTAAAGAAAACACTGTACCCAGTGGGACTCAGTGCTCTGTCTAGAAGATCCCATTAAGCATCTCTGTGATGCATAGTTTCAGTTCTCAAATTGTGGATTTGTGTCTCCAGAGATAACATCTTTGTTAACAGCAGTATATGAAGATGAGAGATAAGAGACCTGATTATCTATCATCAGCTGTCTTGTCTCTTCAACTTTATGCACACAGAGTTGAGCCCTTACCTCTCTAAAAGTGCAAAGTTTCAAGAAGTTAAATGAATAAAGGATATCAAACAACAAGAATGCACTTTGTAGAAAACAGCAATTAAATTGAGGCTTCCTGACCAGCCATTTGAATCGTGATTTTAATTAATGATTTAAATCTATTTAAGTCAAACTCGCCCTGATTATTTCTGTGACAAGTCTTGTACCAATACAGTTCCATTATGATTGAATCTGTCCACACAAGTCATTGGTGTGTGTATGTGGCAGGAGAGATACCCACCACACATCAGGTAGCATGAGTAGCCTTACTGCTACTATAATGGTCAGGAGACTCATAAATTCTCAGTAGATTCATCCTCGGGATTTTGTAATTTGGGAAAAAGTTGTGCCCAAGGTTATCCTTTCTTTTCTTTTTCTCTTGCTCATTTTTTTGCCCAAAAACCTGCTTTTTATAAGGCTAAGAAGTCTACTGAGAATTTCTGAAATGTAGGCTTTTATAAACCCTTTTATAATAAGAGTTAAGCTGAATGAAAACCTCTGCAACCTGGCAAGTCAAAACACATTGTTGAGTTTTAAAAAGAGACCCTTCCTTGGTTTATCTTGTTGACTGAATTAAGGAATATGCAGTTCATAGAATCATAGAGGAGTAGGGCCGGGAGGGACCTCCTGACGTGCTTTCCAGGTGCTGGCTTCCCCCCAGCACACAAGTACATAAAAATTATACTGTTTTTAATTTGTCTTTTTATGTACACCATCTTTCCCCCTCTGAGTGGCTACAGTGGGAATTATGACTGCTGACAATTAATGAACTGGATTGCATGTGTCCTCGATTGTATTTTGCTTTCAGAAGCCCTGATATCCTTTCAAAACTCAATCAGCTGCAGCCCGATGGCATGTCACAGCAGAAGTGTTAAAAATACATATGAACTAGCGCCTTCATTCCCACCTGCTCCCGGCTGTTGAAATGGTTGTTACTTGAATGAGTTTGCTTTAAAAGCACCTAAGAGTGGCATCTAAAAACAGACAGAGAGTAGTAATAACGGTTGTGTCCTTATTAGACACAGTAAGTGGTAGCAGCATGCAACTTAACTCTTTGAAGGGAAAGGCACTAATCTCCCTTTATAAATCTGTAATTCTCTTTAGCATCAGTATAAATTGTGGGCTTACACTGAGGGAAATATTATGCAAATGGCTATATTTCCTACCTATGACAATTGTCCCGGTGGTAAGGTTGCTTCTTTTTTGAGAGCTATAGTTAAGTAAAATAATAAAACGCATATTTCTATAGAACAATTTCAATAAACCATCAGGATTTTGACATTACAGTTCAGTGCTTGCCTGGGGTCTTGGAATGGGTTTGCTTTAGAGCTGACAATTTGGAATTAGCTATTGGCAGTTTGTCAATTTGAGAAGTCTATTAGGGTACTAAAATGGATGTCTCATTTCTCTTACCCATACATAGAAGTATATCTCTCATGCCAAGTAAAATGTCTTTTTAAAATATAAATATTTATGCTGCAGATAATTGAAGTAGACAGCCTGAATCTATCATCTCCCAATTCTGCTGTCTCTCCAGCCCCGAGCTACTGTTTAGTTATAATAGTTGTCTTGCCGAGAACTATTTCGTATCAAAGAATTCCTTTTCAGTGGGCATGGACTGTTTTATTCCTGCTGTGTGGTTGGGAACAGAACAGGTATAAACCTGTGTGCTGTATTTCTTCCATCTTAGGGTTGTGAAAAGTTAAACTTTTAAACAGTAAGTATATTTATACCAGTAATGCATTGCAGTTATTGTTTAGCACCACAGTCCAGCAGGGAAGGGAAGTGGTGCAATGCCTTGGGAAAGCAGCCAGGCGGGTACTGCCTCTGCCTCCCTTTCCCCATGTAAGCAGATGGCGGCAGTGGGGGGACTAGTACCCATTAGACATGGAACAAGTGGTCGAAAAGAAGCCTTGCCTGTCTGTCGCAGCATGTGGCGCTGCCTCCTCCTGCGCTACTGCAGCCAGTCTTGGGCAGTTGTGCTGTCATTGCACTCTGTGCACCTGCTTGCTGCCCCTTCCCCCCCCCACCCCGCTTTCTGCAACCAGTTCCCTGATTTCCCCTTGCCTGCCAGCTGGCACCACACAGTTCCCAGCTGCAGTCTAGGACTGCAAGAGCCAGCTCAGCTGGCCCCGAGGACTGGGGCGATTGCCCACAGTCCTCGTCTGCCTCCCTCCCCGCTCCTCCTTTATCTGTATTTCCCTTGGTGCAGGGAGGCAGGACCAGTCCTGGGCTAGACTTGGTGCTGTGGCTGTTTTGTTCTGCTGCCGGCTCCCCCTGGGTCCTAGTGCCTCTGCCTCCTGTTATGTTTGACAGGCAGCCAGGGGCAGATAAATATTAATGTTCTAAATTTTTTAGGGGCCCTGCAGCCTGGGCAGAATGGCCTGGTGGGCCAAATCCAGCCCGCAGGCTGTATTTTGCCTGCTCATTATAGAAGGATTTAGTTATATTTCTAGTCTATGCTGTATTCTTTTTGAAGGTACACTTTGTTCAAGAGCCAAAAAGTAATTGCAAATACTAAAATGAATTACTAGTTACTAGTACTACCCAAGAGAAATGAAGAATAGTACTAAGAATAGTCTTATTTTTACATATCTGAGCAGTGTTCTTCTTTTCCTTCTTTTTTTGTATCCTTGTGGAAAGGTATTTAGTAGAATTTGCATATTTGTTGGAATCTGACAGCTGCACTGTGACCATTTCTGCTATGACCTAGCCTTTGCCAACCTGGCCTTTGCCACCCTAGCCTCTTTGCAGTGTTGATGAGATTTATCATGGCTAATTCTGTGTACTTTCTGTACAAATTATAAGATCAGGATAAATTTACTGAAGGCATTTGACTAACACTGATAATAGCGATTGTGGCCTACATATGGAAGCCTCCTAAATATCCCCCAACCCCAATTAGTCTTACCTAGCCCACCCCCCATCCCCACCAGACAAATACTCATCCATTTGTGGCAGGGTTTTTGATTTTTTGAACTTGCTACAAATGGAAATCCTATTGTAATGTATTTGTAGGGAAGGGAAAAAGCAGAAGCATATTTTAGTCCTACAGGAACACTGACACTGGAGAGCAGAGGTTTTCTGGGGGCAGTTTGGATGGTAACAATTCATACTTGCTCAACCAAAATGTGTGTTCATACGTAGAAGATGCCTGTATTTGTGAGATGCTGATTATGCGTACCTATTTTATGCTGTATTTCCTGGGTGTTATGATTTTTTTTTTAGTGTTGGTAGTGTACCTTAGCAAACTTGATATTGTTTTGTCACAAAATATACTTAAGGGATAGCCTCGGTTGTATTTTTATGGCTCTGGTAAAAAGAACACAAACGTACATTCCTAACTGAGAGTGGTATTTGGTTGTTTGTTATGATGCCACTTCCAGTCCCTGGGAATGGAATTTTTTATGATGCTCCTTTGTTCTGGGTTTCTGCTTTACTAGATTAAAAAGCTCAAATTTACCTGCAGGGAATGTGGAGAATGCTGTTTCTAGGAAAATGCCAAATCAGCATCACCTGTGTAAAGGGGAAGGACTGGGCCTTAGTAAGATGCACTTTATTTTGTGGCTATTCATGCATAATCTGTTTCTCTCTCCTTTGTTTCTAGTCATGTCTCAGGCTGTGCAGACAAATGGGACTCAACCTTTAAGCAAAACGTGGGAACTCAGTTTGTACGAATTGCAGAGGACACCTCAGGTAATACAAGACAGAAAGTTAACTTCATGGAAGTGTCTTCCATACAAATACGTTATAATACCTTTCTGTATAAATTGCAAGGGTTCTAGTTCAAATGTGAGGTTAGTATTTTTTGTACGACTGTAGTTAAAGTGCATCATTTCCTATTTGAAAAGGTAGAACATTAAAAAATACAGGTAATCACAAATTGTTTCATTACTAGAAATATGTATTCATGTGGCTTCTTTTGCTTTAAAGGTATTTCCTATTCTTTGAGTAGGGACCTACCCAAATCGAGAAGACAAGCAGCTAATTTCATGGGCATATCATGGGGCCAGCTGCCATTTTCACAGATGTATTGCAGTGGGGCCCCCGTGCCTCTTGCCCAGGGGTGTCACTGAGCCTGCCCCTCGTTGTTGATTGGTGGAGAGGGGCAGCGCCACACAACAGGCAGCCCTGTCAGCAAATCAGCAGAGAGGGGTGGGGGTGGCAGCCATTTTGGCTGCTTCCCTTCATACAGGCCATCCTCCTCTCCCCTTCTCCCTGATGGGCTGTACAGCCAGGCCACAATAGCCACGAGGACTGCTGGCTCCCACTGGGCAGCCATTTTATTTTTAGTATGTTATTTTATTTTTTTAAATTCCTGCGGATTTCATGGACGATGCCCAATTTCGTGATTCCTGCGAAACTGTGAATTGAGTAGGTCCCTATCTAAGAGTCTCTCTCTAAAAATAACCACATAGTAGTTTTAAGGAATATATCTGAAATATCATTTCAATTTTAGGAAGCAATAACTGATGGCCTGGAAATAGTGGTGTCACCTAGGAGCCTGCACAGTGAACTAATGTGTCCCATTTGCTTGGATATGCTGAAAAACACCATGACAACAAAAGAATGCCTGCATCGTTTCTGTGCTGACTGTATCATTACAGCCCTCAGGAGCGGGTATGTAAGAAACAATACATGTGCAAAACTCCTTTCCTTATTCCAGAGCAGCGAGGAGGATGATTTAGAATCAAAGTGAGCCAATGAGGCTGCTGGAACGTGTTGAGAGGTACCACTAGCATATTTCAAGAAACTGAGGTACGCCAGTTCCATGTGCATGATACACTTCCAATATTATTTTGCAATTCAAGCATTTGTTCTGCTATAGTAGTCCAGATGTTGTGGAGGCAATATACAGATTCCTTCATTGCCTCGTGCAAGGTAACAGTAAGGTCTTGGGGAAGAAATAGAAAAAAGCCTAAGTAGGATCAGAAAAACAACTGCATTAAATCACTTACAAAAATGAACTGAGCTCTGAGAGTAGAACCTTTTCCAATCTATAACTAGTAGTATAAGCAACCACAAAAGTGTCTTTTTATGTCTAGGCTGTTTAATAACTTGTTGGGGGTGGGGTTAAATTTATCTTGTAATTGCTGATTTTTAGTACTGTTGATATTAATGATGTGCCATGACCTGCCTGGTCGTGTTTGATGTCTGTACTATTTTTGTGCCTTGATTCAGAATTCCATGATTAAGCTTAAGAAAATTGCCTACATTTCCTCCAGATACCAATGTATTGGACTGTTCTGAAAGAAATTTAACATTCCTGTCCTGAATCAGAAGAGCTACAGACACACAAATAGATTTTTATATGATCTGCAAATAGACTCCAATGTATCCTGAAAGGGAAGTGAGAAGATAATCAAGGGATAAAGATTTTCATTCATTATTAAATGAAGTGGAACATACAATGGGAAGCGCTAGAGCAGTCTCCATCATATAACTTGATTTTAGTTAATAGTCAAAATAATATGTAAGCCAGTCAATTAATGGTAAAACTGTTAGTGACAGCAATGGAGTCTCTGTGACAGAGGCCTTTCTTCCACTGGGAGTGAAAAAAGCACACTGTTAACTTTAGTTAGCTAAAGTGAGGTAAAACTACAGTAAAGATCAAAATAGGTTACAATTTTCATGTGGAAAATGGCATTCACATCTTCCCCAAGATGCTTTCTCCTATTAAGAACATACCTTTTCCTTGTGAAAACAGCCTGAGAAGCTATACGACAGGGGTCCCCAGCCTGTGGAGACCCTTAGACACCACTCATGGCCATAAGGACAGGTTGCTTTGCACAGATTAACAGGTTTGTAGTAAGTAGGACCATGGAACTGTTAAATATGTATATAAGATAATTTAAATAAACCATAACTATTTCTAGGACAATCATTTTAAAGACTTTTCAGAAAGAAGAAGAAAACTAATTTGCTTCTTCCCAGGCTGAGCAAATATAAAACCTACCTGGACCTATCAAAGGCACAGGCAGAAGGGTCTATTCTGTAAGATGTTAATGAGATGCTGGCTGTGGACAGTAAATTGTAAGGAAAGTGGTATGACTAAAAATGTGGCACTACAATTAGAACCCTTGGTTACAGGCATGGGTAATGATTATCACTGTTTCCTTTTCTCTTTTTGTTTAGAAACAAAGAGTGTCCTACTTGTCGTAAAAAGCTTGTTTCTAAAAGATCTCTGAGACCAGACCCAAATTTTGATGCACTCATCAGTAAAATTTACCCAAGTCGGGATGAATATGAGGCTCATCAAGAAAGAGTGTTAGCAAGGATCAGCAAACACAATAACCAGCAAGCTCTGAGCCACAGCATTGAGGAAGGTCTAAAGATTCAGGCCATGAACAGGTATGGAGTCATCCTGAGTCCAGTTATTCTTCATATAATGGAAACTTAAGTTTCAGAGTGAATTTACATCACAAAAACTTGACAACTTTCAAGGCTGCAAAAAGTTAAACTTCTAACCTTTGACCAGCAAAATTCCTGTGTTGATTTTCCACGCCTTCCATGATGACAGAATGACAGGACATGCAAACCAGTGCTTGTGTGTGAAGCATGGACATCAAAACAGTATCACAATAAACGTCTAGGATGAATATTACTAAAAGAACAGACATCACAATATATTTTTGATCCCATATAGTATAATACAGTAAACCTGAGGCAAAGATTCACCTTAACATGTTGTGTTTTAAGAGTGCCCCAACGTATATCCAGATGTTAGAATACAGAGTTCTTCTTTGAAGACTTGTTTATTAAGTACCCTAGTTTATTGGTCCTTTGCTCCCTTAAAATATGTCTACATTCTAACTTTTTTATGTTTATCTAAACCTGCCAGCAAAATTCCATTTGACCAGTAGAAAGGGTTGTTTTCTGTTGGGTAAATAGACTCTTGTTAGGAGTTTTTCATAGTCCATCATCATGGGAGAAAGTGTACAAATAGGTCTTATGCTTGGGCTTGGACTCTTTAATGACAACTTTCTCTGAGTCTTGCAAATTATACATAGTATAATGTAGCATTGGATTAATAGGTATGCACCTAAAACTAAACAAGAAATATTTTATGTAAGTTACATAATAGCATGGGCTTACTCCTTTCCCTTGTAGAACGAAGAATAATATGTCTTGGTCTTGAAACAACTACGATGATGGTTTTCATGGGGTTAACATTTAGGTACATTATTAAGTACAGAATGACATAAATTATATTGCATTCAGTTTATATACTGTATTATAAAATATGCTAATATTAAATGCTTAGCACTTTGAAACAGTACAGAGCCTTGAGTTAGCTGAATTTTCATATCTGTCTCAAATGTGGTTGTAGAGATGCATTAATCTGAGATCTAATATAAACCCAGTAGTTCTTTAAAGCAACATAACTCCGCCTAAATGTATGTGGTTGAGTGAGGGAAGGACTTTTACAGAAGAATCTGAAGCCTTGGATAAAAAAGAGCTGTGTTTACAAGAAACTGAGGCTACAATGAATATCTGGAAGACATTAGGTGCTAATACCTAGGGTTTCAGAACTCATGTTTTTAAAACAAACCTGTTCATGTCTCTAATGGGTACAAAAGAAAGCAAATCTCTTCAAAAGTTCACTGTTGATCATATTAGAATACTTAACTTATGAAAGAAAATTAATGTTAATGGAAAATTATGTATCAGAAAAATACTGCTGAAGATGTAATGTTATCACTAGAAAATTTTGGTGCCTTTTGACTATAATTGCTGTAGCATATGATTGAAAAAATGATATTTAGAAATTCCATAATGAGCCAGCAGATCAAAATTTAACAAGCCCTTTGAATTCTGAATACCGATTGGCTGATGAAGTCATATTTGTTTAAATACGTATCTTTAGGCTACAGAGAGGCAAGAAACAAC
The DNA here is from genome assembly GCF_052110815.1 of Crocodylus siamensis. NCBI lineage: Eukaryota > Metazoa > Chordata > Crocodylia > Crocodylidae > Crocodylus > Crocodylus siamensis. The sequence continues at coordinate 54,201,363 of NC_143399.1, forward strand.
AAATCGAGAATGGCAGTGGAGCAGAAGATAATGGTGACAGTTCGCACTGCAGCAATGCCTCAACACACAGCAATCAGGAAGCAGGGCCTAGTAACAAAAGGACCAAAACATCTGATGATTCTGGCCTAGAATTGGACAATAACAATACAACTGTGGCAATAGACCCAGTAATGGATGGTGCTAGTGAAATCGAGCTAGTCTTCAGGCCTCACCCTACACTCATGGAGAATGACGACAGTGCACAGACTAGGTGAGTGCCTTCAACATGTCAGTTATGTCTTGGAGCTGCTCTTCAAGGAGCCAGAATTGCAGACTCTCTTTACAAGTGTCACAGGCTAAAGCGGACAAACTGAAATCATTTTATTGCCTGTTCTTTTTGCTGCAAAACCGACTCAAATGTGCTGTGTATCTCTTATTGCCATTGCAGGTATATAAAGACCTCAGGTAATGCTACTGTTGATCACTTGTCCAAGTACTTAGCTGTCAGATTGGCTTTGGAAGAACTTCGCAGCAAAGGAGAGACAAATCAGATGAACCTTGACACTGCCAGTGAGAAGCAGTACACCATATACATTGCTACAGCCAATGGCCAATTCACGGTTAGTAGATCTTCTGCCTAATTCAGAAAAAGCTGTAGTATTTTTGGGTCTAAGTCTGAGGCACAATAGATTGGTTTGATTTCAAATCCTATAGTGATTGGTTGAGGTTCTTTCTGTATTTGACATCAGTTGCATATAAATCCTGTTTTTAAAGACTGGGACACCCTGTGATGGGTCTTTGCTAGCAGTTCTAGTGGACTGCTCTATATTTGTGTGTGAGAGAAAAATTACATATAGTAATATAACATTTATATAATCTTTATCAAAAAAAAAAATCAAACATAACTACAGGTTGTCCTAGAAAGGAAGCAGAGACATCCACAAAGTATATGTATAACTGTTCCTTGCCCAGGTTTATGTTTGGATTGGTGAACCACATTTCACTTTTATATAAATATTTTTTACAATCAGCAGAATCTCTGAACCTTTCTTCATTGGCATTGGTAAGACTGGCAGGAATATAAAGTAGGTAGTACTTAATTCAGGACTTTTCTGACCTATTTCAGATGCCAATGCTTTTTTTTTTTTTTTTTTACTTGTTTTGAATTCACTGTGCCTGAAGTACTGCATTTGTATAAACTTGCTTTATGTCAACATAGAGCTGTTCTTCATACTTGTTTGATGCTTTCTCCTCCTCTAGGTATTAAATGGCTCCTTTTCCTTAGAGCTTGTCAGTGAGAAGTACTGGAAGGTGAACAAACCCATGGAACTCTACTACGCACCAACAAAGGAACATAAATAAGCTTTGCAAAAAATCTTTGAGCTGGGACTCTGTTTTTATAGCTATGGTTTCTTAATATTAAGGAGGCACCACCATTATTTTATGGACAATAAGTGGGATGTCTTCAGACTCCTTTATGAACATACTGTACTTATTAATATGATTAGACAGTGTTCTGGGTTTTATTTTTTAATTTAATTTTTTTCCAGGAGACTGAATGACCTTTTGTGATTCATTCCATTGTTAATGATGTGCTTGCTTGTTTGTTTGTTCCCAATGCATGATATTGAAGCAGAAGTTCCTTTTGGAATCTCTTAATCTAGTCCAGGAAAGTCTGTAGGTCTGTTAATATCCTTGACACAGAGCAGCCCCTTCAAAGTACTGAACGTTGGGAGGGGGTGATCAAAAGGAATCTGAAGTAGTAGTAAATAGTGGGGAGTATGCTTTGAATGTAGTGGTTTACTAATCACTATCACTGTAAGATGTTGGAGAATTGATGATGATGATAATGATATTTCTAAGTAACAGTATGCCACTTCTGGCTCTAAAGTATTTACTATCGTAATCATACCATGGCAGCTGGGCATGTTTGGTAATTTATTAACACTCTTGTGAACCAATATGAGGACTTAGGGGAAGAAGTTCTGACACTTTAAGAAAAAAAAATCTTGTTGCTTAGAGGGATTTATACACTAGTATTTTTCTTTTCTTTTCTCTCTCTCTCTCTCTCTTTTAGAGCAAAGTGTTTTCCTGGACAGAACATCCCAATCTTTGCATACATTCTCATTTCCAATCTGGTTTCTATGGCAGAATTCTACTGTGCATATGAGCTTAACTGTGTAACTGACAATTACTGAATTCTGGTATATCCAATACAATAACAGATATTACTGGGAAGAGACTTTCCTGTAAAGTATTCTCTTTTGGAAATCTCTTAATTTGCAGCAAATCCTCTGTATAATTTCCAGCGTACTGGTGGTGTAATGCACCAGTGGAATGACTCTTTTATAGAGCCTCCTCTCTACCAGTCATGATCGATAGCTGTGCTTCAGCTTTGATAGAGAGAACTGCTTAAACCATAAGCTGCTCTGAGTACTCTTTTTTTAATTAGTCACAGCATTAACAGATGTGGCTTAGCACTTTTGGAAGAAAATGTTAGTACTTGACAAGTTTACCACTTAGTGTCTTAACTTAGATTACATTTTTAAAACTTGACAGTAAGCCAGTGTGTAAGATTTTTGCAGCTACTGTTTATCTGCATGTTAGGTCTCTGACAGACATTGATTTAAAAGCACGATAGGATATGATCCCAACAATGCAGGCATGGTTAGGATATGTGGTTTGTTGTTTTTTTAAATTTAATTTAATTTTTTTAAGGGATCAGATCTCAATCATGCCCTCCGTATAAGTGGAGGGGGAACCTGGGATCATGAGCTAAGGTTTGCTGTGGACTGGCAAGTTGAAAGCCAGGTGCCTGACAATCTCCTGATTGTCAGCTTGATTGGGACTGCACTGAGGCTTGACCCGGCCCTGGTGCTGTTCTATCTAGCTAACAATTGGCTGATTATTGGCTGGCCGGGACCACACATGGGCCAGTTTGAACCCAAGGGAATACTAACCCTGCCACACATTCAATTTAAGTGTGTTGAAAACCAGCCACAAAAAATATTACTTTTTTGTGTAATATTTTGTGGCTAGCTTCCTTTTTTGTGGTGCCATTAAGTGGCCAGATTACAATTTAAGAAGCAATTAACAGGTTAATTGCATTTTAAGTATAACATCTGCCACGAGCTTTGAACAGTGTTTGTCTTTTCCTGGCATGAACTCTATTTACACCTACTGGAAATACTTTGCTAACATTAAGGCAAACTCAGTACTAGGGGGAAGTAGCAACAATAATATTCTTTTTGGCTCTAAGGCTTATTAATGAGGCCTTCTTGCCTTTGTGGGTTAGAATCTAGAAGGGAAAAGACTCTGTTCTAGTAGGTGAGGATTGCTCTACTTCAACCAAGAGGGTTTTGTTCCTTCTTTCATGCCCTACTTGCAGTCAAGATGAATGAGCTTCTAGTGTTTGGGACATTTAACTCTTTCACATCCTTACATTTTTTTCTGGGAAGGAACAAACCTTCCATTTTTCTGTCAGTCAAGTCTAACATTTGTAAATATACATCCATCTGACTGCTTTCCGAGTCAGTTTCATCTCTGTGTTAGAAATCCGTAGGCTTATTGAATAACTTCTTTTCCTTTTGTTTCTGAAATGTTTTTACAACTTTTGTAGTCTGTGCCATGGAACTGAAATTTTCAAACACCAAAACTGAGGGGGAAAGCCAGAGTTTTTATTTTAAAATACTCTCTTCATTACTTTTTGGTGTAATGTCCTGTTTTATAGATTGCTAGTGCATGTCCACTAAATATAATCCTGGTTTTTTGTGATATAAATGCTTAGATTTTATGGGGAAACTTCTAGGTTAGTTGCAGCAGAACAACAAATTCCTACTGTGATATCTAAGATAATGTTCAGCCCTATAAGCTAAAGATATGTTTGTGAAGCTAAGCTGTGTCTGTCTCTGAATGTGTCTGTCTCTTTGTCTGCAGTTTAAAAAAACCGTGCGAGAATGTGAAACCTTTTATTTTCTTGTCATAGTGAATTTACTAAATATTTATGTTCTTTAAATATATATAATGTAGGTGTTTTGATTAAACCATTGATTGCACTGTGACTTTTTTAGTGCTATAAATAATTTTAATTTTTCAGAACAACTTTCATATGCCTTCTGGTTTAAAAACTACATCCTTTTTTGTTACGCTATGCTTGTTAGGTATGGTAACTTGAACAGTTACAGCACCTGAAACTAAGTCATACCTAATGTCTCACATTTTAATAATAAAGCAAAAATGCTGTGAACATAATACTTTAATACAGCTTTCTACTTTCTACTCTTTAAAAGAAATTTCTTGTATTATATAAATTGACCTTTATAGTCTAACATTGTCTGAATATAGGGGTGTCAAAAAGATGGCCCACAGACCTGCATCATTGGGCCAGCAGTGCCACAATGCAGCACAAACTTGATCAGCTGCATGTACTGTGTGGAATGCATTTGGTATGGGCTGCATACAGCACAGGGTAGGTCTGGGGCATGTAGCACCTGCACTGGTCCACCCCTGCATGCTGGATCCAGGCCCTGTCCAAATCAGGCCCATAGACCAGCCCTACATGCCAGATCCATTGAACGGGCCCAGCCTGGCATGGGCGGCACCAGCAGCATGCACCCTAGACCACCACATGTTGACTGTAGCACGCAGCACATAGCATATACCCCCGAATGGCCCCCTCTGCCACCTATAGGGCTGGGGTGTGCTGCAAGCAGCACGTGGGTATCATCTGGCCAGTCTGTGGGCCCAATCCAGCCTGCAGACTGGCTCTACACCCCTTATTTGGCCCAGAAGGCCAAATGAGTTAGACACATCTGGTCAAGCTACTGCATCAGCACCTTTCTAGAGGGAGAAAGCTGTCTCTAGTTCAGAGATGGGATTTTGATTTCTCATATATAGCTACACCTTGATTAATCAATTGCTCTGATGCTTTAGGGTAAAGTTGTTTAATGGATCTGACAGACTCAGTGCTAACAGAGGGATTTGAGCTTAAGCCTGATGTACTCATGGGCAGCCACTTCCTTCCCAGTTGAAGCCTGTGTTATTTTTCACACATCTGAGATATAACTGTCAAGACTAAATCAAACTACTTCAGCCATGAAGCTTGAAATCATTAAGCTGAGTTTACTGGTGATAAGTTACAGTTTAATTGTTTAATAGTGTTTGACTTTGGAAGAATAAGAATGACTGAAAAGTTGTAAGTCCATATCCATCAGAGATGACTTAAGTAGGACATGCTTCCATTTTCTTATAACTGTTTAAAAGCAGGAAACTAGTTCCTTCCTATTTCATTCAACATACTACTTTTCTTTTTGGTTATCATAACTCTCCCTTTTTCATTTCCTGTTTAAACCTTGCTGCTTTTGACTTTGATGTAAAGGTGAGGAGCTATCCAGTGAAAAGACAACTAGTTTTGTCAATAGAGGCCATCTCTCTTCATTAGTCTTTCCCAACCAGTCTCTCAACTCGCCTTTCCTCGTATTAGTAATCTGAGACAACTGATGAATAGTATAAGGGTAAGTATCCTTGAGGTCCATTTACAAGTACTCTTATGGAGGTAATGAACTAAAACTACATGAGAGATGTCCAACTAGCCCATCCAGTTTTTTCCCTTTTCTACATGAAGAATCTTGCTTTGAATGTAGTTGGCATATGCACTGGAATAAGTAAGAGCAGGAACATAGGACATTGCTTTGTTTAGGTCTCTATCACTTACACTGTATACGACAGAGTTCTGCTTTTGTTCTTCAGGATATTGAACATCTGATGATAGACCAAGATAAGTTTGGTTACTGGTACTCCTAACAGCTCTGATCATCTAGGTGTATATTATCTTTCCTTACATTATGTTCACTGTATTGTACCTGTGAATCTTAAAGAAAAACAAGTTTTAAACTGACGGAATAGCAGAGCCAAGAGTTAGCCAATGGTTAATTTTAGGATTTGTTCTCACATTTGTTCCAATTTGTTAAACTAAGATCTCTCTACCATTTCCCTTTTTTGCTTCTCTAAGAAAAAACTGTTGCATGAGGGTAGGAGGCAGCAGAGGGAAGACATTAACGTCAGAACAATATTAAACATACTAGCCAACTGCAGGCCAATAATGACAGGGAGGGAAGAGGGCTGGGATGGAGTGCTGCCACCTAACACCCCATGCTACCACTGTTCTGCCTCTTGCATGGAAGGGGTGGGGGAGGCGAGGCCGGCCAGCCACCCTCTGTCCAGCCTTCGGTGCGGCTTCGGAATAATGGTGGCACTCCTCCATGCCTGGAGCACTCTGGCTGTTTCCGTCAGCCAGTCAGAGTGCAGATAAAGCATGACAGACAGACAGACTCAGGCTTCTATAACATTAGAATTCTAGCTTCTGGACAGAGAAGATTTAATAATTTATTTTTTAGCTGAGAAAACTAAAGGCTACCCCATGCTTTCTCAATGTGCTTGGTGGATCAAACTGTTCCTTGCAGGTCATTACAGCCTTATCCTTCCTTTCCATGTTGCACAAAGCTCCCTAAGTTGCTACAGCATAATGAAACAAAATGCATGAGGAACATCCAGAAATCTGTATTGAATTTTATTGATTTTAATCAATTCACACAGACTGGGCTCTTTTAGGTTTTCCCATGCACTTTCAGCTGCTGATTGCTGTCTGCTTGAGTGTGCATGTGTATATTCCGAATAAATGAATCTAAATCTGTTTGTAATTACTTTTGAATACGCTGATTTAGTCTAAGTGCTAAAACACTGAGATATAGTATAATTTTATCTAAAGCCAGACACTTCTCTGAATTTCCATTTTCTTTTGAGAGACAAGTATTTTTTTTACACCTTTTATTGGACCAACTACGCAGAAAGAGCTGATGGCCAAGCCCCCCTTTTCAGGTCCAGAAGCTGGTTATACCAAATCCTATAACACTCCAACGCAACTACATTTTCTTTCATAATATGACATTGAGGCAAGGAGAATCAGCAGTCAACTTTAAAATACAGGCGTAGCACAAAACTTGTTCTTCAGATACTTTGCACCTTGTTAGCTTCTTTTCTTAAACTTACTTCCAGCATCCCTTATCAGAAGCTTAAGTTGTAAAGCTATATCCAACAGAATGATTAGTTTGTGAGCTCATAAACCCTTCATAGTAATGCAACTTAAGAACTGTGTTCTGAGTTGTGTTCTATAACTAGAACTTTTAATTATCTCAAGTATCCATTAAACAATTCCAATTCCATCTGTTCAGTAACTCGAGAGACTAATGAAAATATGCTAGCATGTTGTCTTCCTCAGTTGTCCAGAAGAGTCATCTCCATGAGGAAAAATGATAAGGGATTACTTTTTCACAAGCACTTCTGTTGCTTCTCTGGGGGCAAGGCAGAGCTGACTTTCTTGTCCTGACAGTAGCTTGTAAAAACTACGACTTTCATTGCAGCAATTCAGTGGCTCCATAGGCTATATGTTGTCAACCTCTGTCCTATTCTATTACTTCCTAATTGTCACAGAGTGCTGCAATGAAGCTGTGCAGTAAGCTGTGACATCACTTACCCTCACTTTAGCAGTGGGTTAGAATATTTTCTAGTTAAAAAAGGCAAGGGAGGAGAGGAAAGAATAATTGATAAGGTAGCTTTTCTTTTTGGCCTTGAGTACTTTCCTTTTATGCATTTTCAGGACAGAAGCCCTCAATTTCCCTCCTTTGGCTGCAAGCAGTCTCACTGAAGCAAGCCCAGAAATAGATGAACCTGCTTCAGCATTTTAATGAATGAATTGTCTTATGTAAGTACCCAAAGCTGGGTGAGTAGGGAGCAAGGAAGAACCTAGGATTAAGCCTTAAAGGCTGCTTCTGGATGTAGTTAAGATTTCCAATTCCAGGTATACAGAATTTACCTTTTGGTCTACACTTTAATTAATACGAAAAGTGAACTTTTATAGTGCTAATAACCATTCTAGGCAACCTGTCTGAATTCAGAATGCTGAAGAAAAAAATTCCTTGCTGTTAATGACATCCTCAATTAAACAGCTTGATGCTGATTGCTGTAAGGGAACGACGAGGTAGCAGGCACTTCTACTATAATTGGAACTGATTTTTTCCTAAGGCTTAATATGAACACATGGGTGTGGATGTTCCAATAGACAACTGAGTTCAAACTCACCAACCTGAAAAACTTGATTTTTTTCCCCCCTAATTCTGACTTGAGAATCTCTTTATCATTTGTGGAATTTTCTTAGTTTGTGTTTTCTTTAGCACATGGGAATCAAACTTGCCCTGGGCAGGATCTGTACTGTAGAGCTCCTCAGACCAGTTCCAGATGTGGAAGTAGTGGGACCAGCAATGGAGACAGTGGCACAAACAGAGCTGTGGCAGCCTAGCCCTTGCTCATCCCCTGCCACTAGCAGCCATGCCCAACAGGGGCCCATAATCCAGAATTCTAGAGCAGCTCCCACCCCTAAATTCCCTGGTCTGCCAGGAATACCCTGGTCTGGAGGGAATGGCTGTGTGTGCTTGATGTCCCTGCTTTAGCAAAGTTCATGGATGCTAAATGGTACATCAAGAATATGCACTATTTCCACCCCTCCCCCATACTTATTACTTATTCATGAATAATTTCTGCTCCCCCACCCATTAGATACAGTGGTGTATGGAACTGTTCTGAAGGAAGTGCCTTTGTGACAGGACTAGAAAGAATCTGCAAAACTCACCACTAGAACTGAAACATTTACCTTCACAGGGGGAAGATCCTGTTTGAAAAATAGAATGAAGTATGTCCCAGAACCAGGAGAGAAACTAGCACAGAAGCCTTAAGGGTTGTAAGAAGAAGAAAAAAACTCAAGGCTCAAGATTTGTTTGTTGGACTGGAGTAATGCTATATATTTAAGGAAACCAGAAATGACTATTTACCAAACACAATGTCTTTTCAACATATTCAGCAAAAGATACTTCTATCAGCAAAGAGAAAAAACTGTAAGTTTGTGACTTGTAAAAGGAAATTCACAAGCAAGCTAATTTAGAGAATTTTCTGTGATAAATGAACTGACCTATACAGAGGTACTAACTTAATCAAACTGTACCACTTTGAATATAGGATTCCCATATGTTAAATCCTACTGAACTGACCATTTCTCAGTGCCTTGTTTCCAGTGATTGTCCAGATTCTCTGAACAGAAAAACAGCTGCCTAAAATGACAGATCTGTCCACTGAAAACTTGCTTTATAGCTAAATATAAAAATTTCAAACAGTAAAAAAGGTTGTAGCTTCATTTCCCCTCTCCATTTGTGTTTACTCTTTGCTTCTAGTCAAAAAGAGTAACAGATGGCTCTGAGTGCCAAATTAAGCTTGCTATCTAGCAGTAAAATTAGTCTACCAACACTTTGACTCATTAAAATTAGTGCTGCATTTTATTCTGCAACATTCTGGTGCCTTTGTAAGATAGCTTCTTGTAAAATTCTAACCGGTTAAGCTGCAGGAATGACTGTCCCTTTCATACTTAAATTATTCCAGCAACACTCACAAAATTGCTTAAGACTTTTGGCCCCTTCTCTTCTGAACACTGCACTAGGAGTTTGAATAAGGCTTTAAAAAGATTTGAGGTTAGTCATGAAGTGCCACAGTTTGAAAACAGAAAGTGGACTATAAAGAGGCAAACAGCCCTCCAATCTCATTCCTGACCAACTGTAAATTAACCACACTTACTGTGATCAATCACCAATTGTTGCTACTTAATTTGAAAATGTGTTCACACATTAAAGTACCTGGCAAACAAAACTTTCCAGTCCTGTTTGGTAAAAGACCACTGCCTTGTTGCAAAACTCTAAAATTTTGAATTCAAAACATACAGTTAATTGCTTTCAGCAGCAGTAATAACACTGGAATTGTTATCTTTTGTCAACAAGGTGCTAGCTCCTGATTTATCATCTGTGACTTCGGTATTTCCTGATTTGTCATCTACTGAAGCTTGGACATAGTCCCCAGCCTGGGCACCTTCAGCTGACTGGACAGGGCCTTCTGCCTGTCCTCCAGTGTAAGTGGGAGTGCTGTACTTTACAAGGATAGACTTAAACTGCGCCAAGGGTGCATTTGTACGAACTCCCATAGGATCAAAATGGGTTCGACTTACTCGATATCCAGCTTGGGACAGATACTGCAAGAATTTATTTAACCTGAAAAATGAATTGGTTATTATAGGTTAGTCTCTTTCAAGTTAAGGTGTGGACAGAAGTAGCTTTTGAAATGCTTCAAAAAGGTCTTATTTCAGCCCTGGGAAATATGCATAGTCCCTACAGCAGCCTCTGCCCCCACCCCCTCAGTGGCATGCTTCAAAGTTACAAATGCAGCCATGGCCTCGACCCAGGGGACACTACAAGGGACTACAGAGACCTGTGGCTTTGCTTCCAACTCCCCACACTGGGGCTGTACCTCTCCTGCGCCTCCTGGCACAAATCCCTGAACCTCATTTCAAGAGACATTATTTTGGAATGTCTGGGCCACTTTTGAAACATTTTCCAGGGCCATGTACAACTGGCCCTTTCAAGTGTTTCAAAGAAATTTGAAACATTTCAGTTATTATTTCTGTCTGCACCCTTTATTACATATATTTTGATAGACATTTAAATTGGAATTTGACTGTTCCTTACTTTGGCATATTCATTCCTTTGATACTGTGCCTATGGATGTTATAATAAAAGGCAGGGTGTTCAGCGTTGCTCTCAGACTTTTGTCGTTTTGTTGCATTTCGAATCATTTCATTACTTTTCCTTTTACCTGAAAAAAGGAAAATGCCAGTGAGGGTAATGCACCCACAGATGCAATGAGTGGCCTGAAAGCTCAAGTCTCTAAAAATTAAAGTACAACATTTATGGGAGAAGAAAAAAAACCTCTATATGTTTTCCTTAGAAATGGTAAGCGCATCGGCCTTGTCTAATTTAAAGCTTTCTGTTGCAAGGTTTTCTGTAACTAATGTCTCCATAGGAGGGAAGTGCTGCAGAGATGTGTTAGACTTCCTTTGTATAGCCAGTATTAGTTCTTTGCCGTTTCCCAGGAAACATTCTGGATAAAGCTAAAATATTTGTAAAAAGAATTCATTAATCTTCACTACAGATGACTCACACATTCATTTAAAAAAAAAAAAAAAAAAAAAGCTGGGGAAATCTCAAGCTGCTGTCAGAATGGCTTGCATAACTATAATATCACTACATCTTCCACCTTATCAATGATTTATCATCTAACAAGCACAAAAGGTCTGCATGCAGTCACAACACATACATTCAAATGAACTACATACCATGTACCACAAAGTAGTCAGTTGAAGTATCTGGTGTTTTAATAAATACACCACACTCTTCTAGAATACAATAAAGTCAGAATTAAAGCTGAACTATGACAAAACAAAACAAAAACTTTAGAAGTTGTTTTTATCTGTAAAGCATGGAAAGGAGCAACCTAAGCTCTTCAGCCTTGGGCAAAGTTGTAAGAGTGATATAATCAAGAGGACAGAGAGGTAATGGGTTATCAAAGCTTATACTACCAGCTTGTCAAATATGAACCGGCATTAGTCAAGCTTGTAGCATCTTTTCTGTTCTTATTAGAAAAGTATACTACAGACTGCAGTCTTGTTAGAGAATCCCAGGACTAGGGAAGCATGAAGAGTAGACTTTCTTCTCAAAAAAGAAAAAAGGGAGGAACCATCCAGGTAAGGCTTTGGTACACTGAAGAGCAAATGTATTTGTTCAGTTTAAACATCTAAAAAACTATCAAATGAGGCAGCAGATGCCAGCACTATATTTATTCAGTGTAGGATTTTTCCTTGCTGGTCAAGACATCTGTCAAAGTTTACCACCCTTCCTCCAGCATTCCCTAATATCAGATAGAGGAAGTAAAAGCCTCATAACACGGCACAGTTACTGTCCAATGCTGTCTATGGCACCAGGAACATCCTCATGACCTTTTCTAGTGCACAGTATTAATTCTTAGTGCTCATAAAAACAAGTGAGTGGTTTTATGTCTAAAAAACCTACAACTGCAACAGTTCTTTGTAAGCAACTTGTCATCTCATCTTACCTTGCTTGTTCTGGCTTGTAGGACCATGGATTGAAAACTGTTTTAGAGTTGTACATTCTGCTTCACAGATTAATGTTTTTAGAAGTGGCTGAATCTCATCTAAGCCATGCTGAACAGCTTCAAACAGCATTCTTCTGAGGAATCCAGTATTAAAGAGGGACCCTGACCTGGACAGTGCAACAAAACTGCAGTGAAAGCTAAGAGGAATGGAATATTTTGCAGCATTTTTATTTAAACCAAGATGCTTCTGTACCTTTAGCAGTGATTCCCACAAATTAATCTCCAGGTGAACTATACTTGTATTCAACACTGTACCCTATTTTGTTTTGGAGAATGTTAGGTGTAACCTCGTAAGTGCTGATCCCATTTCTACCACTTATTCTGTTGTACTGGGCATGTCACCTCACCTCATTTTCACATCTATCAGTTCTGCTTGAATGTCAGAGGAATGCACTATCAAAATGAGGTTGGTGTTCTTAAGGCACTTAGCTAAATGCACCGTTACTACTAAAACCTGGCTTTTGTTCTACAACATCATTCTTAGAAGCTTAAATTTAAATATTTTTTTTTAGTACAAAGAAATCAGGGAGTTCAACTGTTGATGACTACCGACCACTTTGCTCTTTAATGCTAGTGGAAAGGCAGAGGTATTTAGTACAGAAACTTCAGACAAAGTTCTGAATGTCACTAGAGTTTATTTATTCCCCTGATCCCTTAGATATGCACTTATTCAACCAGATTTTCCTTGTGCAGTAGAACTGCTTCAGCAGGTCCAGGAAATAAAATTTAAGATTACCTCATTATTATTTCTCTGTGTAAAGATTTGTGATCTAGCAACATGACTAGGACCTACCTAATCTGCAGGGGCTGCCCCCCAAACCCACCCATTTTATAGGCAGAACGTGGGCAGGAGCACCATTTCGCAGGTGACAGGCATAGGTGCCCTGGTGGCACCACCCCTCACTGCTGATTGGCCGCAAGGGCTGTCAGTCATGTAGCCCCACCGCTCTCCACCAATTGGAAGGGGGGAGGCATATGACAGGCAGTCCTTCAAGCAGGCAACTCCTCCCCTCCCCTGTGAGCTACTGCAGTGCTCAGTAAGTCCCGCCCCTCCATGGATTTTGTGAATTCCGCGGGCATTGCTGGATTTTGCAGAATCCACAAAATTGCAAATTCAGGCTTGCAATTATTTTAGGCTGTGTTTTGTACATACCACAGAGGACCCAGCTCTACTGCTGTCTTCCCAGGCATACTGCCATGGCAGTCACAGGGTAGCTGTCGATAAGGGTTTTCTGAACCAGAAAGCAGAATTAAATCACTTCAATATGTCAGTATTTTAGCAAAATGGATTAAAACATTATAGATACCAAAATATTATGCCCAGTCAATAACAGTCCATTCTAAATATTAACAGAGCAAACATCAAACTTGAGATACCAACTCTTTCTTAAAATAGTTGCAAGTGGTACTTGAAGGTACTGTACTATAAACATAGATAAGCCAGCAGCTAAAGGGAAATCTCATAAACTTATGATTGAATGTGCACATAAAATTCAGTTCAATCAGAGAATTTTCACAGTACATATGCAGTATGAACAGAGACTGTAACTGCAATTAAATGTTCATTTAAGATTTTAGATATAATACTGCATCAACATATATTTTATTTCTGTTCTTAAGGTGGAAAAACATAATATGCTTATCACCCTCCCCTGCATAACTAGCACAGTGCCTGGAGAGGAAAAGGCAGTCCTAACACTGAAGGCCACCAGAGGTACAGTTAGAATTATGATAAAATTACATTATTCAGTAAAATCAATAAATTAAACAACCATGTATAAATCTGAAGTTGCAGAACTCAACATATTAACAGCAGAATAATCTTGTGTGTCATGTCTATATATTTAAAAAATAGATAAGTATATGTTTCCAAAATACGGAAGGTACTTTTCTTCATCAAGAACTAAATCTTTGATTAAAAGTGTGGGTGTGTGGGGTGTGAGGGTGGGGGGAGTGTGGGGATCCCCACACACTCCCCATCCCATGATGCACAGATCCTGCTGGCGGTGGCAGCAGCAGCAAGAAGGGGTGCTCATGTCTGGAGTAGATGCTGCTGTCAGTGGTATATGGCCAGTGCCGCATATGGGGGAGAGTGCCTGCGTTGGATACAAGCACCCCTGCCACCAGTGGGGGCTGTGCACCATAGGGGGTGGGGGAGAGTGTGTGTGTGGAGGGGGTCCCCACATTACCCCACCTTCCCTCACACCCACACCCTGTCCACCCTTGTTCTGTGTTCCTGCCGCTCACCTGGGTGCAGGCTCCAAGTTGCTGCCAGCCATGCCCTATGCTCCCCTCCAGCTGCAGCTTCCCTACATAGTATCCAGTGAGTGGGATGCTGGAGAAGCTGGGCACCTATGGCAGTGGCAGCAGCAGCCCTACCAAGAAGCTATCCAGGCCCTTCCGTGCACAAGGGTGGGAGTGAGGTGCAACAGTGTATGTTGGGGGGAGGGGGGAGAAGTGTGTGTATGAGGGTGCCTTGCTCCCACCCTCGTGGGCAGAAGAGCTGGGTGGGGTACAATTACTTGGTGGACATCCATGGGCTGGATGAAATTACCTGGTGGGCCAGATCCAGCCTGTGTGCCATATTTTGCCCACTCCTGCTTTAGGCTCTGCTACCCCAGCCCCTTTCCCTTAGAGCTGGATTTGATTTCTTTTTAAGTAGCTGCTACTACCACTGTTCCTAAGGAACTGCGAATGAAAAAACCCCAACACCACACTTGAACTACCAGAGGAAAACTGATACCTTCAGTTTATCTTCCTACAAGGGAAGGCTGGTTTCTTGAAGAGATCTTTGGCTGGCTTAAGAATATTTTCATCAGTAGGCACTGCTAGTTTATATGCTATATATTAAAAACACTTCTAGTGAAGAAATACATTTTTACATGGTGGATCTAAACACGCGTCTAAAGAGCTACATGATATAAACATGCAGGGATTATGCCTCTTTAAAAAAAGCTCATTTACCTTCTACCATATTACCCTCTTTCTGAAAAATCCTCTCTTCACACCACTGGCAGTGGACAAGATAGCGAATTTTCTTTGCTGAATCATCTGCAGGTGATGGTCCTCTCAAAACTCTCACTACTACTAGAACAAAGTGTTCTAGGGCTACTGCAAGCAAAACTTCAATGCCTTTGTTGCATCGAGCAGCAGCTCTACAAAAACAAAAAGAAAGGACATCACTGTGGGAATTCACTGAAGACTAGCTTTACCAGATGCATCCTACCTTCCAAAATATGTAACATTTGAGATTACCCACTGTTTGAAAAATGCTAAACTATTGAGAAGCAACACAAATTTTGACTTAATTTCTCAGGATCCCAGTTTTAACTCTCTCCCATCAGACTAAAAAGTTTTGTAAATATCCTCTATTATCAGGATGCTTACCATCCTACTTATGTAGAAGCACCAGCTAACTCTCAACACAAGTCTGCTTAAACAAGTGCTTTTCCACTACCACACTCCACAACAATTCAAGAACAAGCAGAAAGACAAACTGAAGGAACTTCAGAGCACCAGAACATACTATTTAAGGGAATTGGAAAGAAAGTCTGGCAAGGAAAAATTTAAAATAGACTCCAGTGTAGCCAACTTAGATGCAGACTAATGGGGTAAAATATTAGTTATTACTATGGGAATGGATAATCACCAAAAAAAAAAAAAAGGAATACTTTAAAATAGGCTGGAAGATGCAGCTAGATTTGGGGTGAAAATTTAGTTTGAACAGCTTGAAAAAAGCCATTTTGATAACAGTCTCAACCTGTGTTGTGGTTTCACAGGAAGAGATTGCATAAATCAGTGAAAAGTTAAATTGGATGTAGTACTATAGATAGAATATTCTATAACAAACTACCATAAGCAAGAAGATGGGAACAACATGAACTATGTTTATGTTGCCTATAGCATCTTGAAGTCCTTCAGTTCTGATTTCCCTCCCTGCTTCTGAACTGTTAAGCCATAAGATTCCCATTTTGTTTGTATGTATTCACTTAGGGCCCGGTTCAGCAGCCTACACTTCCTTGATGAAGTCAAAAGGCAACATTTACATGGAAAAGGACTATTCTCATGTACAGTTTGCTGGGCAGGCATTGCATCATGTAGACTTACAGCAAAAAATAATTTTTTAAACATAAAATTTAACTTATGGAAAAATATCCAGACTGAGTGTTCTGGATTTGAGGGTGAATACATGCTTGCTAGATGTAGGATATCAACTTTTAGAGGACACCATGGCTTCATTTAAAGCAAAGCTGTTTTCACAGATAACTGTTTAGTAGCTTTGTAAAATACTGAACGTGGTTAGGCTGCACTAAAGCAGATGCTAAATGACAAAGGAACATAATATAAACTGCTGATAATTTAAGGCTGGATTATATCACCTTCTCTTTTTGAAGATTAAAAAAATAATTTGTAAATGTCTTCTACCTTGTCCAATATTTTACTTTAAAACATTTGTTCTACAGCTGTGAACTTGAAATATTCAAGTACAAAACTAGTATTTCAATAACTAGTTTTAGAGCTTAAGAATTCTGAAAAACAAAACCATGCAATTGGTATTAGCAACCATGTAAAATGTCTGTATTTCCAATCTACCAAAATGTATAAGTTAATGACCATTTATTTGTTGTGACAGTACCTTGCCACAGAAGCAACTACTATTCTAGCTGCCAGCTCCTTATAGTACTCTGTTCGGACAATGTTGCAGCCATAATGACGCAGGGCAACATGCTGAGCCTTCGCATATAGAGAACTAATATCTGTGGAAGTCACCGATACTATTCCCAGATTTCTAACATTTCTGAAGGCAGAATCCAGGTAATTCACAGATGTTCCAAATGGGTCCAAATGTCTGAAAAATAAAGATACATTAGAATCTATACACATACAGCTATTTATTTTTAATCTTGGAGTGGCAGAAATGTAAAAACCTTCATATATATACCAACATATGTAGAAAAATAAAGATAGATTTATTTCGTTGCATACCTTTTATACTTTTCATACTCCATAATCATTTACACACCACTAAGTAACATGGAGTCAAGACACGTTAGGTAATACAATAGGCATCACATGTCTATCAAGCTCTCACATCCTAGTATATTAGCTTACCAAACTTAAAAAAGAATATTGGCCAAAATATATATATTTATCCTGTCATCTTTCAAAATGTAAAAGACGGACTCAGATTGGAAATATTGGATACATATACTTGCAAATGTCATCAGTTAGAAACAGAAACAAGTAACCTGATCTTCACAGATTTTGAATGGCTGTAAGTCCCAATGCATTGCACTATGCTTCTAAAAAAAAAAAAAAAAAAATCAAACCACTCATTTGATGGTTATATAAGGATCGAGTGCCAACATTTGGGGCACCCAAGTTAAATATTTTTGCCTTATATTACAATTAAAACCATTAAAATTAACTTTGTTATTTAAGAAGATTGAAATCAGTGGTCCACTATAATTTTATGAAACTCTGACCAAAATCCTTGTTTGGTTTAATGAGATGAATGTCAAATTAACTAAGATTATATGAAAGAGTCTAAGCCTCATATTTCTCCCCACAAAGGCAAAGAATTTAAACCAAACGGGGATTTTGCTTAAAGTTTCAGACTTATGTTTAGCTGCATCAGGGTGTTAAACATATGGCTCACAGGTTGGATCTAACTTATGGAGCCATATGATCTGGGCCACGGATTGCTGGAACAACCCCATCTGCCAGCCCCAGCTCTGCCCTCATGCACTGCGTGTGGCATGCGCGCTGGACCTGGCACCATATGCCCTGCCCACAACACAGGGGGCATGCAGCACCCTGGTCCAAGCCCCCTGTACTGCCTGCAGCAGTGGGTCCAATATCACATGCACAACAAGCCCCATAGTACGTGCTACACAGGGGGGGGTCAAGTCCTGGTCTAGCCCACAGACCGGCCCAGCAACACTCATCTGGCCTGTGGGGATGTATAAGTTTCCAACCTCTGAGCTTTACCTTACGTTTCACTCTGAAAGTAAGAAAGTCTTAATATTTTTACAATGATTATTTTTAAAAGAGTTAAATTAAGGCTGTACTTCCACAGTATTTCAGGAACTATGGGATTACTTCTAAAAACAAAACAAGTAACTGTCCATAATCTCAACTATTCAATCTTCTTCAAATAAACACAAACAAACATAAATTATATATTCAAGATCAAAGCATATCCCAGGTAAAACTGTGTTAATAAGCAATTTATACTTACATGAAATCAAAGGACCGTAAATGCATTATGATATTGGCATCCATTTTTGTCACCTCAATAGTGCCTATATTTTCTTCTCCCTCTTCCATAGTTTCATCACAGTCATCCTCTTCCTTAGAGTTCATCACTACTTTCATCTTGTTTAAATGGCAGTTTTCCTGAATCATTGTCACAGAATTTTCATTACAGTCATTAATTGTAACCTTCACAGAATTTCCAAGGTGTTTTGCCCACTGCAGTCCCATTATACCTGTAGGAAGAGACAAATGCACAGTTTTCAGGCTTACTGTGAAAACAGAAAAAGACATTAGCACTTGATATCATTAAAAAAAAAAGGATCAAACCTAAAAGGCACCTAACATAAATATGTGATGAAAATTTAGGTCTTGATTCCTCAGGGACTTTTTGCCCTATGCGAAATCTTGTTGATGTCTTTCCAGTTCTCATTACAGAATCAACTACATACATATACAGAAAAATATTTCTGAACTCTGCAAGTAAGACAGAAAATTACTTCTGGACTCTGAGATTTCTACTGAATTCAGTAGGAAAATAATACTATAACCAGCACAGAAGTCGAAAAAAATCAATCTGTTCATTTTAGCTGATGCTAAATTTTTCAATGTGCTGTAGATTTTTTAAATGACAATACATAAGTGCATTGTAGAAGCTGGAGGGTTTGCTAGTCAGGTAGAAGGTAACTGTTACTTTTGAAATGGTTTGGAACTGAGAGATAAACACATTTGCAGGATCTTTCTGCTAAAATACTCAACAGTCAATGTTTCATTTAAAATGTCATCTTTAGGTTTAGAACTAATATCGAACTGATATCCAAGGGTATATCATGCCTCTAGGATCTATTGTTTCAGACTGTGTACAGACCCAGGGAAATTTTATTGCTTTAAATTTATATTCTGGATAGCTTTTATACTCAGAATGACTGGAAACATTTCTTAAGCAAAATTTAAGGGCTAGGGATTAAATTTGCAGTGAAACATCAAAAAGGACACAGAACCTAGGGTATAATTTACCAAGTTAAAGACTCATAGTATTTTGGGTACTTTAAGATGGTAAAATTCTTTCCTTAGGAAGAGTATTTAACATAAGCTTAATATTAGTTATGTTCTTTTTATCTACCTGGAGCCAAATCCTGAGCTCCTAAACTCAAGGTAACTCTTGTGGCAGTTAATGGTGGCCTGCCTAAGAATGAACCTCAGTACCTAGCCTAAGGTACTTTGATATACAAAGGGAACTTTTCAATAGACTGATTTTCTTTAAGTATGTACTTTTACTGTATTAGTATCAAGTAAAATGAGGTTACAAAATTTTCTTTACCAGTGGCCCCAAATGCATCCAAACACTCTAAGGGGTTCCGTTCTTCAGCCAAAACAGCTAATGCACAGAATATGAGTTGCCTAGAAGATGAAAAATCATCATAATAAGTGCAAGATCTAAACTTTATCATATCTTCTTGTTTCTTCTTTCTCTAGGGCTATAATTACAAGAACTGGGTTTAAGAGATCTCTGAGAGTTTCTTAGTTAGAATTTACAATCATTACACAAAACAGCATTTGCAGTTAATTCAGTAACTTTATAGCCAAATACTTTTATATTCATCTATGGAGACATAAAACATCACTATACTACAAAGTTTCACACTTTGCCCAGCAAATTAATATATCAGGAGAGATTTAAAAGACAAGAATTTGCTAGTTATTTTGATTTCAATGCTACACTGTCGTATATGGCACTGATGGCCAAGAGCAAATGTCATGTATTTGTCCTGCTTTTTAGGGAATTTAATGTTGCCGTATTAAAGACTACCCAAAACTTCCTTGCAGTTTGTTTTTATTTTTTTTAAATTGTTCACTGCTAGCAGTAGCCTGCTAGATTGAAAATAGCTAATAAGCTTCATAAACTAGACTGAGAAATACTCTCGCATTTATCTGTGACAGGGTTTTTTCTGTAGAAGGACCATGGTAAAGACCAAAAGGCAGTGAAACTGCACTGTGTAGAAATACAAGATCTAGCTTTAATTAGTTAACCCAGATACAAAAAACACCAAAAGTGCTGGTGACCTGCAGCCTCATGGGCTACAAAACTCATAGGGTGTCCTGGAAGACTGGGTTGAGCTCTGACCCAAGACAGATACTTTGTTACGGGTAAACTGATTAGCTGGTTTAAAACAGTGGTTCCCAACTTTTTTTTGCCATGACCTGCTGCTGGGAGCGAAGTGCAGCAGTGGGCCGGGGAGCTCCCGGCACGCGGTGCAACTCGTCGCTTGTGTTATGCTCCGGGCACGGTCCCCGCGACCCTCATTTGGGCCATGACCTGAGGTTAGGAACCACTGGATTAAAAGAATCACATTTTTGGATTGCAGAGGAGGCATATTTTATGACTTATCTAAGGAAGATGCAATATCCTGTTCCCTCCTTTTAATATCATTAAAAGAAGCGAGGAAAGAATCTGTCCCAACAGAGTGCACCCAATAAAAAGAAGACATGAGAATGTGAGAAATGTGTTTATGTCTCTTTCAGCTATGCTGGAGGAGATGTCTAGTGCAGGGAGCTCATGATAAATCACAAAAATAATTAATTAAGAAGGCTTTGGGTAAGTTTAACTGTGTTTGTTGTTATACTTCTAAATTCCTGCACTTCTGCATAAACTATGCTTCACAAAATATTAACATTTTGTTTCCTCAGAAGCATAAACATGTCTTCATCACCAGATTTTGTATGTAAAGTATTTTATTAGGAAGACCATTTTTGTTTGTTCAGAAAAGTTTCCCGTCTATATAGGAAGGGGGATATATATAAGTAGCTTATGTACACTCTCACCCCCCCAATACATACATACACACATCTACACACACACACACACACACACACAAAATGTACCTTCTATAGATATATAAACCTAGTTTAGAGAACAACACTAGAAAAAGGATCAAAATGGAACCTTCCTATTCTGGGTGTATTACAATATTGTTTTTAAAATGTTATTCCTCTGAACATCATAGTGGGCTGTTTAATGGAATATTTTTTTCAAGTAAGAGCAATTTCACTGCAGTCTCTCAACCTCGCGTGGCTTCTCACCTGTTAAGTTTCATTTTGGGATTAAAATAGGAATCTGTTTTCTGAGGTGTGGAGTAGTTAGGAAGAACATGTACATCTGTGTCTGCTTCTTTCAGCACTTCAAGAGAAGACTTAGGAGCAGGGGCTAAAAGTATTTTGTGGAGAAAGAAGAGTTAATGAGAATTTTAATTAATAATTTTAATTTTATGAAACAAGTAAAACAGACAGCTCACAAATAGTTAGGGCCCAAATCCCACTGATGCCAAACATGATGGCTACTGACAGATGTGGTAAAAACCAAACCAAACCAAAAATAAACCAAGCTTTACCGGAAGAGGAATCACATCGGTTTGACTGGGCTCCCCGGCATCTGTGTGAGCTTTATAGATGCTGGATGAGCTGAGTCAGACTGACACAATTCCTCTTCTGGTCAAGTCTGGGGGCATACCAACCTGAAAGTAAAGTGCTGTTTGTTTTTTTCCATGTCTGTAAGCACCCAATAATTCTTTTAACATGCAGAGGCCAGCTTGTTAATATTCTGTGTCAGAAAAGACTATCACAATATGTTTACCCTGGCAGACTTCTGGGCAAATTCTATACAATTTATCTCCTGTACAATGCCAAAGCCATCATACATCAAGACTACTAAATTTTCTCCTAAGAAAGACATTTCTTTCAGATTTATTCAATATGAAGAAACAGAGATGCTATAAACAAGTCTAGCTTCAGGGCAAAGAATACAACTGAGCATGTGATAATTCATCATGTACTTTTCCATATAAAATAATCCCTAAGGGATTCAAGTCGGTCCAAGAGCTAGAAGACTTCCATTTCTGTTTGACAGTTAGTTCTAATTATTTCTCTTCTAGAGGGATGGCATGCCCTTTGGATTTGCAAATGTACTATTTTGAATGGAGTGTAACTGAAGGGAGCTGTTTTGTTTTGCACACTTAAACATCTCCTTCCACCTTGTTGCATCTTTGTCTATGTCTTCCAAATCAGCTTACGTCAGGGATGGGAAAAGTATGGACTGTGGGCTGGATCTGGTCGGCAGTGGACTCCATGTCCCAGCGCCTGGCTGGGGTCAGTCTCCATAGAGACCCCAGCTGCAGCTGTATGGCAGCATACATGGCAGAGCAGGGCAGGGGGTTGCTCTAGGACTGCTGAGAACTTGTGATAGGGGCAGCTTGCTCTGGAGCCAGGGTAGAGCTATGATCTGTAGCCCACATGCTCTGGGCAGGGACACACAAGCAGGGGAGCTGGGAGCAGAGCCACGATCCCCTGCTTGCAAGGAGCCGAGGCAGAGCTGTGATTTCCTGCTTGTGCGCTCGCTGCCCTGCTCTGCCACGTGCATTGCCACCTTGGCTGCAGTTGGTCTCCATGACAACCCCAGACTTGAGCTTCCCCACCCAGCTGGGGCTGGGGTCTCCATGGACATCAGCCCCAGCCATGTGCAGGGATAGCTGGGAAATGGAGTCTGGCTGCTGGCCAGATTCGCCATTTTGCCTACCCCTGGTTTATGTTATCCTCCCACTGATGCCTTGGTCTACATTGAGATCTGATATCCTCCCCCTCAGCTTCCAATCTGCCTCACATGCCTCGTCTCACTGATTCTTGTGATATGCCCTGTACATTTCATAGTCCTTGCTCTATCTTGCTCAAGATATCAGGTCTTTTGTAAAGGTCCACAATGTGGAAAATGTAGGGAAATTTAAATATTTAGGAACAATAGTCACCATCGATAATAACTGAAGAAATAAAGGCTAACATTTACAGTGCTTATATAATATTTACCCATATAAAAGATGACTAAGTTTATAAAAGAAATTATAAATTTTCCATATAAAAGATCTATTTATTGGGGGGGGGGGGGAGGGGGGAGGAGCATCTTATAATTTTCTAGGTATAGAATCTAATTATTGGAGGTTTGCCTTGAATTTTTCACCTGCCATTCCTATAGCAGGGAAAATAGCTCTTTGCTCTCTGCTTCCCCCCAGCTTTTTCCCCTGGCAGCCCCTGCTCCTTCCCTCCTCTTACTGTCAGACCCTGCTCTCCCTGAGTACATGGAAGTGAGAAGCAAATCTGAAAACAATAACCTTGAAATTAAACATGACTGTAGCCACGTTATACCCATAGACTTAGTTTATCCAGAATTGATGGATGTTACCTTATTTTGAAACTACCGCATGGTTTTAACACAGGTGTTTCATAAACACAATTCTGAGCGTCACTTTGGCACCTACTTATATCTAGTATAAACTATAGGGGTGCACTTATAGAGATTTTTGGGGCCGATACTGACAGCCGATTTTTAAGGAGGCACATTGTGCAATACTGATCTAATTTCCGAAATGTAGCTCTTCAGCTTGAAGAGCTGTATCCAGCTGTAAGTCTGGAAGGGGAGGGAAGGAGTGGGGGGGAAGGGGGATAAAGGCCCCTGTGGTGAGGGAGGGAATGGGGCTGGGGCACATGCTGACCAGCTGGAATGGGGAAGGGCACAGGACAGAGCTGCAAGCAGCTCGTTGGGGGGGGGAATGTGCCCCAAATCTGTGTGGCGCAGGGCAGGCTGCAGCTGCAGGCTGAGGCAGGCATGGGACGGAGATGTGGCTTGTCAGAGCGTGGCTCCCACCATTGTGCGCAGCTTATTTGGTGCTTGTCTGATGCTCCTGCCATTTGTCTAGGGGGCATCTGTTGAGGTCCCTTCTGACCCTAGCATCTATGTATGAATTTTTCTTGCTGAAGCAGCAACAGCAAGTATCTTTACTTTTACAATCACATTGACCAATATTTTGCAATTCAAATGACCATGAGAGAAAGAGAGAGGACAGCATGTATAAAACAGAAGAGGAACACAGGAAAAAACAGTGCTTATCTTCCAGTTAGAATAATAACTGTGGGGCATGAGAGTGTAGAACCTGCAGAACCATGTGGCTAGGGGGCAGGTTAGCACCCTTATGCACCAGCCAGCCAGCCCCTGTCACCATGCATTTTGTCACTTAACTCTGCCCTTGGGTGGAATTCATTAATTGATTGTGCCCTAATACCAGCACATGTATAGACAGTGATGCTTTGCTGCTTCGCTAATTAGTCAACTCCACAATAAAGCATGTGTAGATGCACCCAGAAATTTCAAATAGGAATCCAGTGTTAAAGATATTCTGACCAGTTGTCTAAGTACTTTGCAACAGAAGAATTGCTCTATTATTTTTCTGTAGTCAAGAAAGTTGGGAAAATGAACAGCCATAATTTTCCGAGGAGTGCCTTGAGTCTAAGCAGATTGAGAACCACTGATCTACACCTTTAGCAAGTTTCTGTAAAAACTGAAAATCATCTGGTTTCAATAATCCATGTTTAGGCACTTTGAACAAACATAATGAATAATTTTTGGCATTCTGTTGGTGAGTTCATAGGAAAGTAGGTACTTGGATTTATATTTTAAACTGCTATAAGAGTGAAAAGCAACTCCCAAAATAGGGTGGCATAAAATTAGCCATGCCAGTTTTCTTTCATAATTATTCAAGTTAGTTTCAAAATGCTGATGTTATTTATCAGCAAGGACAGTGTGAGTATGTAGAGTGAGGAAAAGCATCACAAACCCAGCATCCCAGCCTTCTGAATTCTACGGGCAAAAAATCTTCAACCTTCAAAGACAGTATCTGCCATATATTCCAGCTGAAACATGTAACGCATGGTGTCAAGGATCCAAAGGCAAAAATATTAAATAACCTACCTGCAATGTACCTGGATTCAGTTTCTCCTTTGTTCACATGACGCTTAATATGCCCTATCATGTCAGTCCTTCGTGTGATAGTTGCTGAACAAATAATACAGTGATAATGGGCTCCCATCTTCATAGAGGTCTATAAAATGCATCAAGTGTAATTTTAAAATATAGCAAGAGACCTGAACTGGAATTAAACCTGAATAAAGTGCTTCATATTAAAACACAAAGATGCAGACACATGAACTTTGTTTTTTGAACCAGCAGTAATGGAGATTGAAATCAGTTTATCCAATAAAAAGTATACATGAGAAATTTTCAACATTCAGGGCGTGTCTACATAAGATGCTAACTGCGCAGTTGCCGAAAAATACTGTACAGTAGCGCATTACAGCACAGACAGTGATAACAAGCTACTTGCAAAATATTATTAGGTGACTGTGCAGTAGTGTCACCTAAAAGACGTTCTCGAGCACTACTAAGCAGCAACTCTGGTTATTGTTAATACAAGTGCTAAATAAATGAGCAGTAACGACTGCGCAGTAGCATCTTACGTAGACTTGCCCACAGAATCCTGCATCAACTTGACCTGAGACACCATTTTCAGGAGGTGGAGACAGTCCATTCATAGTCATGAATGGATACAGTTTTCTATGACTGTAAACAATATTGCTTTATCAATCCAAAATGTGAACCATTTTCTGACCACCTACAAGTATGGACTGAATCCAAATAGGTGACTGTTAGGGTTTCCATATCCCATAACAACAAGCCACCTACACTTGAAGACTTAACTAAAACACTTAAAAAAATATTGTCTGAATTTCTCCTCTTTGATGGAACAATGAACATTTCTGTGATCCAGCACTGGTTACCTGGTCTCCAATGAGATTCGGCTTCACAGGGCGACACGGTAAATGACAGATGCACATTCTGTATCCTGGAAAACAAGTACATTTTTGTTACATTGCACTATGGGAAACAAACAAAAAAAAATGATTACCATGTTTTCTGGCATATAACATGCCCCCAGATATAATATGGACCCTATTTTTGGAACGCCCCAGGAAGGAAAAGGAATCTCTCTCTGAAGCAGGGGTAACTACCAGAAGTCTGGGGTCTCTGGGGCAAGGAGCCATGCACCACAGCCCAATACACCATGCCAGAGCAACACAACAGGGCCCAATATAGTGTGGCAAGGCTGGGGCTGCATGCTGGGTCCAACCCTGCACACTGTCTCCAGATCTGTGCTCCCAAGTCCAGGATAGTGCACTGGCACAGGAACCATGTGTTGGGTCCAACCCAGCATGCCAGGTTCTGCTGCAGATTAGTCCTGTTAGCTATTCTGATCTTGCACATGGTTGTGGAGGCTGCAGGGGTGGCCCCCACTGGTATGGAAACATGGCAGCAGAAGGGTGAGGGGAGGAGGGAGTCATGGCAGTATCAATTGCTGTGGCTCCTGGAATGGCAGGAATTAATGCTGCCACCAATCCACCTCTCACCCCTAATTTCCAGACCCATGGGCAGCCTTTTTCTTTGCACAATGTGTACCCCATTTTCCCCAGCTGGTTTTGAGTGAAAGGTATGGGAAATATGTGACAGAATATGGTATCTGGCTTATGGTCCCACAGTATACTGCCTAGCACAGGGGCAGGCAAAATATGGCACGTGGGCTGAATCTGGCCTGCCAGGCAATTTCATCTGGCCCGTGGGTGCCCACCAACTAATTGTACCTGCCCAGCCCCAGCCTGGCTCTCACCCTTGTGGGTAGAAGGGCCTGGCCATCATGCAGTTTCCAGGAAGGGCTGCTGCTGCCACTACTGTAGCTGGTGGGAAACATGCTCAGCTTCCCCAGCATCCTGCTTGCTCTGGACAAGAGGTAGGGAAGTAGTGGTGGTGAAGTGGTGGGGGCTGCAGGTGGGAGCTGCAGTTCAGGAGTGAGGAGCATTGGGCTAGGGCTGGTGGGAATGCGAACCCTGCATTCAGGGGGGTGGTGGGAGTGCAGACCTTGGATGGGCAGAGTATAGGTATGAGAGGAAGAGTGGGGACCCCCACACACCGTTTAATATCTGCAGCTTATTAGTCAAGTGAAAAATAAATGGGCTATAAACTCTACAGAAGACAGCACAACTTCCCCTGAAATGAAAACCATGGGTACTGCATGAAATATCATATTTCTGTTTAATAAATTTAAAAAACCCTTATCTCCCTATAAACCTTTTACTTTTATTCCTGACTTTACTCTCCTTTCCTTGACAATAAAAATAGACCACACACTTTTTCTTTGTTGTTTTCAGTGTGCTTTTCTTTTCTTTACTAGCTACTATTTGACTTTGATAATTTGTTTCTAAGATGTATTATGGCACTCTGTTTATATACTACACATGGCTTTGGAATATAGAAATATGAAATTTGCCCCTCTGCAGTAAAATCTTTGGCAATGCAGGCTGATCAGAAAGCAAGTGAACCAATGAAAATTTTTAAAAATGTCCTAAAAAACTTTTAGCTAAGAATACCAAAAGTTTTCAGGTATGTTTACATTTGTGAATTTATAACTGTTTTTTTATGACATGGTGAAGTTAATTTCTATTAGAAAATGCTTTATTAAAATTATTTTAAGTGTGCAAAAGACAACAGGAAGTTATGTACTTTCATAGTCATTTATGCCCTATACCTAAACTTGCTATCGCTTCCTTACACTACAAAGTTTTGTGGTAACACCTGAGTGTTCATGCAGTATTAGAGCTCTGCATTTTATAAAGACATTTATTTTTTGAGAACTGGGTTAAATTGTGTGAACAAACTGCTATGAATGAGAAAAGCCACTAAATATTTACTTGTTTTAACATCAAAATACAACTTTAAAATTGGTGAAGAAATCAAACATATTTATTCTGGCTAATACTACAAATACTAAATTTGAAGCGGATAAAGGTAGTTCAACCAAAATGCCAAGAGTGTGCTTTTATTTAGGAGTAGGACATTTATGCTGATGCAACTCCCACTGGATTTAAAGGCATAAAGACTGAAGAACTAGAGGCTTCACCCTTGCATAATTGTAACTGGTACTTGGTGCCATGCAGTATGCTCTAGTCATGCAGTATGCTCTAGAACCAGGAAATCTATTCAAGAATAGAAGTCTTTACCTTCAAATTCAACAGAAACTTTCCAGTGCAAATTTTGAAGGTGGCGATGGAGCTTATGGCTATAGCAAGCTTTAAATTTGTCTTCAGGACATAGAGGGCAAGGCTTCTTTCCAGCTAAAAATGCAAACAGAAAGAAGAAATACATGAAACCTAACACCTGTATGATCAAAAGAGAATAGGTTTGTCAATATTCCTGTTACTAAATGCTACTAATACATATTTGAAACAAAACAGAAGTTACTTACGTATATGCATATATTTAACTGATATAATTAGGGGAGGTTAAATGGATATTTTTAAAATGATGTTTACATCCCTAGTTTAAATGTAACCTAGATTTATGTAGCTTAATCTACTATGACGCAGAAGCATATGTGTATATATATATATGTGACTAGAACTAGATATGGGGCAAGTTGGTATTCTTTGTTTACCCCTTTGTATTTTGTATTGTTTGGTGCATATGTACTCTATTTATGTACAATATCAGCACTTCTCTAATTCCAATTATTATATAGGTAAGTAACTTGTTTGTGTGTTCAAGTGTAGGTTGTGCATATAGTTCATGTGGCTTGAGAACCTAGTTTCGGGTGCATAAAAAGTTCAGGCCACAACAGAATTAAAGAACAAAACAGCTAAAATTGCACTTACCATATACTTGAGCAGCTTCTGTTTTGTTTCAAATATGTACTAGTATATATTACTAATATACTGTGTTATATTAACCAATAGCACATACTTAGTTTAGTGACCTCCAGCAAGAATGGCCCTGGCCTCTTATGCCTTCAGTGTGCACTTGCTGCTACACAGGTTGGGGGCCATGGGCATAGTCAAGCCACTAGAGAGTGCTGCCCAGCAGGGAAACCTTCCCCTTGTCCTCAGGGGAAGGAGCTAGGGCTGGGTCTGTAGATAGAGCTGGGGCTGCGGACCTCTTCTGTCCCCAGATCCCGCTGCCATGGAAAGGGAAGTGCCAGGCCCCACCACAGGAGTTGGGCAGGGCCTTCTCACCATAGCAGTGAGACTCCCAGGCCCCCGGTGGGTCTGTCCAGCCCCCTCTGCAAAGTGGCAGGCCTCAGGCAACAGGCTCCCTGCGCTTCCTGCCATGCTTGTGCCACCATGGCCCAGACCCAGAAAGCTTGTCCATGTTGTGGGCTGGGCCCTCCCCAGCTCAGCCCAGGGAAAGGCGGGGGAAGGAAAGGAAGGGGGGGCAGCCCCAGCCCTTGCCAGGCATGCTTATTCTTCCCCCTCCTGCCTGTGGCACTGGGGCCGTGTAGGGCCCGGCCCAGCTCTAAAGTGGGGCCGAGTGTGTGGCTGGCTTGGACTGAAAAGGCACTGTGGCAGCTGGAGCAGGCGACACCAGGTTTGAGGGCTCGCCACCAGCCCCTTGCACAGAGACTGCAGCCCCAGGGTCATCCTCAGGGGCAGCGGTGCAGTGAAGTGGTGCAGCCAGGATGCTGGGGAAGCATTACGGCTATAACAGGTAGTCTCCCAAGCTAGAGCTGCTGGGGTGCCAAAGGAACACTTCAAGGCCATGCTCACCACACAAGAAGGGGCTGGTGCACAACACCTCAGACCCAGTGTTGCCTGCTGCAGCACCTCTTTGGGCTGAGCTAGCTGCACACTTAGCTCTGCCTCAAGGCTGGGCCAGGCCCCACATGGCCCCAATGCCATGGGTGGGAGGGGAAAGAACACAGTGCACCCGAGGAAGGCTGTCCCGCTGGGACTGGATGACCACAGGGCTGGGAGCCTCATTGCTGTGGTGGGAAGGATGTGGCGATGGGATCCAGGCACAGGAGAGGTCTGTAGCCGCAGCCTCATCCAGTGGATGGACAGTTGGGCAGCACCGCCTAGTGGCTTGGCCGTGCGAGCCACCCCACCACGAATGGCTCCTTGACCTGGGGTTCACGCAACGCCTGGTGCACAGTGAAGACATAAGGGGCTAGAGACGTTGCTGCTGGAGGTCAGTAAACGGTAGGCAGTAAACAGTATAAATACAACTGTCATTTAACAATTTACATCCCTAATTTAAATGCAGAACACAGTAAGTCATTCCTGTGGATATTGTATCTGCCTTTAAAATAGTCAAAATAGTTTCCAATTCTTGCTTTATTCAAGATGCTCCCCTTATCCATGTATTATCTCTTGCTTTATGGTAATATTTTAAATTCTGTGTAATGGGGATTACATCTTTTTCTTATGTATTGCAAAAGTGATGATCCAACAGAACTCCTGATCTATGACTGGGTCTCTGGGTGCTCCCCAATACAAATGATAATTCTATTTCAACCCAAACCACACTTGACCAATTTCCTCAAACAGTAATATGCAGGTTTCCCTTGCTTTATGCTGTACATAGATTCCTGGAAAATGGTGCACAACTCCAATTCACATAAAGGGAACCCACTATACAATGTAACAAATAGGGATATGTTCCAAGACCTTGACTGTACTGACCCCCCGGACCCATTTCTACCACTTTTACATGACAATTTTGGTACTCACCAACAGCAGACAGCTGGAGGAGATAAGTTAGTGGGTCACTTAGAAGCCATAATGAGAATGGCAACTATAGAAACACATGTTGCAGACAATGAGCGAGGAGCACAGATCCACACAGGAGACTATATTTTGGTGCATCACTCCTACAATGCACCGCACAAAGCAGCTGACTGCGGGCTTCCACCACACCGATTCATAAGAGTGAATTTACCTCGTATATAACAAATTCTTGGTATAAAAAGGTTCATAGTTTCACAGTCTCTAGGGTCGGAAGGGACCTGAGCAGATCATCTAGTACGACCCCCTGCCATGGCAGGAAAGAATACTGGGGTCAAACGACCCCAGCAAGACGTTCATCTAACCCCCTCTTAAACACCCCCAAGGTAGGAGCCTGTACCACTTCTCTTGGAAGTTGGTTCCAGACCCTAGCCGCCCTGACCGTGAAGTAGCGCCTCCTGATACCTAACCTAAACCTACCCTCTGCCAGCTTGCGAACGTTATTCCTGGTCACTGCTGGCGGTGCTCGGGGGAACAGTGACTCCCCCAATGCCTGCTGATCCCCCCTGACTAGTTTATAACTGGCCACAAGATCCCCCCTCGGCCTTCTCTTTTGGAGGCTGAACAGGTTCAGGTCCCGTAGCCTCTTCTCATAGGGCCTGACCTGTTGTCCCCTGATCATACGAGTGGCCCTCCTCTGGACCCTCTCCATGCTGTCGACATCCCTCTTGAAGTGTGGCGCCTAGAACTGGATGCAGTACTCCAACTGCAGCCTGACCAGTGCCACATAGAGGGGGAGGATCACCTCTTTGGACCTGCTCGAGATGCATCTGTGGATGCATGACAAGGTATGGTTGGCCTTCCTAACTGCCTCCACACACTGCCGGCCCACATTCATCTTGCAGTCAATTATGACCCCAAGATCCTTTTCCACCTCCATGCTGACAAGAGTGGAGTTCCCTAACCTGTAGGTATGGTGTCGGTTGTTCCTCCCAAGGTGCATCACCTTGTACTTGTCTGTGTTGAAACCCATCCTATTCTCGTCCGCCCACCCTTGTAACCTGTCTAGGTCTGATTGTAGCCTGTTGCATCCTTCCAGTGTGCCCACGTCCCCCCACATCTTAGTGTCATCAGCAAATTTGAACAGTGTGCTTTTTACCCCCTCGTCCAAATCACTGATGAAGATGTTGAACAGCGTGGGCCCGAGGACCGAGCCCTGCGGAACCCCACTGCCCACGTCCTTCCAGGTTGAGAAGGACCCATCCACTACCACCCTCTGGGTGCGGCCCTCCAGCCAGCTGGTGACCCATTTGACTGTGTGGGTGTCTACACCACAGCCCTCTAGTTTCTTAATGAGAACGGGGTGAGAGACAGTGTCAAATGCCTTCCAGAAGTCCAGGAAGACTATATCCACTACTACCCCTGCATCTAATGATCTGGTGATCTGATCGTAAAAGGCTACCAGGTTAGTCTGACAGGACCTGCCACTGATGAACCCGTGTTGGTTGCCCCTAAGCATACAATCCCCTGCTGGCCCCTCCTGGATGTGTGCCAGCATAATTTTCTCAAACAGCTTGCCTAGGATCAAGGTAAGACTAACCGGCCTATAGTTTCCCGGGTCCTCCTTCCTGCCTTTTTTGAAGATGGGGACCACGTTGGCCCTCTTCCAGTCCTCCGGTACCTCACCAGAGCACCATGAGTGCTCGTAAAGCCGTGCCAGGGGACTTGCAATGACCTTGGCCAGTTCCTTTAGAACTCTAGGGTGGAGATCGCCCAGACCGGCTGACTTCAATACGTCCAGTCCCTCCAGAAGCTCCCTAACTAAACCCTCGCTAACCCGTGGTCCAGGTGTGCCTCCCCCAGGGCCCGAGGGGGGCCCAGCAGGGAGGTGGTTGTTTTGGTCCCTACTTAGGAAGATGGAGGCAAAGAAATCGTTAAACATGTTAGCTTTGCCGTCTGGTGTGACGACCAAGTTTCCCAACACGTCCTGCAAGGGCCCCACATTACCCAGGACCTTCTTTTTACCCCCTACGTATTTAAAAAAGGACTTCTTATTGTCCTTAATCTGGGAAGCTAGTCCCAGTTCCATCTCTGCCTTGGCCTTCCTAAGTACCCCCCTACATCCCCAAGCAACTACAGAATAGTCCTCCCTGGTGATGACCCCTTCTTTCCATTGGGTGTAAGCCTCCTTTTTAGCAAGGAGACATTCCCAGATGCTTTTGGTGAGCCACGGAGGCTTGTGTGCTCTCCTGCTCCCTTTGATCCTCATTGGGATTACCTTCCTTTGGGTCATCACATAAGAGCAAATTTGCACATACAGAACCCGCATAAAGCAAGGGAAACTTGTATCAAAGTAAGGTTGGGTTCAGAAAAGCAATTATGTATAATTGTTCCTTCTTGTACAACTGATCTTTCTTGCGTATTCAGCAGCATACTTAGTTACTGACTAACAGTATTTTTTTAATGCATGAGCCACGTGAAGTCTATACCACTTTAGACAATAAGCTAGATTTTTTATGACATACCTAACCAAGAACATTTTGAACTTAGCTTGACAGTCAGAAAAAAATAAATTCTTGAATCTCAGGGCTGAGGTTCAGGCAGTTAAGAAGAAGAGGAAAACAACTATATGACTGAGCACAAGAAAAATGAAAACTATCGAGACCCAGAGGGGCCCCAAAGAAATATTCTGAAAGTCTTTGTTTTAGTATTCCCATTATTCTTTACGGTCTTTTTTTATTAAAAAAAGAACAAAACAAAACAAAACAACCCCATCTGTCTGTCTCTTTCTCTCAACCCCCACAATTTTTTCATACACACATATACACACTTACTTGCCATTCAAAACCTCCAACATTTTTGGGTCATTTTGGTTTACCAGAGGTAAAAGTTCTAAATAAAAAGATTTCAGGCAAACCAGATCGTAAATAAATACTGCATGTTGTCTTTATTTAAAATAATCTATGTACATATGTGCCAAAATAAATTAGCCACCCATCTAGCACAACACCAGAAAATAAGAAGAGTTAATCCTGTTGACCTACAACTAGTGGTTAACACCAGTTCCTAAACAGTGCACACAGTTGACATGAATAATCATACTGTACTGACAGAGGAGAAAAACAGAATTGTTAGGGCCTTTAGTATACCAGACTGTACAGAGTGGAAATCGTGTTTCTCAATATGGGGATATCATAATTGAGTGCACTTTTTTAAAATGAAGCTTCCTAGACCTAAAGTTTCATAAACCATTAAGACAACAGAAATATATCTGGCAATGTTAAAAAAACAAATCAAAACCAAGAGATAAATTTTAAATACCTCCAACTTGAAGATCTGTGTTCAGGGATACAGCTGAAGCAAACTCACCCTCACTCAGATCAGCTAGTTTTTCTAGATCAGCAAGCTGTCTTTGAATTGAAATATGCTTCTCTAAAAAAGACAGATTATTCAAGTTAAAAAATGCTTCAAAATGGCTGTAATTTAATCTCCATTTTATATTGTTCCTGTTTGACACTTCAATTCTGATGTTAGCTGAGAGACTCCAGTGCCAACTAGAAAAAAATACTTTGCATTTTTCATCTTTCAATTATAAAGTGTTCTTGTCAGAACGGAATAATTTATGTCAGTATTAATCTTCTGTATTTGTTTCCTGAATTGTTGCATATCTTTCTATTTATGCTTTTTAAAGTAAGTGTTCAAAACCACAAGTTGAAGAACGTCTCAATTTCTAAACTTACCTACATTTCTAGCATATTTATTTTTACTTTGTTGATGCCTTTTCAGAAAGTGAAATCACTATATCCATGCAAAGCTGCCCTATGACTTGTTTGACAACCAAGAACATTGTAAGTGTATCTGTTCCATACTATTACAAGGCAAAGTTATTATTACAAACCTGACGCTTCAGAACCTGCGTACACTTCTTCTATTCTAGGGTTGGGGGGAATTGGGCAGGGGAAGGGGTCCGTACTCTCCTTGAATCAGTGATCCGTGATTCTCAACCAGGATGCCACAGCACCCTGGGGTGCCCTGTGATCCTTTCAAGGGTGCCATGGGATGTTACATAACGTTAGCACTGCTACATGTGCAAACATGATTCATAAGATAAACTCAGAGATTTGAAATATAAATTCGTAGCACTAAAAACATTCTGCCCCATTGTGGTCTTTTTAAGTTTTTTGCAGAAGAACTGCTCTAGTACTTTTCTCTAGTCAAGAAGTGAAAACTAATAACTAGCAGTTTGTGAGGGGTGTCTTGAGTCTAGAAAAGTTGAGAACCACTGTTTTTACTGCATAATTGGTAAAACAGACTAGAGGCCATCAATTTCAAGGCTCCTACAATAACCCTGAAATGATTACTTCTTCTCAATATTAAAGCAACTATTAGGGTAGAAACAGAGGTTGGGTTTATCCCAGATCTGCCTGTACCCAGACTCTGAATTACATCAAGAACAGGTGCATTTACTCCTGAAGTTAGAAACAGATGTTGCTGGACATGGCATTTGTGCCATCATAAAAATTCTCTCCATGCTGGGCATTCCCCAGATCCCACGCAACCCTTCACCTCCTTGCTTGGACCCACAGCAACCCCTGCTTCACATGAAGACATGGCACACTGGGGATTTCCTGGGCCACATGCTCCCCATTCATCCTGGCAAGAAAACATAGGGTAGCAAGGAATGCAAGAAATCCCCAGGCAAGAAGAAAACATAGCCTGCTGTCCCACATCAGACCACTGCCTGATTATGGGTCAATGTGCAACCTATATTTTTCTAATAAAGCTCCCTCCATAGCTGATCCACTACATGTAGCCTCATCTGTCTTTACTTTCCCTCTAGCCCCACTGCCAATTATTTTGAAAAAAAATGTTCTCTCAGATACTTCAAAAGTACTTAATGTTGGACAATGGGCTTGCATGTCTGTAGGATCCCAGATTAAAAGGCTCTGTCCTTGTCTAATCTTTTCCCAACTACAGAGGTAGTCCAATAAAAGATCACGCTAAAAAATCCTTGCCTCTAGGCAAAACTGGTTTTACAATTCAGGATTTCCTAGCTGCTAATCCTCTGCTGAGATGCAATGCCCTTCTCTGTCCAGTATCATTTATTTGCACTAAAAGAGTAGAGAAGTGGCACTTACAAAGATGGATGCAGATCCTACTTCATCCAACAGCATAATTTACTATATGTTGGGAGGAATCTCAGAAGGAATTCTAGAAGTGTTGATATTGGGGGAGGGGAAATGGCATATCAATTAAAAGACATATTTTAAATCTGGGGTATAAAAGGTTTTCTTGTATACCATATACTATGATTGATATTTTGCAACCTTTCTCCCTCCCCTACAGATTGCAGATGTTCTTGTAGTTTATTAGCAAACCTCTTGGAGAATCAGAAGATGCGTCCAAAATGCTATTGTCAGATTCCCTTAACGGCTCTTGCTCTACTACTTTGTCTTTGATTTCTGGCTCAGACACTTCCACATCTAACTTGCTGCCATCCATTTTTCCAGAGACAACCAATCCATCTAAAAAAAAGAACAAGACAAAAAAAAATCAGCTTTGTTTATATAACATTTTACTTGTGTGGAATCATTCAGTTTCCAAGCATTTAGTGCTTCCTATCATGCAAGAGGGATGGAAGTCACTTTGAAAAGACAAACTGTTTACTCAGCAAATCAGAGAATAATGTCAGGGTGACTACATCTCATTTTTGCAAAACCACCATGAATATGCATCACCCCAGGCAGAAAAATGTGCACACAAACTCTTAACACAGTCAAGAGAGCAAATATTAACAAGATACTAATTATACCTTACCTTGTCAAAAAAATTAAATGATTTTCCTTTGATTAAGTATGTTACAAAACTACTACAGGGTACTAAGTGAAACCTGGATAAGCAGAATGACTATTTTGGACTGAGGACTTTCACTAGAAGGATCTAGGCAAAAATTGTCTAACTTGGTAACAATTTTTCCCTCTTTTCTGCCACTTTAAGATAGAACTTACAAAATAGTCCAGAAAAAGGAAAAACATCTGTTGTAAATAGGGTTCCCTTTGATTTACTCCTTACTTCTTAATAATATTTTCATTGTGTTCAGAATCCTAAAGGAAAACACATATATGTTTGAACTTGTTCTTTTGGGTGTGTGTCTTTATGTAAAGCGGAGCAAAGACAATACCCCTGACGATTAAATCAACTTGCTTTCAGGCAAGACTTAAAAAATGTGCATCGGAAATGAAAACATTAATATCTGACAAAGTTTAGAAAATGATTTTTAAAAACTGCAATTCAACATAAATAGCTAAATGGCTTAGAGTGCAAAATATAACAGCCTAGAGATATAAAGAGAAGGATTGATTTGGAGACCGAAACCAAAAATTTCGGTCTGATGGGAGAGGAGCAAAGGACAAACAATCGTTTCCTAGCTTAAAAGTAGCTTGATAACCAGCAAGTTATGTTTCACTTTTGGTAGTACAGAGTTCAGATAGAGAGACACTGCCCAGCTGTTTGGGTAGACATTTTTATATAGCTTATAAACTAAACAAAAATAGAGGGAACAAAGGAGAAGAGAGGAAGAATTTGTTAAAAATATTATTAGAAACCATATGAAGCATGTCTGAGGCTGAA
Source organism: Crocodylus siamensis (assembly GCF_052110815.1). NCBI lineage: Eukaryota > Metazoa > Chordata > Crocodylia > Crocodylidae > Crocodylus > Crocodylus siamensis. Next base: position 54,238,749 of record NC_143399.1, read on the forward strand.
CAATTTATTCTGAAGGATCCAAGGTACAGGTTATGGCAGTAAAAATATACAGAAAGATATGGCAAACTAAGCTGTTAAAAGATGCTTATTTTTGTATGTTGTGAGGTAAGATTTAAGAACTAGCATTTAAGTAGGATGTTTAATTTTAAAAAAAAAAAGGCATCCAAGATAAACCAAGGGCAGGAAAATAAAAGATTACAACAAATTCACAGAAAGTATGCTAAGAATTCCTGAACAACTTATGCAAGGAAGACCAAATAAATTTAATGACAGACCCCAACATATATAAAAAGGACTCTATGAGAAAGGAATCATTTTATTTATGTTATGTAAGTAAGTAAGTTCATGTATTTAAATCTCAGGTGCATACCTCTGAATTTAGACAGAGGTATTTTATAAAAGTTAAACTGGAAATACAATGATTAAAGAGGGAACTTTAGAGAGAGACAGAGCAGAGAATCAACCAAGTGGCTGACTTAAGAACATCAACCAATGAGACAGTCTTCCTTGGCTTTGACAAAGGAAATCCAGATTTATAAAGATCTTAAGGAGAACAAACATGAAAAAAGATTAAATTTCTGACTGTGCCTATAGCAGGAGAACAGAAAGGAATGCTTGGCCCTGCTACCTTGTGTTCTGTCTGTCTTATGTATGCTCTGTGCCTTCAACCATAAATAAGGAAAGAAATGGCATAGTAGCTACAAGTGAGAGTACACAAAGCACCATTTTTGGGAAAAGCTAAGAATATCAGGATGCTGGCCACTTGCTGTGAAATGTATGGCACTGCATGGTGGGATACATTTCCTGGTGCAGGTTTGTACTGAAGTAGGGAGAAATCAGTTTCCACCAGACTGGTTAAAGCAGAAGTGAGCAGAACATCCTGGGTCAAGTTTCCATGCCAGATGTGTCAAACATACAGCCTGTGCCCTGGACAGCCCCTTGGTGCAACATGCTGTACAGGGTCCAGCCTGGGCGCTGCATGCACTGCTCGCAGTCCTGATCTGGCCCGGAGACTCTCATCCGGGTCACAGTCCCGATTTGGTCTGTAGAGTCTTATCTGGCCCATGGGGCTGGATGAGTTTGATGCCTCTTCCCTGTGCTACACAGGGTCAGGAGCATGAGGACAGCATGCTCATAAAATAGATTTCCACTCAGCGTGGATGGTGGTCAGTCACTGGCAGGGTGCAGGGAGAGAAGTGGAGTCAGAGGCTCTGGACACTCTGTGGACACTGATGCTGCTCCTCGGCAGTCTTGAGACGTCCAGCCAACGGGACTGTCTTCCCTGGGACAGACTCTGACTCAGGCAGGCGGGGTGCATTTGCACCCAGGACTAACCAAGGAAGATCCCCATCTGTGCCTGTCAGACGACAGAGAGGGGCAGCGACGCAGCACCAGGCTCCCGAGCAGCAGCTCGCCTCAGCCGGGCGACAGGGCGCGCGGGAGGAGGCGGCAGCCAAGGAAACCCTAGGGACCGCCCTTGGGCTCCAAGGGCGAGGTGGCACCTGTCCGCCCGCAGGACGAGAGGCTGAACACGGAGACGGCCCGAGGGGGGCAGCGCCACTGCAGGCCTGGCCCCCCCCAGCGCCGGGGACCCCTGTCAGCGCAACGCCCGGGGCCTTACTCATCTCTGCGGCCTCCTCCTCCTCTTCCTCCTCATCTCCGTCCTCCTCGTCCTCGTCCTCGTCCTCGTCCTCCGGCTCTGCCTGATCGGGTGGCAGCACTGCCTCCGCCGCCGCCGCCATCTTCTCCACGGGCAGCACTGCCAGCGGGGGCCGGAGCCGCAGCCGCAGCCTCCTCAGCGCGGAGGGCGTGGAGAAGGGCGGGGCGAGCATTGCGAGCCGCCTCCGCAGCAAAGACAGAGGCGCCCGTGGCCAGTCGGGGAAACTACACCTTCCAGCGTGCAGAGCGTCAGCCTCCAGGGAAGCTACACCTCCCAGAGTGCACTGCGGCCGCCGGCAGGAAAAAAACCCAACAAACTACACCTCCCAGCGTGCATCGCGGCCGAGACACCGGGGTTGTGGGAGCGCCTTCGGCCTCCAGGATGCACCGCGGCGAAGTCCCTCGGCCTAGCAGTTGCGCTGGCGCGAGGCCGGCGGGTCCTGTCGGGAAGGCGGTGGGTGCGAGGGCGCTGGGGCGAGCTTGCGCGGGCGGGGGCGGCACCTTGGCCTCTGTCTGGGGGTGGGGGGCAAGGCCCTTCTCAGGGCGGGCCGAGGTGTTGTTGGGGGACCTGCCCTAGGGGTCCGCGTGGAGGGGCTCCTAGCGCAGCCCCGCGGCAGGGACGCCTCTCCCTGTCCTGCCCCACCCTTCCCCGGCTCTAGTTTACCGGAGTTTTAGGTTGAGGAAACAATCCCGAGCAGAAAAGCTTCTAAATTCTTTTCTAACTGTTTCCGAGGCCGGTCGCTGTTAATGATGCGCCTCTCTTGATTATTATTAGTCAGTGTGCTAGAGGCGCAACTAGACAGTTGCAAAAAAACTTTTCTCTTTATTTGCATGCTTTCAGCCACGCACTCCCTTCTTCAGTGAAGGAAAATGCAAAGTTTGTAAAATTTCTCCCGTGTAGAACTGTAAATTCAATTTTCACAGGTGAGTGGTGTGAGATCTCTTGGCTGGAAAAGTTCATTTATCATTTTATGCAAATTAGGCTTGGATAAAAGTTGGAGCAGTCTGTTTACCTCAGGTGTCAGGGGGCAAGCAGGATATTGAATAATGCTGCTTTCTTGTTAGGATGTTGTTATACTTTTTTCAGCGTGAACTGGAGGAACTGCCTTGCCGGAAAACCTCTTGTTTTTCTCTGGCTGGGAGTGGCTGGCAAAGCCTGTGGCTTTTTTTTTTTGTTTAGTGAAGGATTGTGCAGTGGAGGATGCTTGGCTCAGGTGCTACCTGCTTTCTTTCCTCTGCACATACTGCTCCCCTCACTAGATAGACACAGGCCTTTTCACACATCAGGGGAGGCGGCACCGTACCTAGACTCCTAGTGGTCTCATGGTGAACTTTTAATATCAGGCCTATTTTCACCAGAGATAATGATAATTATAAAAGAATTAACATGTTGGGGGGCCCCCTTTCTGTCTGGGCCCCAGGGGCAGCCACTTAGTTTACTCACGCTTGTGTTTGGTCCTGAGGGTAAAGCCCCCCTTAGTATTAGGGACCACTAGTGATGTGTTACAGATTCCTTTGGACAAATAATAATGACTAATTAAGCACAGGCTTCTGGGCTTCTCACAGACTGGATTCTGCTCACAAGCATACAGCATTAATCTCTGGCTGCCTGAGCTGCTGTATTGGCACAGCTCCATAATTCAGGAACCTAATACTGGTGCTGCTTTTCCTCCCCAGTTTTGTTGATTTTAGTCCGGGGGTGACTAAAAGCTCCGACTTTGGTGCCAGGTAAAACTAAAGGGGAGTAGAGCAGTGTTAAATCCCTGGTTTCAGCAGCCATGTCAAAATGGGGGGGGATATACACTGCCATTGCAGGGGCTCCAGCAGCCACAGCAATGAGTCTCATGGGCCATATCTGTCCATGTTATGAGATTTCAGTAAGAATTATTGTGTGACTGTTCAGAATGTGTGCTCACTTTAACTAGTGTTAACTGTCTCATGAAAGGAGGCATTTTTTTTTTAGGGCCTTCTTGCTACCCCTTCTGCCCCCTCCTCCCCAAGTCCTTCAGAACCAAGGGTTCAACAAATTGCCAACTGCTCAAATCACAAGCAAGACTTTATGGGGGAGGATAAGGCAAGATGTAGCATTTCTTAAGCACTTAATACACATGCATACACCACATTCATACCTCAATTTCTATTTTGCGCTGGTATACATTACCCGTCTTATCAGTACTCAGATCAACTTAGTGGCCAGCCAGATTGGACCATCAGGAGCCCAGCTCCTACTCATGATCATCTCATCAGAAGAACCAATGCTCCAGGATGACATGCAGAACAAGACACACACACACACAAAAAATCAATACGTCTTGCCCCATCTTTTATAGCCTTGTCAATTCACCCAGTCCTCTGGGCTTTTGCTGTGTTATCACTGTGTTCTTTCTTGAAGGTCGACTGCCATTGTTCTTTTGGTGTTCTGGAGAGGATTCTTCCTGTTTGGTCTTTTATCTGTCTGCATTTTTTCAGCCAGTTGCTAGCTGATGTTTTCCTTTTCCACAGATAGACTTTCACCCCTTCTCTCACATAGAACATACAAAAGTCGAACACTTATGTGAAGCTGCAGAACAATACAAAATAGAGTTTAAGGCAGTGCAAAACGTACATAAAATTAAAAGTAATAGACAGTCTATGTGTATAACATACTGCTGTTACCTGACTCCAGGTAACCTTTCTTCACACTACAGATGATACCAACTGTCTTCACTTCTCACAGGTCTTGATCTTCCATGAATCTGGCCATCCTTCCTTCTGTGATTTTACTTGACTGCTGTCCCTTAAATTCCTGGGAATTCTCTTTTCCGTCTTTCATATTTTTGCAAATGTCTTAATCTTGTGCTGTGCCTGCATTCCCTTCTGACTTGAAGAAGAATGCATTGCATTTGAAAGTTTGTCTAAGTCTATTGCAACTGTGCAGCTGGTCCAATTCTAGATCTCGCCCACAAAAATCCTGGGTTCTTGCTAGGGGTGTACTAATAAAGATTTTTTGGGCCGTTATGAATGGTCAATTTATTGACCAGCCATATTGACTGATCCAATTGCTGATATGCAGCCCAGCAGCTTGAAGAGCAGTGTCTGGCTGGTAAGTCTGATGGGGGCAAGAGGCATTTAGGAGGGATGGGGGGATTGAGGCCCCCACAGTGAGGGAGGGAGTGGAGCTGGAGCTGGGGCTAGGGCAGGGGCAGAGGCAGGTGCTGCACAGGTGGGGTGGGGCACGGGATGGAGCTGGCAGCTTGTCCAGAAGGTGTATGGGGGCAGCTCCTGCCACTGCGTGAACCCCCGGGGCAGCCATGGGGGGCATATGCCCCCCGGATCTGTGCGTGAGATGAGGGTGGGCCAGGGGCTATACCAGTCTCTTCCCAGTGGCTGTGCTTGGGGTAGGGCAGGCAGTGGTGGCACTGGGAGGGGGGTGTAGGGGTTCTACAGACACCCTAAAATTTGCTGTAGCTCCCCCCCCCCCCCCCCCGGTACCTGCCCTGCCTGGGTAAAGTGGAGCCTCCAGCCCTGTGTGCACAATAGCAGCCTGCCTTTGCCCAGTGCACAGATCTGGGGGTCGTGCTCCCCCATGCCTACCCTTGTGGGTGTGCGCAGCAGTGGGAGCTGCCCCCTGCACCCCTGGACAAGCTACTAGCTCTGTCCCACGCCGTGCCCTGCCCCAGCCCCACTCTCTCCTTCATGCCCCACCATGCCCCTTCCCCTCAACAGACTTACTGGTTGGACGCTGCTCTCCAAGCTGCTGGGCTGCACTCCAGGCCGCATGCGTGCTGCAGCTGTACGCATACACGTGGCATTTATCAGTGACATTATCAGCCAATAAAAGCCAATTGCCAATAATGTCAATTATGAGGATATGGACCAATGTATTGGTGCACTTCTAGTTCTCAGATAAAATACAAGTGCTGATTCATGAGAAGGAGTCTGGGTGAAAGGAAGTCTAATGCAGAGTGGGGTTTTTACCCTCAGAATTAACAGCTTTTATGTAGTGTTTAAAACTTACACTGATTTTTTGGGAGGTCCTTTGCAGGTTTAGGTTTATTAACCACCTGTGAAAATGAGGTACATGGAGTCCCAGCAAACAGTTGTGTGGTACCAGTGATTTACTGTTTCTTTTGTTTTAAAGGTTACTGCTTCACCAGTCAACCTTGTGTAACTGTTGACAAGCTCCTATTGATTGTGGAAGCAAACAGCTTTGTGGCTTGTCCTTAATTTGGCAAATTAAGTAGGTTGCAGATTGTTTCATTACAAACAGTCTGTGCTTTACTATGTTGGAGACATAATTTTGCACTACTACTAACTAACATTATTTTCCTTAGGGTTTTGAGATGTCTAAAAAGAAACCCAAAAAATCTAGCCGGGAGGATGGTTTGGATGACTTGGACAACAAAGTAAGAAAAATAATGTATTTTGTGAAAATATCATATCTTAATAGCATTTAAATTTTGCAGGTTGTTTCACAGGAGAATGAACTGGAGATTGAAATGAGAGATTATTTTTCATTTTTGGTTTGCTAGAAATGATCCAGGACAGAGTAATGGTTCTGGGAGCTTTGTTGTGAGCTTGGGCTGAGGCTTTGTTTATGTGGCATACTTGACCAGCAAAATACTCCAGTGTTGCAAACGTATATGCTAATGGAAGTTGACCCAGCATTAGGGACCCTGATGTAGATGGGACACAGGCTGCCTCAAGCCTTATAACCTACAACAGGGTTGTCTAACTTGTAAGATATGTTTTCCCTCCCTTGATGCGCTCTGGTAGGCATCCCGTACCATGTGCCCTGCCCCCGCAACACTTTGCTGTGCCATGCAGGCTTGCTTCCTCTCTTCTCCCTAGCCCTGCAGCCCACATTGAACCATGCTCTGGCAGTAGCTGGAGCAGTGAGAGCACTGTGGGCCTCAGCTTACCTCCTCGTGGGCCACATGCAGGCTGTGAGTTGAACAGCCCTGAGGTACAGCATAGATCAGATTAGTTTTGTGCAGAGTTGTGTCACTGTTCTTGAAACGCAATGTTGGGCAGCCTCTTCTGCTACAGCTGCTGGAAGAACTGAACTGAAATTAAATAAACTAACAGCGCTTTACTATAAATTCAGTGCATTCCTGTGCTGAGCCCCATGCGTGCCCAGAAGAGGCTGCATCTCAGTTGGACCCAGCTTGCTCGATATCTGTATAGATTGGGTGCTTTAGTGGGGCTTTTTTGCTGCTTTTAACTAATAGCTGATTGACTCAGCTTTAGATAAAAGTGCCAAAAAGCACTGCTGATGCACCTAATCTATAGCATGACTGCAGAGCTTGGTCAAAGTAATGTGCTGCTGCTTCTGGTAAAGCGCTTTTATTTATTTATTTATTTATTTTGCAAACAGTTATTTTGCAAAATGTTTGCAAACATTTTATGTGTATAACAAGTGCCAGGGTCTGGCTGGGATGACCCTGGTGGCCACACAGCTCCTCCTCTACTTTGGCTCAAGGGCACCCTTCATATTCTCTCACTTGCCATGCCTGCCTTTCTTGGAATTTTATAGAATGTGAAAGGGGAGGTGCCAAAGGTTCTAGATCAAGCCTCTGTATCACTGCCAGCAGCTCCCTCCTGGATCCCACTGGTCCCAGTCCTGCACCTGCACTAGGTGGGCCCTCTTGGCTTGTTTGTGCCTCCAGGGCACCTGTTGTCTTACAGGTTGTTTGTGGCTTCTGAGCTCCCCTGAAGCCATGTCCATGCCTTGCAGATGTTAGCATTCAGTTACTCTTCTTGTTTGGGCTTTGGCCTTCATAATCTTTTCTTGCTGGACCCTCTAGCCCAGGCCCGCTACCTGACCTGCCTTCTACGTTCCAGCCTTTGTCTCACCTACTTTGGCACTGCACCTCCCCCCCCCCGGACTCTTCCACTGCCCCCCTTGGGCACTGCTGGGACTTCCTTTATCCCTCCCATTGACTGGAATGATACTCCCATTTCAGTCCACTGGTATAAACTATAATGCAGGAATAAGCCCTCTGGTTATAACAGATTCCATACTGGGTTTGAACATAAAACATCAGTTCCTTGGTTGTACCACAAACTCCACTCCACCCTGAGTCCGATTCCCCTGTATGCAAGCAGTATTCTACTTGCATTTTCCCAAGGTAGCCCAGGTGTCAGTCAGGAACTCCTCTATAGCCTGTCAGCTCAGGAGCTCTTTTCTCTGCACCTTGCCTGGCCAAACTGCCTGTCCTGGCTCAGGCCCTAGGCATATATGTTCCCTAAGCCCCTGTACTTTTCTGGTCAGGTGACTTCTGCAGCCACCCACAAGTTCTGGGCTTGATGGAACAGCCAGTCTGCCTTTCCTCCTGCGGCTACCCCTTCTTAACTGCCCGAGGTCCATCTGCTGCACCCTCTCTCAAAGTAACAGGAGCCCTAAACTCCCTGTTGCAGTGTGGCCATATCTTGTACATATGGCCATAATATCTAGGGGTGCACTGATAGACATTTTGGGGCCTGATATAGATAGCTGATATTTAAGGAGACATATCGTCCGATACCAGTCTGATTTCTGATACAGCTGCCTCCAGCTGGAAAGTCTGGTGTGGTGGAAGGAGAGCGGGGAGGGAAGGGGCATGGGGGAGACAGGTCAACGGCCCCCAAGGTGAGGGAGGGGGCAGAGGTAGGTGCTGTCTGGGGAGAGGGGGCCAAGTCACAGCTTGGGGGAGCAGGTGGTTCCTGCTGCTGCTTGCACCCTGGGAGGGCTTGGTAGGCGGGGGATGTGTGCCCCCCAGATTGGGGCGGGGTAGGCTGCAGCTGGGTCTGTGCAGGGCTGGGCCTGGAATGGGTGTTGGCAGCACTGGGATGATGCTGTATCCATCCCAGATTTCACCACCACTCTGCTCCCAGCGCTGCCACCACCAGCCACCCGGTGCATCCCTGGCTTAGTGCCCTGCTTCCATCCACATGCTGGTAAGAGTCGTGGCTGGTTGTGGTGGCGCTGGGAGGGGAGCAGTGGCAAAATCTGGGGTGGATGCAGCATCCTCCCAGTGCTGCTGGCGCCTGCCCCAAGCCCAGCCCCTGCCAAGAAGAGCCCTTGCTGCAGCCTGCTCCACCCTGCCCTGCGCAGATCCAGGGGGCACATGCCTCCTCCACCCCCCCCCCCCCCCCCCCCAGTGCCCTCTTGGGGTGAAAGCAGAGGCAGGAGCTGCCCCCACTCTCCTATCAGCCGCAGCTCCGCCTCCTCCCCCCCACCGCACTTGGGCAGTTCCTGTCCCTCCCTTACCACGGGTGGCATTGATCTGCCCCACTTTCCCCCAAGCCCCTTCCCTACCACCACAATGGACTGACCAGCTGCAGGCAGCTCTCCATGTTGATGGCTGTGCTCCTCGCTGCCTGAGTGCTGCCCCTATTGGGCTGATTATCTGATACAGCCAGTTTTCTTTATATTGATACTGATCCGGTATTGGACCGATGTATCAGTGCACCTCTAATATCTTCTAGATTAGATAGAAGCTTTATTTGGAAGAAATGTGTGTTTTTATATAAAAATGTATGTCTGTACTTAAAATTGTGGCTTACTCATAGGATGTTGGATACACATGAATGAATTGTGACTATATCCAGTCTTTTGAAGTCTTTGTAACCTGAAGTCTGTTTATATGCCTCTTTCTTAAGTTCCTTATGTTTCCTCAGAAATTAAAGGCATATTCAACAGAAATAATTATAGTGGAGCAGGTTAGCAGCTTCTTTCATAGGCTGCCTATACACATGCTTGTGTTGGGGAGGAGGAATTAGACTGGTTCCCAGATAGCCGCTTTAAATAAATGGCTCACTGTCGCATGCATTAAGCACTGCGTGTTTCAAAATGGCTGCAGGACTTCAGTGAAGACTTTAGATAAAGTGCCTCCACGGCCATTTTGAAACATGCAGCAGCCTCAGGCATGCAGTGGCGAGGTGATCCTGGAGTGTTCTTATTAGAACCTGGGTTAATCGAATCAGCTCTGACGCATTCTAATTAGAACATGAACAAGCATGTGTATAGGCACCCATTGATTGCTGGTCCAAATTTTAGTACATCTAGTACCTGTTAATTTTATCAAGATATTTTTATTTTACTGCAATTCAGTGATTTCTAACATATAAAAAACTTTTTTGCTTTCAGAAATCTGGAGGGACAGGAATTTCTAATAGTCTTAAAAAAGGGAAGCTAGAATTTCAAAGGTAAATGCATACTTTGTTCCTAAGTATAAAAACAAATCCATGAGATAAATTATTATAAATAAAAACGTTGTTTGACTTGTGTCAGAGCATGGGACCTTTTCCAGGGTAGAACATTTGTCCTTGTATTCTTTGATAAATTTAGCTTAAACCAGTCAAGTTATGATGACATTTGGGAGATTAGGGTGTTAATTTTTTTTTAATCTTCATAAATGCATGCTACTTTACTTTAAACAGTAGAACAGTGACATTATTCCATTGGTTCTCTGTTCTTTTCTTGTTCTCTCCATTTTGAGTAGTGGATTTCTTAATAGCAATGGGCACCTATACACAGGCATTGAGGCTGCTCCAGCACGTTGTAATTACAGTGCATCGGAGTGAGTCCTCAGGAGTGTGATAATTACTGTGCTCCAGCAGACTCTAGTGTCACATGCATCAGCATCCCTGTGCTGAAAAATGGTGGCAGGAGCACTTTAACTAAAGCTCATTTGATGAGTTTTAATTAAAGCATCTCTGCTGCCATTTTTCAGCATGGGCATGCTGATGCACATGATGCTTTGGGTGCTTTAATTAGAGTGGTTCTTGGATAAGTGGCCACCTGTGTATGCTGGCCAGGGCTGGGGCTAGGACCCTTGGTGCTTGTGGGTGGGAGCGTGGTGTAGGCTGTCCTGTGAGGGAGCAGGCAGGGCTGCGGGGGTAGATTTAGGCCAGATGGGGAACAGAGAGAGGAGAGGGTGTTAGATCACATCTGCATGGCACCACCTGGGTGAGCTCTGTTGACATTCCCCCTGTGGTGGGCTAGCAGGGGGTGCTCCTGTGCTGAGCCACCCACCTCACTGCGGCCAAACACCTTCCAGGTTCCAAGTGCCTCCCTGGGGCGCCTCGCATCTGGCCAACCCCCTTTCTGGAGCATGCCCGCTAGCCTGGGGGTAGAGATGCCACCACCCAGGGACGGGCTTGATTCTGGCACAGTCTCCCCTGGGAAACAAAGGCCTAGCAGCCCTTGAGTGTACTTGACTCGCTTCAAGATCTCGGGGTGCTTCCCTCAGCCAGAAGCACAAATAGTGGTCTCCCTTAGTCAGCCGTACCAAGGGGACCCCAAGGCATTATCTAGACCCACTCCCAATAAGTCTCCCATGCTAGGTACAAAGGAGAACTTAATTGGTTACACGGAGTAGGGTTGGATTAGGGTACAGAGTTGAGTAGGATCAGAGAAATCCCATAGAGAAAACAGGGTGGCTGGAGTAGCCTTTGATCATGCATCTGAGTTACTGCAAGGTATATATCTAGTTAGATCTCAGGTAGCTTACTCACAAGTATCATCCGGAGGCAGATGGAGATTCCCTCTGGAGGCAGGCAGTTCCTTGATCATGAGTTTTGAGAGAGGGAGAGCAAGTTTCAGATGGTCCAGCTCTTCTCTCTCTCTGAGTCTTCCTCATGGCTGGTGTCCCTTCCTCCTGGGCAGTCTTTAACTTATATAGCCTGTATGACCGCATTTAACTGGTCCAGTGGAGGCCAGCACTTGTTGGCTGTCAGTCAGCCAATTTGAAATGCATCGCTGGTTGCTGGGCAGTCTGGCAGTCTGTAGCCCACTAGAGAGCCAAGCTTCTCACCTGGGTATGTGATACCAGTCACATAGGTAGAGGGAGGAGGTTTCTCCCCTCCTGCAGGAATATATTTAGCTCAGGTTACCTAAAGAGAGAGGGTAAGGTATGTACCCTCTGCAGGGCCTATATAAACCAAATTGTCACAGCAGAGTTTTTGGGGAGAAACAGAAGTGGCCTTCTGCCACACTAAATCTGCATGGCACTACCTGGGTGAGATCTGTTGACATGGCCTCTGTTCCATTCCCTTCCTCTTTCAGCCAGGACCCAGCATGTGGGCAGCCCCCCCCACCCCGCTGCTCCACAGTATGCAAAAGTTAAGATTTTATTTTGTGCTGTTATGCAATCACCTCTATATATACTACTCCAAAACCACCCCCCAACAAACCTATAAGTCAGGACAAATATTATTTTTTAAATAAAATTTAAGATATGCTGTAGTAGATGTTTGATTTATAGTATATGATTTCTGTTAGGCCCCAGCTCCATGTGATGCCTAATGACTGGGGAGACAGCGGGTTGGTGCACACATTGCTTCTTCCAACAGCTTTATTGAAAATGGAGGGAGCTTCAGGCAAGCTCCAGCAAACCGGGGAGCAGCCATGAACTTTAGTTCTTTTCATATTTATACACTGTGGTTTATGCTTATTAACATTTACCCCACCTTTGTCCTTCCTTTGTTCCACCCTTATTCCTTCCCATCTTACGGTCTGCCTCTGTTTACTGTTTATTTAATTAGCATGGAATTACCTATGCATTTCACTTATTTACATGTCTTTTTGCCATGAACGCATACCTAAGACCCTGACCCCTGCTTCTTTCATTCACTTGTGGTCTCTTGCTGATTTCTTCACCATCTCCAAGGTCTTACTTATGCTTTATCTCCTGATGATAGCTGGTGGTCTGCATGCTGTTTTTCTTACACAATGATCTATATATCATATAACAATACTGTATTGTTAGGAAAATGCTTGCCTAAACATTTTGCAATGTTACTTTTAATATACCATTCTGCCTTGTGGTTAGCAGCTTGCTAGGCCACAGGTTATAGTCTTTTATTCAGTTGCAAATCTAATGCTCCCCAGGATCCAAATGCTGTTACCCTAACAATTTTTTTATCTATAATTTGTTAAAATAATATCTTCTGAAAGATTGTGTATGCAGCCCTCAACAGCTCACCAGAACTCATTAAGTGTCCCATCAGCTGAAATAATTGTCCATCCCTGCCCTAGAGCTAAGCGGCTTGGACATAGCCTCGCTGTAGGTATCTTACCCCTCTGCAGTGAGGCAAGTGCAGGCATGAGAGAGGTAGGTTTCAAAATGGTTTACAATAATTTATACATTTTTAAAAAGTAAAAACATCATTACTCTAAAATGTAGCACTTCAGATTGTTTGTTTACTGTAGACTTAACTATGAAAGAATTTGTGCAGAACTGGAATTGTTAGACATAAATAGGTAGGCTAATGTCACACCCACACTGTAACCAGCGCTGTACATTCTGCAGTGCAGTGCAGATGGAATCTAGCTTCTGTGTGTTTAAACTTCAGCAGGCCGTGTACAGCTCAGAAATGTGGTTGAAGTGCTGTTCAGTCTCATCAGTGCAGCAAGACTGAACTTTGTTTCTGCACCATTGAGGGCACTATTATGTTATAATCCCTGGAGTTAGTAGCTGGTACCATACAGACAAGATCTGCCAGCATTAGACAGCTAGCACTGTTGTACACGGTGTAAAATAAGTAAGACTGTTGTCACTTTTCAAGGACAGCTTGCTACGAATTCATTGTAAACTAAAGAAATTCCAAATTCAGACAGCCTGGATTATAAATGTATAGTAATAATTGTATACAGACCCCCTTAGTTTTTGGTTCTGTTGCCTTAGGTATAGTGTCACAGGGCTGTTCAGCTGGCAGCCTGTGGGCTCCAATTTGCAGCCAGTTGTGTGGCTTCTGCTGCCTTTACATCCTCAGCTTCCAAGGCTTCCCCCATAGGTCTGGGTGTCGCTCCCTACTGTTGTTGCTGCCTTCCTGTATTGTCTATTCCTGCTACTGCTGTTGCTTCACACCCTAGGGCTACAGGAAGCTCCAAGCTCTGTCTCCCTCTCTCAGCTTCAACTTCCTGCCATGCCCATGGGGGTGGGGCAGTGTGGCTTGCAGCTGTTTACAAGTTGAATAGCCTTGCTGTAACATGTGTGTTTATAATTATAATGTGACTTTTGTGTTCCACTTCCATAGATTCAAAGTCGATAATAGCATGAAAGAGAAGCAAAACCAAAGTTACGTTTCACAAAGCACTGATGAAAGATTTCAGAGGGAGTCTTCAAACAGTACCGAAACCACCAATGATTCTTCAATCCTGTCTGGGAAGCGTGGGAGGATAACTATACAATTTAAGCATAAAGACACTAAACATGAAAAAAATGCCTGTGATTCTGGTATGGCCCCTGATAGCAAGAAAAGCTGTAACAAAGACCAGCACTTTGAGGGAAGAGGAGAGAGAAAGATACGGCCTAGTTTTGCTGTCCAAAAGGACAAGCTAATGAAGAAGAAAAAAGAGAAAGCTGAGCTCAACAAACTGAAGGCTAGAGTTGAGCAGACTATGTTGGAAAAGTTCACGACTGCTGCATGTCAGCCTCATCTACTAAGAAAGAAGTCTCACAGCTCAAAAAAATGCAGTGATGATTTCAGAATTCAAAAAAAGTCTTCTACCTTTCCAGAGACTAAGGTTGATGGCCCCCCCAGTAATGCATCGGGCTCATCCTTTGCAATATGCAAGGAAGAAAGTCTAGGAAGCTGCAAAGAATTAGCTAACAAAAATCATAATGCCATTAAATATAAACCATCATGTTATTCAACTGAAATACCTAAACGATGGGAATATCATAAGCAGACAAAACAGCAGGCTGAGTCCAGCAAAACTGCTGGTACTTCAGAGACTGAAAAAAGGAACCTTGAAGTTAAACCATTACATTTAAAACAGGTGAAGTAAAAAGACTCTGGCTATTTCAGTAGTAAATAAATGCTTGTTTTATGATAGTTTCAGCTTTATATCTGAATTCATGTTGGTCTGGCCACAATTAAGATTAATTTGAGCCTGATTTAATCCATGGGATTCTCAGCTGAATTTGCACAAACTGAAATAAACACAGTGGTGATATACATCAGGGTTGAACTATAGTTGTAGATCAGCTTCAGGGCATCTTGTTAAACCCCTGGTGACTTGTGACCCTGAATTGATTAAAAGGTTTTAATGTTTCTAAAAGGGCTTTTTTAAATGTAAGTGTTTGTGTCTCCTGCACTCTGATCTCATTAGACTAATAGTCTTTTTTTACTATGTCAAACAAATTCCTCAACTTTTTGTCATGCTATTGGAAAACTAGAATACATGAATACTAATTTTCTCACCAAGTCAGAGAGAATATTTTTTTAGTTATCTATTTGATTTGTTAAATTCAGAATCAGTAAGTTCTCTAAAAGTTTTGTATTTGTACCTTCATTTCTCTCTACAGAGCTTTGAAGTTCCATGTTCTTCTGCCTCCCCTGAAGCCAGTCAGAATTCAGAGACAGACCAAGAGGTTAGTAATTCTGTAGCAGGGGCGGGTAATTATTTTGGGCAGAGGGCCGCTTACTGAGTTTTGGCAAGCCATCGAGGGTCACATGGCAGGCAGCCCAGGTCAGGTAAATATTAATTTTCTACATATCTTCAGGCCCTCATAGGCTGGATAAAATGGCCTGGCGGGCCGCATTTTGCTCACCCCAGTACTATAGTATTTTTGTTAAATATCATGGTTGTTGAAATATGAATCTGAGGTCATAAAATTCCTTGGATGATGTTCTACATTATTGGTGTGGTATCTTTTATTCCTGATGGCTCTTTTTGCCCTCAAGTACTAATACAAACCCAGTTAGAGGGTGTTTTTTTTCAGGAAGTGCTTGATAGAGGCATACTTACATGTCATAGCTTAGTTTTTCACCTTCTATTGGCTGTGGGACCTTGCATTTATATGTAGACCACAACAGCTTTATTTTCCAACATCTGTTTAGTTTTTCAGTGAAGAT